>NC_133040.1:7961875-8265781 GCF_048771995.1 Taeniopygia guttata | reverse complement strand
AAACTCCAAGTGGAGTGAACCAGATACCATGTCTAGATCAACAACATATGGAAGCCAATTTCTCCTTCCCACAGAGCAGAGAGTCTGTAAACACAAACCATAAGCTTTGTCTTTTATTTATGTATTGTCTCTCAATGACAGAAATCCTGAAATAAACCTTCTGTCTCCTTTCTGTGGACTGCTATCCTCAATCTATATAATAGCAAACTGACCACAAATAAAAACAAGATTTCCTATTAGAAAATGGGGTGTGTACAATTTTTAAATACTTTTGGATAGTATTTTTCAAATGGGAAAATTCAAGAAAACATTTGTGTCTTTTCAAACAAACAACATGGAATTTTAGTAGCTTGGAAAATCTTCCTTGCATAGGGAGCCCTGATGCACAGCATGTTTTCAAAAGATTCGGTACTAAGTTTTCAAAATCAGCACAAGTTTTCACTCTGACATTTTTCTGTGACAGAAAAAAGTTTCAGATCACCAGAGTTTTCTGCAGGACCGAAGCTGCATTTGGTGATTTGTTGTAACAATTCTTTGAGGCATGCACTTCTTCACCAGTAATGCCTTTTTTTCCCCAGCATTGTTTGTATGCTCTGAATATTTGGCTTCCTCACATACCCCAGAAGGACACAATTGCAACAGTTATTTTAAGTAATGTCACCTTTTCCTGCTCAAACTCCATAATTAAAGCTAAAAAGGGAAAGTGGATTGAACAAGACACTGTATCCCTTCCTTTTACAGTGCCCCAGATTATTTTATCTCAGGAAGATCCTGCAGCAGATGGGTACCTGTCTCCATTAAAATGCAGCAGAGGAAAGTCTAAGAATGATCAAGGGGACACATTGGAGTCTTCATGTTAAATAAACAAGAGAACTTGATGTACAACTAAGAAAACAGGGAGTGAGAAGAAAGTTTAGACAAGAGATCACAGAGGATAAGTTATCAAACCGAAGACCTTGAAGCAAAGAATATTTTGTTCATTTCAATAAAGAACAGAAGATTACACACAAGAAGATGGAAGAAGATTATTACTTTCTCCTCTGACAGATTCATGCTTGTATCCTTTTTAAAATTTATTTTTATATAGCTGTGCTATAATCAATTCCCTTTTTAGTCTCCACTCCCAGGCTGTAGATCTCAAGTCCCAAAAGCTGGAGTGCAGTTGAAGTTATTCAGTCAGGAGATACTGTCAGCTATGGCATTAAGGAAAAAAAAAAATAAAAAAGAAAATAAGAAACCTGGAAACTACAAGGTCTTTAAAATGAACAATGGACAACATAGCAGAATGCACTGAAGGCTATTGCATGCAGCAGTATCTAGACTGTTAAACTTGATATAAATAACTTGCAAAAAGTAAAAATAAAATGTATTTCTTCTTAAGAAACAATTTATTGCAATCTGGACTCCCAACCTTATTTGAGCCATAAGTAAAGAGACATAAAATACTGTGGTATAGATCCTAGTAACATTCAGCATTGGTTGTAAGGGCTCATTTCTAAGATTTTGGTTTGTGGACTAAATGGAAAGAGCTAATCATGCAGAGTGTGAACTGTGCATCTACTAATTGAGGAGAAACACACCCACACTTCAGTGAAAACAAAGATTATATATGAGCAGAGAGGATGGGAGGGACCATGAAAAATGCCAACCTCTCCTCTGATATATCAAAAAACAAAAAAGACAGCTAGTGACCAGCCTGGACCTTGCTCAACATTAGAATCCCACCAGGTTTCTCCTTTCTTTCCTTTGTGAGGGTCACCTTCCCCACAAAGCAAATCTCAGAGTCCCTGTGAAAGTGATAATCAATAATTCCAGGATGAAAGACGGAAGATGGTAAAGTTCTCTTCCCATCACCTTGGGAAATGGTGCTAATAGACAAAGAAGAGCTGTGATAAGTCTGCAATCACAAAAGGATAATCTCCCTGTCAAACAGAATGCCAGCAGACATCAGAATACTAATCAAGGAAAAGCTTTTCTGCTGCTCCTGGATGTGACTGGCATTACACTGTTGATGTCTGGAGTACAATGGTTTTACTGCCATAAATCTGGAGGTGCTATGTGTTTTCATGCAGTTAAAATCCAACACAGGTTGGATTTTGCTTGAGAGCTCATGAATAGCATCATCATAACTGCATTTCCAAAAATTGGATATGCAGGATAGAACAAGAGACCCTTCTGTATCTGAGGCTTGGGCTGCCATATGCCAATGCTATAGTGGTGGTAGCCAACACTCATCAGAGCTACAAGATGGCAGATTAGGGAAAAAAAAACTACACTATGCAGGCACTTCGTCTGACAGCGTGTAATTAGGCTGAGAAATTCATTGGCCACTGGATGCTCATTAAGGCTGAAACCACCCATCAAAGTTGAAGGGGGAGTGGGGTGTCAGTTATGAAATGTGGGCAGATGACCCCAGATCATCAAGGACCAGTAGATCTCCACTTCCTGGTCTTAAGCCATGTGAGGTTTTTGTTTTTTTTTTTTAATTTTCTTTTTTATTTTTGTGACAGCACAGGTTATTCCTCCTCCTAGCTTTGTTCAGGACTACCATGTTACAGATCAGGAGATGAGTCCAGTAGGTATCCAGCAGGATGTAGCAACTAGATGGAGGCACAACCTGGCCATTGAATCATCCACAAATGATTCCCAGAGATCCCTGCTGACATGCTGTGCCATTGTTCCTGGCATGCACTGGCTGCTGCTCCAACAGGAGCAGGCACAGGAACAGCCCATGTCCTGCACTCCCTGTGTGACAGGCAGGCATTTTAACACAGCTGCTGCCTTCCCATGCACAGCACAAGAGCTCCCAGTGTCTTTTGCAGCCTCCATCACCCCATTCGGGCACTGCAAGCTCAGCCTGTGCTGAACCAAAGCTGGAAATTGAGGTAATGAGGTCTCTTCCTTTCCCCCAGGCACTCTTGTAGGCTCCTTTCCAGCTGGAGGGATCACAGGAGAGGAAAGGTTGGTGGGCTTCTTTCTTGCAGAACTGGCTGCAGTCCACACCCAGGCATCTGTCAGAGAGCTCACTAATGCTCTTTTATAGGAGATTTGGCCAGTAAACCTGGGAACAGCTGCACGAGCTGTGCCTGTGATCCATACAATTAATTTGCAAGCCTGTCATTGTTCATCACTAGATGACAGCAATGCACTTCTGAGCATGCCTTGAGCTGCTTCTGGGGGCACGACTCCAAGTGCCTCTGTTGTTTCTCTGCAGTAATCACAGCTCCACCAGGAAATGCAGTGAAGAGGATGCACTTGGGGAGATAACTCTGCATGGATGAGGTGCCACAATCCCAAAGGAAGAAGAGGCACCAGTTCAGGGGAATACAGACTAAGATAAACAGTGGAGCTCAGGATTTATCCCAAAGAAGAGACTGAAATATTGGCTCTCCTTTCATCACCACAGGGACAGAGGAACGTGTCATGCACGACTTTCCCACATCCACAGCACCAGTGCTGCTGCAATATAGGGCAGAGACATGGAAAGAGAAGCTTCTCATCATTCCATGTAACTCCCCCCTGCCAGAAATGCCATGCTGGCTGCAGAAAACAGGTACCACAGCAGGAGTGAAACCATGGAGAGGGGGATGGAGGAAATAGGAAAAAAATAAAAAACCCCAAACAAATCAGAGTGGATGCATCACCAATCCACAACCCAATACTACTTCATCTGGAGCAAGTATCATTTAATCCTCCAATCTCCATAGGAAGATAGCCTATAAATTTAGTTGCATACATATAGATGTACACCCACATTCACATAAATCCTTGTGTGAGAATGAGGAGCATGAATATCTGCAGCTCCAGTAATTCCTTGCCCTTCTTGCAAGAGAAAAATATTTTTTTGGTTTTTTTATGTCTATGACAAGCCATTTATTTACACACAGTTTTTTCATACTGCCCTTTTTCCTCCTCACCTGAAATTTTGCCTTTGCTGTATAGTTTTTCCACTTATGATAATTTTTTAATTCTGAAGTTAGCTTTAGGGAAGACAGACTTACAGAATATAAATGAAGCCCTTGGCCACTCGAGGTCATTAGACACTCCATGACAAGAAAATTATTTATGAGCAAGAAAACTTAGTTTTCTGTCCTTGTAAAGAATAAATTGATCCCTGGTAAGGCGAAAAAACCCCACAGAAACCAACTAAACATAAAAATTTTACCAAAAGCTCCCCCAACAACCCTTCAAACAAATACAAAGAAATACCACCCCCTTCCAAACCAAAACAGTAAAAAATAAAACAAAACAAAAAACTCCAAAAAATAATCCCCAGCCTAGCTATAAAAGTACAGGGATAGGTTCAACTGAGAGAAAGCAAAGACTCGTGTTTGAATTTCTTCTGAAATAAAATTTTTCTGGATTATCCACTCACAGCTGTCAGGGAACTAAGCCTTTTTCCTCTCTCACTTTAGCATAATAATCTATGGTTATTTCCTTCTAGAGTGGGATCATCAACTAACAAGCTGGTCATTTTGTCCTAGTGGAAGCCATCAGCCAGAATTGCTCATCCTGCATAAAATATCTTTATAGAGTTCTCATTACTACAAGAAGAAAATCTTCTTAAAAGAGCTTATTAAAGGAAACTGCCAGTTCAGACATTCACCTTCATGACTCTCATAAAAGTCCTTTTTTTTTACAGAAGTTAGGGAAGTGGAGAAGGCAATAAACATACAAGCAATATTAATGTAATGAGTATTGATGACTGACTGGGAAGAAAAAAAAATAGCAAATTTCAGCCTCACAGTTCCTTGTAAGGTACAAGAGGACCTGGTCTGATTTCCCACTAGGCAAGGTCCAGAGATCAGAAGGCAGAACGGAAAACAACAGTGGCTGCTCCAGGAGATAAATGCCCTATGTTATTTTGGCTTTAATTTCTCTAGCCAGGTGAAAAAGAAGTTGGTTGTTTTCTTCAAGAGAAATAGAACGGGTTACCAGAAGTTGAATCCTTGAATTTTTTGGGAAAGAAGTGAAAATTATTTTATGTAGAATGAGAAGATCTTAAAATCAATGTCATCCTAGAATAGCCCTGCCCTCTTCAAAAGAAACCTAATTAGTTCTTCAGTAAATGAACCCAGGTACCTTTCTGTTGGAACTCAAAATGTCCCTCAGACATTTTTGGATGTTCTGGGTCCAAGTCAGAAGCATTTGAGACCCTGGCAGGCAGCTGGAAACAGCTGTGATTTTGGGTTTGAACCATGGAACGATTTACCAACCTTGCAGGAAGAACAAGAAGTCACAAAAGTTTAGATATTATAGTAGAAGTAGTCACAAAGTAAAGGGAAGAATTTTTGAGTGCTGTACAGGGGGGTTTTAATTTTGTACATGGGGGTCAGAAGTTTTAAGATGGAGGGATCTGGGCCTGCCCTGTCCTCCCTCTTTCTTCTTCCTTACCTCCATGTTCTTGGTGATGTTGGCACTCACAGATTGGTTTAGAGTAGAAAGGCACCATTTAATATAGGTAATAGGCATTGGGGAAAACTGTAACCATGTAACACGTAATGTACCATATAAAAGATAGAAAAGCACCATTTAATATAGGTAATAGGCATTGGGGAAAAACTGTAAACATGTAACATGTAATGTACCATATAAAAGACAGCAGCAGCCCTGGGCAGAGGGGGAGAGAAGAAGCAGTCGGGAGTCAGGGAGGATGTCAGGGTGTGTGTGTGCCTCTGCCTGAGCTGCTGAGCAACCACAGCAGCTCCAGAAGAAAATCTTTTAGATAACTTGCAATAAACTGCCTTGAGACCAGAAAACAGAAGACTGCTGAGCCTTTCTTTGGAAGCACAGGTTGGAGGAGAGACTTTTCCAAAACACGGAGCCACCCCCGACCTAGGGGTGAACTCAGGCAGCTTTCAGGTCATGATATTTTTCCCACTGAGCGCTCTCCTCTGGTTTTATGATTGAGCACAACTTGTGTTGCTTTATCCACCAGTGCAACACATGATCCAGCAGCCCAGTACTCCACTGCAGAACTGCCTCATGCTTTTTGTGCGCTTCCATTCTCCCTCCTCGTGTGAAATTCTCTGCCTCTCCCCACCAGCAGCTGCATTTGCCCCTTAGCCCAGCTACTGGTCTGCAGGAAATCTCTTTTCCAGCAAACATGACACTTGTTCCCACAGCCCATTCAGTGCCTTGGACCTTGGAAAATGAAGTTCCTTGAGAAAACAGGAGACAGTGTCACTGTGCTTAAAGGATGCTAATGACTGGTAAGGGACTGACTGCTCCCTGTAATGAAAGGGAATGTGGAACCAGCCTCAGCTTTTGCAGCTCTGCAGGGAAGGGTTGTTGTTTTCCCTCTTTAAATAAATTTTGAGCAGACGACAGGTGAACTCTAACTGCAACTCCCTCTGTAGGCAATAAAGCATCTGATGGAATTTCTGCACATCTGTGAGTGAAGTGATATGGATTAATCAACATATATCATCATCTACATGGAATGTATTAAAGCCTCCCCTGGTCTGCTGTGCAAGTACATCCTCTTGACATTATTTTGATATTCATATCTCAGCCTTTATTTGTTCATCATCTTTTGGGGTGATGGATGAAGATTAGAAAAAACAAATCTCAGGGAAGAGTTTTCATTTGAAAACTATTTGCTCCAACCTTGCACACTGTATGTCAGGGCTGATAAAACCAGATTAATTTTCTCCATTGGTTTTCATTCAAGGGATGGTAGGAAAAAGTGTCTGGTCATTTCTTGACATTTTCCATCTCCACACCTCCAAATGGAAAACATGTAAAAGTGACATTTCTTTTCAGATAAAAGGTTTGATTTACCATAAAAAACTCCAGTAAGAGCTTTGCAATTAGTAGAAAGGTAATTTTAGCTTACAATGGAAATTTGGAAAAATGTTATTGCAAGTTAATTTTGCCAATTTGAAAATGAGAAACTGAGATCCTCTGAAATGGTAGAAATTTACAAAACAGTGCCTTCCAAACTTCATTGGGGTGGGAAGTTCAGCAAACATCAGGTTGTGGTTTGTAAGTTTAAAAGATAGTTTTTAATCCAGTAGAATACATTTAAATAAAAATGTACTAAAGATCACAGAACTATAGAGGAAGCAATGCTTGTCTCAACACAGACATAATTTGATTAAATCATAGGGATACTGGAAATATCAATGTTGATTTATGCCTTACTCTTTAAAATTTTGGCTTTAACAGCATCTCCCACTGAGTCTTGAGACAGTCTTGCAAGTTTTGGAGGACTAGCTTCAAAGAATAGCAGCCTGTTCTTTGATGTCACATGGGCTTTCCTGTCTCAGACTGATTTCAGCCAACTTTCTCTAAAATTCAGTTTTGTCAAAAAAATCTAACCAAACTGAAACACTCAATTTAAACAATGATATAATAGTAAATCTTCAAATTTCAGTCTAGATTTATCCAGAGCCAGTTTTCACATGATTTATTGTTTTCTCATCAACACAATAGTCCAGCTCAAATAGCTATTTCTTGTATTTGTAGTTCCTCCTAGATTAATCTTCTGCACCTTAAAACTACTTTTCAGCCAACCTGGCTAAACAAATGGGCCTATTCATCAACTTATCCTCCAAAATGTTCCCAATTATGAACGTGGTTCAAATGCCAGATCAAATCTTTCTAAATAAACCTCCTCATCAATCTTTGTGAGTAAACATCTGTCACACACCTAAGTAAACTGAAGGGAAAAGGAGATTCGTGGCCAGACAGGTCCTTGCTGTTCTCAATTTCTCTTCATTGGTTCATCCCTCTGGTTTCCTGCAGCTTGGCAGGGGCATGAGGCACATTTGCAGCAGCCAGCTCTGCATTTGGGAAGGTTTGCTAATGCCCTTTTTATGGCTGCATGAGGACACAAAGCCACAAAGGAGGTGTTTTGAGACAGAAAAGTCAAATGCCACCAGCGGCAGGACACGCTGGATAACGAGGATGCCCAAGTGAGAAGAATGCCCAAACCTAGCCATGATTAGAGCAACTAAAAGAGCTGGTGAAAGTGTTCAGCCCTGTCACAGAGCAGCAGCCAAGCCCTAAAAGAGAGCTCAGAGTTTAATTTCTGCACGTACTGCACTGCACCAAGGGCTGCAGGTACCAGAGCAGCTGGTGCTACCAGTGCTGGAGAGAAGCCACTGGATGCAGCAAACTGATCTTTGACATGACAAGTCCTTACACAACTCCCTCAGCCAATTCTCACATGTGCTTTTCTGCTTAAATCAATGGCACAATGAGGAAGTGTGGGAGTCCAGGGCTTCCCTCTGGCTGCCCTGGCAGGTCTGGGACCCTGGCAGGGGTCAGGAACCCCCCTGGACAGAGCCCCCAGAGACACTGTCTGTGATTTCTGTCCATGGAAAAGAGTTTTCAGTCTTACAGGATGAATTACCAGCTCTGAGTGTGTGATATAAGTAATAATTAAGTGTGGCACAGGGGCAAAAGTAAAATGTTAGGATTCTAGATTAGGGATCCAAAGAGAACAAGATGGAGGAAATTGGGTGTGCCTTGTCCTTTTTCTCCTTCTTCACGCCCTCCATATTTCACTGCAGTGTTGGCATTTTTCTATTGGTTTAGGCTGGGGACACACTGTCCAACGTAGGTGACAGATATTGGCACGTTATTGTAAATCCAGCACAGGTAGTTTCTGGTATTTAATGTTTGTAACATCCCACTGAGGGCAGAGCCCCACACGCTGCCCTGCAGGACAGAGCTGCGGCAGGGCAGCAGAACATGTTAGAGATAAACAGAATAAACAACCTTGAAACCAGCACAGACGAATTATGGCTTCTGCTTTGGCAGCGGGGCAGAAAGACAGAGATTTTATACAATCTCAGAATCATCAATACCACAGATTCTGACAAGGAAGGACTTGCCTTGTGGCAGGATTGTGGTTCATTGGTATCACCTGAGAGAGAAGAAGAAAGGAAGGGGCATTAAGGAATCTTACAGGCCACCAAAAACCTACAGCTCCACCTTAGCAGCTTGCTTCCTTTACACTAGCAATTCACATTTCTACTGCTTGTCAGCTACAGAATAAAACAGGGCATCTTTAGCAGCAACAATGTACCCTAATTAGAATTTTAAAAGAAATTACTTACTTAAGAGCTCACTCAACACTATTAGGAATACATATTACTTTTTGTTATAGAATAGGAGCGTTTTGGTAGTGACAGCCTCTTTTGACTAAATTTCTCTCTGCATCCTGACAGTGTAATGTTGATTTAGCACTATGCCTGTCAGTTATCTTAGCATGATAATTCTGTCTTCCAGCTAGGGAATAAAGCTTTAATAAAAATATTTATGGAACATAGATTTTTCTTAATGATGCCTAAGTTGGGCAGGCTCAACTTACAGTAGCTAGACAAAATGCCACCCAAAACAATTACAATCAATTCTTTTCAATCTATCAGCAGTTAGACTTGAAGCATTAACAAATGCCAAATTGGGAGCACTTAGAGCAAAGTCACTGAAATTAAACCAGTATCAGGGAAAAATGTACTAATCAGCAATCTGAAAGGACTATTCTGCAACTGCTTGGACATCTGCACCCTTAATGCCTTATGCTGCTTTGGTTGGGTCTTTTTGAATCAAATGCTCAAAAAGTCACTGCTTGGCAGTTCCCAGAAAGTGACATTTAAAAGTGTGGTCAGGGGAAATAAAGTGAAATACAACAGACAAGGCTCAGCAGAAAAGCCCATTCATCTTTCGCAAATGAGCAGGTGGAGGAAGCAGGGCAGACTTACAACACAGACAAAGGAGGAACCAACTGAGCAAACCAAGAACATATGGTCCAGAGTTGCCATTGCACCATCTGCCTCCATTTGTGATGGAAATGCCAGAGATGGGAGCAAATCCATCTTTTGAGCAGTGGCTGGACAGCTCCTCATTCCACAGGGAATGCAGCTCCCTGAAACAAGACATTCCAGGAGGAACTGTTCTTGTTTACTTATGAAAAGCTTATGTTTTAACTTTTGGCTGCTCTCATCTAAAGACTTTCTATCTTGCTTCCATCCAAATTGTACATCTCACAAAACATAACTGGCAGCCCTAAAATCAGGAATAGTTGCTGGAACAACTGAAGTAATCTTTGTAGTTGGCTGAAAGTCATCTGAGACTTTTTACAATATTCACAGAAATGTTGACTAAAAAAACCGAAAACAAGCTAAAAATCAGTTTCATCAGCAGTAACATATTTACAACTTGAATGTTTTTATTTATCCAGGAACCAGCAAAGAAAATCAGTGAAAAGGATGAAATGAAGGCTGTTCCCCCAGGGCTGAGGCTATTTTAGAGGTAGATTATCCAACTTTCTCCATAGGAGAAACTAGAGATGATAGCCAAGCATGATACCACAATCCTATTTAGCAAAGTGGAAATACTCATCAAAAAACTTTTGAAAAAGAACAGAATTTTCCTGGCAGCTCATCAAGCAAGAACTACTGTTTTTCTCTAGGAATGACCAATTCATTGTTTCAATGTCAGCTTTTATTTGGGGAATAACCACACTACATCAATGAAGATGTGCAGGCATGCAAACTATTCTTTCTGACAACTGCCATCTTCAATTACTGTTTTCCTGCCTACCTCAGTCCTCTTGTCTTAACCTGTTGTAGCAAATTCTAAAATCCCCCTTGGCACCCTGCCATCATGCAATAGTTCCTGGCAAAAAGGGATTCCAGCCTGTCGCAATTAGATCTGTGACTTGATGCATTACACAATTGCACAGGAGCAGCTGGAAAGAGTGAAAGTAGTATAAAACACACATGCACAAGTGCAGCCCAGAGACACATTTCTGTGCATTTGTAAGCTGTACTGCTGTAAATTAAAAATTATATTTAAAATTACTCCCGAGTTTTTAGCCAGCAAGCAAGCTCAGCACAATCTCACCCAGAGATATTAAAAGAGGCAGCAGTGGTTCCACTGGTGGAAACCAAATGAGAGCTAAGTTTTAATACAATAGGAGCACACATGGACTAGGAGCAGAGACCAGGCAGCAGCTATAGCACTGAACTAACCTCAAATTCCTGTGAAAAACCCACTGGGAATGAAACAACATTAATCCATTTTCAAGTGCTTGGAAATCAATCAATAGATTTGTACTATTGGCAAGGCTCAGCCCACTACTTCTGAAAGAGCTGCTGATTTGCTTTGGAGAATAGCAGCTTTGTCTTTTCAGGAGAAAATTTTGTTTAGCTACAAGTGCAAGGAATTCCCTCTGAGAAAAGAGATCAGCTTGATCTTCAGCCAGATGTCTGCCATTAGAAGACAAACAGGCACTTCCTCTGTATGGAGGTCATTGGTACACCCAGAGGCTTAGAAGGTTTTCCGCAACAGGGCAGCTCTGTTTTAGTTCTGCAGGTGATGTAATTCTTGTGCTTCTTGCAGTGTAACCTTGAGGAGTCAGAGCACTTGTGTTGGAATAATTTTAATACCCTTAAGTATTATTATTATTGTATAATAATTATTCCAAATATGAGGCCAAAAGCTGCTGTATAAACATCCCCCAAAGCCAGTGGGACATATGTGAGATACTAAGTTGTCTTGAATCCCAGAACACAGGAAAATGCAAGAACTTTTAAGCAGCATTTAATTCTCTTTCCTTCACACCTAAATTGCCTATTCTGTTTGAGAACAGATTGCTACTTTCCCAGTTTCTTCACAATAAATCTTCATTACAATCTGATCAATGCATGACCCTTGTCCCCTTGCAATCAACTTTGCCAATAGTTCCAGATGTAGGATCAATATCTGTATTTAAGCCTTTCCCACTTTGCTGTAAGTTACACTTGTAGCACACCTATTCACTCATGTTTACAGTACAATAAACAAGTTACTGATGTAAACTTCACACACATCCTTCCCTACAGGATCTCAGTTTTCCCTGGGAAAGGTGATGGCTTTATAACTGAGGAATTCTTGAGAATATTATTGTCTTCACAACCACCAAAACAAGTAGATTCCATGAAAGAATAGCTCTGCATGATTTTATTTCAAAATTAAATAACAAAACCAGGAAAACTGTGAGACTGTACAGTAATTAAAGTCATGAAAAGCTTTCATATTCTTATTTGCTACTTTCCTAGCTTGCCTTGGTCCCTAGGAAGTTGTAGTTACTCTGCTTTAAGTGGCAGCTTCCAGTGCTCATTTATTTACACACTGTGCACTGACACATTCACAGGTGTGATACTCTCTGCCTCTATCAGCTGCCTTTTTTTGACTCAATAAACCCCACCATAAATGGACCTATTCTGTCTTAGTTAAGGCAAATCTCCTGCCTTACGGTTATCACAGGCAGCAACGTTTAATTACCCACCTGAATTGATTAATTTTCATTTAGGCCTGCTGCACCTCCAGCATGCTGTGACTGATGTGGTCCAGGAAGTAATTTGCTCTAAAGAAGAGAAAGAGTCCTTGGCTTTTGTAAGGCAGTTATCACCATCAGGTGCTTTCACTGAAATCACAGGGCAAACTGCTCATTACAACTGCAATTCATACCAAGCCTAATTTCCAACATGATGTAAATTCAATGTATCATTTTGGACTGTAGAAGAATACATTTGCCTGCCTGGTTTCAAGGTTCATCTTCGTTAGGATTTAAACTCCACAGTTAGCTACAATAAATCAGCTCTACTAAAAAAAAAAAAAAAAAGCTCTGGTAGCAGCAGGTTTCCAGTCTTTGTTTCAAATTATCCCTACCTGTAATTAATGCTTCATCATTGTCCTGAGGGAGAGCATCTGTTTTCACAGATCATGCTAATGCTTGGTTAAATACAACCGTCTTTACTGTTCCCCAAAACATATTTGGCAGATCTTAAAAACAGATTGTATCAGCTTTTTCAGGAGGTTTTTACAACTGCTTTCCTAGACACTTTATCATTCCCTTTGCAGACTCAAGCAATGATTTTTTTCTTTTCATTAACTGACAAGGAATTCCATCCTACTTCCACTGCCTGGAGACAGAGCTGCAGTATAGACCAATATCATTATTATGTTATCATTATTCTCAATTACAGTAAGCCACAGTCACAAACAGTGCAGGATATGACCATTAGCAGCCCACCTATTAGTACTGGGGAAAGGGTGAAGATAATAGTAAAGGGATACCAAAACTCGCAGCAAACACGCATTCCTCAATGTGAATATTTCAAGCTCTGCCTACAGACACAATGCAGAAAAGGCAGTAACTCCAACCACAGTTTGCTTAACTCCTTCTATCCCTTACCAGCCCAGCTCAGCAGCAGAGACAAAACTCATGGTCAGGGATCACATGTGATAAGAGACCTCAGTGCCTTTTTTTTTCTTTTTGTAGTTGTATCTACTGTTTCACCACAAAGCACAAAAGACACACCATGGTCTAAACCATGGTCTAACAGGGCAACTCCATGCAACACCAGCAAAAAACACAGATTATTTTCCCATTGCTGTGTGGGAAAACAGCAGCTGGGACACTCCAAGCTTATGGCACATGGCTAAGCTCTCATGAGCCTGAGGTAGGAGCACAAATGGGAGGGCAGGCTCTGACACCCTCTGCAGTAACAGCTGCCTGGGCTTCAGTGGCTCACACCACCTTTCTGCTTTCCCATACTGCAGGCAGAATGGGGATAAACAACAGGGATGTAACAGCTGTGGGATGCAACTCCTGCATCCAGCCTAGGCCTGTGCAATTGCTGTGAACACATCATAAAAATCTCATTCATTAACACGAATTACAAGTATTGGCTTGCCCCACTGTAGATAGAATAAGGCTGGCTCAGAATTTCATTCCTCTAATGGTTAAGAACCACTGTTTTGCTGTACATTACTAAGAGAAGAACTGATAATAAACACTACACTGATCTCCACTGTTACAGATCTGCTGAAATAAAAGAAGATATTTAACAGCCAATGTTCCACGTTTCTGGAAGATGCTTAACACTCACTTCCCATCATTTCACTCTACAAGTTGTGGTACTTTGAAGTAAGGCCACAGCACCAGCACCTTCAGAAAACTCCCAGCTTAGACAGATCATAAGAATGCAATATGCTTGAGATGTTTTAGTCTCACAAAGGATTAAAAAGAGCATAGACTTCAGGAACTGTTAGTTAGGGCATTGGGGTTGAGCCAACATAAATCCATTGTCAAGACAGAAATTATGTTCTAACTGCAAAGTGAAAGAGGATAATTCTAATGATCAAAGATTACAAAGGCAACAGTCTTAGAATCAAATAATCATCTTGCCAGCAGAACCATTTTATGGAAAGTATAGCTCATGATAGAGTTTGATAAATAGCACCTCATTAGCAGAGACTCAAGGAGCCAGAGGTTAGTGGGAGTTAGAGTCCAGCCAGATTTGTAACATCGTTTTCAAATTAAACCATTCATTTAAAAAAGCCAGGCAAGGTAAAAGCTGAGTTTTACAGTTCCTGTACATTTGTTACCCTAATCAGGTACCAGCCATCATTTTCTCCCCAGTATACTGCAAAAAGATTGATTTTCCCATTCCCCCTTTTACATTGGTACAGTTGTCTGGTGTTTTCAGGTAAAAGCTTTAATTGTCAGTACGTGGCAAGTGTAACAATGGGGGAATTTGCACATCTGATGTTCCTCAAACAGGAAGCAGGCCTCCCAATCCAATTAGGTGCCTTTATGGTAACTCTAATTTCTAACCTTGGGTAAAGCTCTTTCATGTAAACCACTTTGTGCTCTGATCTCCCAATGTGCCTGGCATTATTTGTCACTGTCAAAAAAAAAAAAAAATTAATACCATAAACTAACATATTTTAACTCTGACAGTTAAAAAGTAAGGGTATTACAAATGCAGCTGATAACAGCATCCACAATCGCATTCCAAGCTTCTATTGGATTAGCCATTGTACAGCAAAGAATAATTGAGCAATCATATGACAGGGATTTCTGTTAGGGGAGAGTCTGTTATGAATTCTGGCACCCAAAAAAGAGCAGGAGCAAGCTAAGAAGATTCTGAGTCATCCCAGTAAGAGAGCAAAATAAGCACCAAGTGATCTCCCACCAGTGATCCAGCTCCAGCAGACAGAGTGACAAGTTCATGCTCTGGAGCCTCAAACTGTTTTGTCCAACCCATTCAGCAGAAAGTGACAGCGTTTAACTCTAAGAGTATAGAGCAAGGAGAAAATTAAGCTGTTGTCTCCTTCTAACAATGACATTCAATTGATTATTACTTCAGAAATTGTGAAGGCAATTTCTGTTTAATTCTTTCAGAAATTCCCATCTGACTCTGAGTTACACCTGCAGGTGAACCCGCCTGAAACCTCTGAGGCAGAGAAAAGAGACTGCACAGACACTGATCCTGAGAGCTACAAAGCTCCTCACTGTTTTTTCCTGAAAGGCTCCACATGACAAGGATCACATTCAGCACTCATGCATCAAAGACTGCCCCAGCACCAGGCACAAGTTTTAAAGCTTACTGCAGCACATAAACACCACCTACCTCCCATCCTGGTATCTTAACTTTGACTTAATGCTTTCAATCCACATCAGGAGTTTCCTCTCACTTTGATTCAAACAAAGCAGTAAGGGCATACGTACTTTGCTACATGAAATAATCCTTAGCCTTTTATCAAATTAGGCTTGTTTTATTGTAAGACTCAGTGATCCTTAAAGAATGAATAAGCTTTTTTCCTCCCCTCATAGACAGATAATACATCAGGTTAATATTTGGTGCAGAATTTAGTCCTAAAGCAATGAATTGCAAAAGTTATCAAATAAAAAATAAAATAAACAAAATAAAAGACCAGGCAAAAAAAATTATAAGGGAAAAAAAAATGCTCATAGCCCATATGAACTCACCAGTACAAGGTCCCCTGTAATAGAAGGATAATTCAGTCCTCTGCACAGCTGACAAGGGTTGCCTCAAAAGCAGTCAGCAACTCTCAATTTTTTTTTATTCCTGGAAGTTCTTCCTATTACAATATTTTACTTGTAAAATAAAAAACTTGTAAACAAAGTCAAGAGCATTCTTACATACAACAAGAAGAGAACAAAAATAATTTCCCTTTCTCTATAATTTCAGAAGACTTCTCTAAGCTCTTAACAGACTTGAAAAACAGACCAGCTCAACCACAATCTTTTTGTATTGCTAAAGGCACCTGTTTACCAAATGCTAATTGAGGCTAATCAGACATCAGTTAGGAGAGGAGGCATTTTCACCTTTTCTGATCAAAATCACCAGCAGCTGTGGCTTATCCAATTACCCTGCTCTAACTAGAGAAGAAGCTGCCTGTCTGTCTGAAGTTACTTTCTGCCTTGCTGACCATTTCAATTCATGGCACAGAGTTTGCAGCCTGTAGTTTTTGACTTGTCTGTTGCAGTTACAGAATTATCTGTGTACAGTTTCTCTAGAAAATTCCTCCTGGTTAGTATTTATGAGCAAAACAAACATATTTTTGAAGTAGCACATAATTTTGCTAAAATATTCTGTTAAATCAAATGTAATTTTTCTAATTAAAATGCTTTTTTAGTGAGGATAATTCCTCTTTGTAGGCAAGTCCTTCTTTTTAACCATGAAAAGGAGTTTTTAACAGTGTGTATGCTCTCATAAATATTCTTATATTCCTTCTCAGATATTTAGCAGCATTCTTGCTGTTCACACTTCATTTGTTTGCACTTTATCGAAACTGCAGTGGAAGCTGGCCTGCTGCTATGATCCATATCCTTCCTGGTTTTTCTAGTCTGATAAAACATTAAATAATATTTAAAAAGAAGAGAAAACAAACGCAGAGTTTTGTTTTATGAAGCCATCCAAACTTTAAATTTTCAATTTTCACAAATAAAAAGACATCCAGTTCTGGAATAAATAAATATTAGCTCATTATTATAAAGATAAATTAACTGTAAGTGAATGATGTTGATATCATGGGTGCCTGATTTGCAATAATTTACTCATTGAAGAACTGTAAGCCAGACAATTTGCATTAGAATGGTTAAGTACCTTAATTCAATTATGGAATTACTATTGGGTGATTAAAGACTGAGAACAAATAACAAATAAGTCTGAGTTCATTTTATTTATCTACTAGCTGCTAACTACATGACTTAGCAAGCAGTTTAATTAAACTTGTCCCTATGGGAATTTATCTGGTATTGCTAAAAGTAAATATGTACAGGAATTCACCAAGGAATGACCTTTCCTTCCTAGGAATGGTTTGGGATTGGGAAGCAAGAACTTGTCTTTTTTTCAAAACCATTGGGACAAAAATCTTTCATGAACTTCAGGTTATAAAACCAAGAAGAAATATCCCCATACTCTCACTTGGGATTTCTATAAATAAATCCATACAAAACTGGATGGAGCACAGAAGAAAATAAAAATTGAACCATAAATCTGGGGCTGGCTTCTCACTCAACATGGGTTTAAAAAGAAAGAACAAATGCCTTGCTTGTGTGCAAGGTTTTAGATCAAAGTGAAAAGTCTTTGCTATCTGTTGGGAACCTGGCTTAGTTAATAGGTATTTAGTGAGGTTGCTGGTGCCTCTTCTGAAAAAAGAGGATTTCCTTGCAGTTAGACACCCAGCTTTATGAACAGGCAGCTCATGCTCCTTTGGGCTCCTCCTGGGCCCTTAACATTCCCTGGCTGTGCTCACTCTTGGAGAAATGAAAACTGGAAGTTGCTGTATTCTACAAAGAGGCCAAATTGTAAAAATCTCCTTATTTAATGTACTCATCCTCTCATTTGTCCCTTTGGCACTCCAAGGTGATTGTTAATGAAAGTCACAATTCTGCAAAGTATTATTAAATCTGCTTAATGGGCAGCAATTTGCATTGAATGTGCATGTGTGGTGTGAACACTCAGACAAATCCTCCAACACCACCAAGTTATTGTTCAAGTCTTGGATTACAGTTGTGCTTTTTGGCATGATGAAGACCACTTGGTAATGGTTGGGAAGCTGGAGTGTTTTGATCACTAATTATAACTCTGCCATAATTGCATTACTGTGTTATTGATTTCTCTCTCACCCAATCTCTTTAACTGAGTCTGTCATTATAGCCCTGATAGATTTTAACAATTTTTGGGGGCATCTGCTTTTCTATAAATGCTCTGCACAGCACAGGCTATGATGGGCCTGACTCCTCTAGTCACACAACAGACCAAAAAATAAAAAAAGCCCAGAATTTTTAATATCACTCATCAGTAGCATACACTTGTGTCCCAAGGATAAAATATGGGCCAATGTATATGTGCATTCAAACCTGGCATTCACAGTATTTTCCATTAAAAGATGTTGGCAATTTAAATATTTCTGGTCATTTGCTCTTATTGTACCAATCACATTTCTAATTTTCCCAGGTTCTTCCAAGAAAATGATTTAACACACAGTGCATATCTTCCATGTAAAAAAGACCAGAATTTTTTAATTACAGTAGTTTCAAAGGATCTAATAGCAATAAGGTTCCCATAAATGTGCAGAATCTAACAAGCTTCATAGCACTTTGCAAGGAGTAGCAATCATTCAGCAGAAATGTTAGAATGCCCTTTATTCCCTTTCTCTATTTCCCAGCAAGCATCCCAGGAGAATCATGAGGTTTAAATTTGCTCAGGCATGAAGGGATTGTGCTCCCCTTGAGCCCTTGTATTATGATAATGCATACATAAAGGTAAGTTTTATTAATTGGAGATCTATCCACAGGGGTTACTGCAACAAAGGAGGCAGGGGAAAGAGAACAGAATGGAAGAAGGAATGACCCTACTGTGCAATGATTCCAAGATCCAAAATTCAATCCTGATACACTCCCCTTTGAGCCTGCACCTCTTTACTTGTGCACTGATTTAATGTGAACTGTTCCAGGCAGCACTAACTTTTTACAACTCACTCCAATTTATCATCTTAAAAAAAAAAAAAAATCAATACTCCAAACTCACCTTTCTACTTATCTTAAGAATTGCTCCCAGGCAAGATTGGAATTCATTACTGTAGCCTTTGCATAAAAGTACTGTGAGTTCATGCTCTGTGCCTCCCTAACAGCTCTCTCTGCCTTCTTAACACCAGGAGCACAGATGTGATAGATTTCTCAGTATTTTCCTCATTGCTGTCAAATTACATTATATTTCACTCTTTCTTATATGTGTCATATCTGTGACTCCTCTCATTATTGCTTTCTTCTTATTTCTTTCCACATTTTAATAGCTGAGGGATACCAGGAAGTTTTGGTGGTGCCAAACTCCTTCTCCCATGTACAAACATGAGTAACCTGTTGCAGATTTTTCCCCCCATCCCCAAAGGCTGAGCTGTAGAGGTGAGTTTCTGCACTTTGGGAAACAAAAGCCTCCATGAAAAATGCTTTCTTGTTTTCCTGTCAGCTAACCAGGCTTTAGAGGGAAGGAAGAAAATAAAACATGGTGTCAAAGCTGCTCTCCTGCTCCATCACTCAGCTGCTCGAGAGCCAGCAAACTTGTGCTGTGAGGAGAATCTGTGAGATCTGATTTGTTAGTGGGAATGTCATTGTGAAAATGCTCCATATTCACCAGAGTAAATGAAAAAGGTACCTGCATCCAGCAGATTGCCCTAATTATGCTCTCACAGATTTGTAGTGGTTTCAAGTGAGACACCCAGAAAACCCCTCAGGGCAGAGGCCAGTCCAAAGACAATAAATACTGCAAAGAGCCCTGTCATGTATCAGTGCACTTGAAGAGGGGACAGGAAACAACTGGCATAGGTTGAGGACATACAAATAAACCTTCAGACATATTTGGACAAGAGATGTTCTTTAGGTAGCAGGAAGAAATTGTACTTTAAAGGAAATAAGCAGGTTTTAAAAATTTTAATAGCTAAATTCAGTGTTATGTTAAAAAATCACATCAATATCAAAATTCCTTCTAAATCAAGAATACTTGTGTCAAATTTTAGCTTGGTATGAAAAGACAAAATGTGGCATTCAGGCAAAGCTGAAAGAAAATTTGTTTCCAGTTTTAGCCACCAAACATACAACCCCCCATTATTTGCTTGGATCTTCTACAGAAGTCAAGATATCAAATATTCTACAAAGATCTTTTTATACCTTATTTCATATAATTTTAATGGAACAGCAAATAGTATGGTCAATAAAACCAAATGCTTTAAAGTGTCTGCAGCTTTTTGGGTTGTTGCTTCTGTCTGTGATGCTTAAGCAGAGTCTTTTCACAGTTAAAAATTAAAACACTTGAGGGGCTCTTTCCTCTGTTTTCTGCTGGAGACTCATTCTCTTTTGAGCTAAAGGGCACAAGCAGCATGCAGCTAAAATAAACTTTGTAGGATCTTATAGCTGACAGCTGCAGTTTTTAAGATGAGGTTTGACAGGCATTTGGAAAGGCATACAGTGACTTGAGGAAATTCAAGCAGAATCAAAGAAGGCATGAAATGGGCCTCACTCTTCCATCCTGCTCTGTGGCTGGCCCATATGTTCTGGGTATTCCCAAAGCTGTCTCTGAGCAGAGAATGCCCTGAACAGCCACCAATGTTTGTGCATCAAGCTACAGCAAAGGGAGCTGGGCACTTTTCAGATCCCTGCTTTGCAGGAACTGAGCAGGCTTGGTCCCCTCCCTCATTATGTTCTTAGGGCATTCTGAGCCTTGGAAATAAACTCCATGTTGTACAGCATATGAGGGCTGGTAAATAAATCTGACAGCACCAAGCAGAGCTTGAATCAGGGATGTCTGTCTCATTCCACTATCAGCCTGGCAAATATGTTGTTTTTCATATCATGCTCACACACATTTGTCTCAATGGCATCTGAACATCCTTGTCTCCTGTGCATTCACCTGGGCACAAAGCAAAGTATTTAACCTCATGTCTCCATTTAACAACACCCCACCAATCCAGCTGGAATGGCATTATTCACGAGTTTTCATTGAGCCCTCCCACACCTGCCACACATCAGAAAAGGAATAACTTATTAACAAAGGCCTTGCATAGTTGATATCTCCTCAGGTAACTCCAACTCCACTGGCCCTCTGAGTTACCTCAGTGCTGCAGCAGAAAACAATAAGCAACATTCAATTTCTTGACCTGGCAAGTAAGGGCAAATTGACTTAGAAAGTTTAATTACTTACAAAACCCCCAAAAACCGGATGGCATTGGTTGCCATGGCAACACATTCTCATTAGGTGGCTCAGAAATGGCAGTACTGAAGAAACAGACTGTCTTTGTAACTGCTAGTTCCACAATAAAATATGATTATTAACTGTAAATGCTTTTTTCCTGTTTAGGACTACAAATGCAACAGGCAGGGGTTGCTTTTACAGGTAGTGCTACAGAAATTTGTGTGCTTATAGCCCTGTGAGCTGCTGCTGAGGCACTGGGAAAGAACAAACTCTGTTTCTGTAGCAGATGACAAAAAGGATGGGTGGGTTTGGAGAATTGGGAACAGCTCACCATAGTACAAAGTTTGATTACTCAGAAAAATATTCATATGAATGTCTTGGTCTTAGTCCTTCCTTAAAGCTTGCTTAAAACATCCAGGGACTGCCAATGCTTTAGGGAGAAAAGTAGTAAAGCAAACCAATGAACAGGGAGCCCGGAGCACAAGTTGTTGCCAAAGGGGAAGGCAAGGTCCAATCTTCTGCTCCCATGAATGTGGAATCCTCACTTCCTTCCCCAAGTTTTCCTCATTTTCTGGCTCTTCATATTCTTTCTCTCATTTTCTCTCAGGATTAAAGCTTAGGTTAAAAAATGTATCCTGGAATAATCATCTTGGGAATCGCTGACAAAATGATGCACTGTCTTAACATAAGCACTTCCTTTTTGTTTAAATATTTTATCATTTAATTATTAATACAATTTTTTAGAGTAGAAAAACCCTACAGTTCTTCTTCCACCATTTCAGCTCTGCCCTTTAATAAGCTTGATAGGTATACATGAAGCATAACTCAATTCTCAATTTTCCCTTTTCTACTCTTCTTTCCTTTTCATCCCCCCTCCCTGTCCCCCAGTACCCAGCTGGTATATTTTTGCTGGCTTAAATTTGGTTTTATTTCATGCTACTAACCCTTGTTTACTCCAGAACATTTAATTTTGAGGAAAATTTCCAGGTGATAATAACCAAGGTGAGCAATGAGTTCTTTAATAGCATCTGTGCTACTTTTTCTTAGAACAATTGCAAAAGAAAACCAAGAATAAATCTGAGCTGCAAAAGCCAAAAAACCAAAACAGAGGTTCTGTCAGTAAATATATATTGTGCAAAACAGTTTCAGAAGGAAAGAAATATTTATGTGAAGTGAAATAAAAGATAATTTTAACCTTCTAAATTATGTATGTGTTACATGGCATAATAAGGAAGCAGAATTTTCTTCCTTATTCTTGATAAGATAAAAAGATACAAACTAACCCAAGTTTAATATTACCGTCCTCTCTTTTAGCTAACATTTCCCAAAATGACATTTTGCTGTTAAAAATTCATCTAGTAATGCTGAAGCCTTGCCCTTATCAAACAACACATTGGGATTTAACACAGCTGAAAGGTTTTCCCTTGCTGTTATCCCTGGATATTTGTATTGTAATAACCAAATGAAAGAACATATGTATAATGAATATATGGCACAAGCTTCCCCCAAGCCTACAAAAGTGCAAAACACAGCACAGTGTGAGGATTTTTTTAGCTTCTGCATTCCAAAATCTCGAAATTCACAAATTATATGCATTTCCTCCACTTTATAATTGACATACATTAGGAAAACGTCGTAGGAAAAGGTTAAGGAATAGTTTTCCACAGGACTTGGTAATTTGAGCCTGTCATAAACAAAGTGATGGGTGGATTGAAATTTCTAGAACCCAGCATGCAGTTTCTGCAGCACAGAGCAGCTGCTCCAGTGCAATTCATGCTTGGCTGCTAGCAGCTGCTGCTCCTCGTGAAGGGGCTGCAATCACTGCTGCACTAACTCAGCACCTCCAGGCAGCCGATTTGCACCAGTGGGGAAAGACTCCCAATATTTCTGTATTGTTAACATTCAGCTACAATGAGCTGCATAAAGAAAGATTGATGCATCAACTACATTTTGGGCTGATTTGAGAGGAATAAATCATCTCTTATCAGCTGGACCAGTGCCAGCAGACCACAGCAAAGCACAGTACCACCTACCCATGACTCCTCAGCAGCTTCCCATTAACTAATACCTATTTAAATGCTCTTTAACACATTTTAAATGTTTTTTAAACACATTTTTAATGCTCTTTAAGTTAGTTAAGCAGGGTTTGATAATTACTGTCTGTCCTGGGGAAAGAGCAGGTGCCAGGTGTGGTGTGGTGCTGTCACACTGCTTCTCACCTCTGTTGTTCCCTTGGGCTGACCAGTGCTAGATCACAGTGACATACAGACCATGCCTGACATTTATCTCCTGGAAATCAATATGGTTTTAAGATCCTATCCAGAACAGCATAATAACATGCAGAGTAACTCAGGAGATGAAAAGGATAAAAGGAAAATAAGTGGGGGTCACAGCTGGGTATCAAAACTGGGCCACCCAGAGGTCAAGCAGGTCCCTTGCCCAAAGGAGTCCACGAGTGAAAATTTACAAGCAGAGTTCAAACACAATGAAGTAAGCAATGGAACTGTGGGATAGGGATTTCAACAGAAACCTGTCAGGGCCCTGTTTCTTTTCAGCTGTTAATGCTTCAAGGTGTGGAAATAATTGAGAAATTTTATGTTATATTGTTTAAATATAAAATCTGGATTGCTCATAACAATTTGTAAAATTACAGAGCAGAAGAAAACAATATTTGGTTTAAGATTGAACAGATGGAAGGAAAAAACTCCCTAAATTTTATCGTATTGATTTTGCTTATTGAGATCATCAAGATCCTTTATCTTTTTCCAAAGGAAATAAAACCACTATTTCAGCAGCTGAGTATTGGGGTTTGGAAAGGACAAGTTTTGCTTTTGTTCTGTCAATATATTTCTGAGAAGCTCTAAGAGAGTCTGCCTGCAGGTGAGGATTTTGCAAGCAAACAAAATAAACATTTCCAAGTGTCTTTCAAAAGCTGACCTGGAATCCTAATGATAAGTACACATTCAAGGTATAAAGTTATCCTCCATATAAATGGCTCTGAAATATTCTCCACTATCAATTTTGAAAAAAAAAAAAATCCCAACAGTGTATATAACAGCAACATGATATTTCCTGTGGAAGGCATTACTCTCCTATTTGTCATCCAGCATTCAGAAGAAACCTCACCGGGTTTTGCTTTATATGAAGACTAGGAAAGAACTTGTCATGATAGCACAGTGTGGAAAACACAAATGGATATTGGATTGTTCCTTTAATGCAAAGGATGAGCAGATAGTCATGCAATATTTATCACTGAAGGGCAGAGGAAGCAATCAATAATGGTTTCCCATGTGGGCCATTTTTCTCATCACTTTATAGAACAAATCCAGGCCTCCAAATATGTGAAGCATGGAAAAAACTCACCCCTGCAGTCAAGGCCATTGTTTAGACTCATGTGTTTCTACTGCCCTGACTTGCAGTCTGAACTCTTGCACTGGTTTCTGTTTTGCTCAGCAGGTATCAATTGCCCTGAAGCAGAGCCATGTACAAGCTTCTGAATTTCACCAGTAAAAAGGCTTATGTAGAAAAAGATATCAATGCACAATGGCTTGGGTTAAAAAAAGAGAAAACCAAACCTGAACATACAAAAATACCCCACCTACACCTTGATTAGCAAGTCGGGAATAGTCAGTTTTTCTTACCTACATTAATCTCCTTACCTCCTACTTCTCATTCTTTCCCTTGTTCCCTTCCTCCTCAAATCCAGGTAGAGTTATTCTTGGTGCTAACAAAATTCACCTGATTCAGCTAATTATTCTAAATATAAAACAGGGGGAGGAAGATCTAGGAAAAGAGATGAAAACACCTAAGCAGAAACAATAAGAAATAATTATCATTCATATTTATTTAATGTCTAGGATCCTTAAAGAACCAGAATTGATTTGTATGGGTTTCATAGCATGCACTGTACTTAAAGAAAATCAAATAAAGAAGTTATCACATAATTTGAACTTATGTCTTAATGATAAGTCATTAAGAAAAAATATTTGACAGATATAGGAAAGGAGAGATAAATTCAGGCTGCCTGCAGTTCAACAAACAGTTTTTCTCACCCTCACAATGTATATTGAACCACACCCCTGGGGTTCAGAGTTTAGCAAAATCTTCAGCTTTTCTTAACGCATGAAAAATAACATTTGGCAAAATGTCATAAGCTTGCTTTATATTGCTGTTTTGAGGATTGCAACAATAAAGGTATTTTCTTGGAGTGTCAATTTAATTAATTTCACAGTTCTTCTCATACCTTCCCCTATTGCCAGCAGCCTTTGTTCTTGAGCAAACAGTGAACTCCTAGAATGGAAAAAACTGTTAATTTTCCTAGTTTTTAAAGAAGCAAGCAAGCAAACTTTAATTTCAAATGCTTAAAAGAAAGACTGGCATTATTTTTCACTCTCATGCATGAGACTAATCTGGTTTGATCACAGCTTTAGAAATTTCTAGGTTTGAACAATACATCTTACACCTTGACTCAGAAAGGATCTTCTTGTCGCATTTTCTTTTGTTTGCAAGGTCAAGGTGAGGACATAACCTGTTTCCCTGTTTAAAAATCCTTTCCTGTGATTAAAAGTAGCACTACAAAGCAAGAAAATGGAGTGGAAAGAGCAGATACCCGGCCACACATCATTACATTACCCAGCCCTTTCAGGAGGCAGGCAATGACCAGCAGTCACCCCTCCAAAGTGACCATCCCGAGCTTTGATTCTGCTGCTCCAGAGCCCACGAGACTCCAAAGCCACCCAGTGACTCCTGAGCAAACCCCATTGCTCCTTACTGCAGCTCCAACCCACCACGGAAAAACCCAGCCTGCAATCTTGCTACAACTGGAATTATCTTTAGCCCAGTAAGCTGAAGTCATTATTTATTTATTCCCTGGCAGTGTAGATGGATAATTAGCACATAATTTGACGTTTCCTAGGCATGACAGCCTGCTCTCATAGCTGCCCCTAGTCCTGATTAAATCTTGACCTCAGATCTCCCAGCAGCACCTCATATGAGAAAATTCCACTCTGTCAGAATCAGGTTGCTGTCTCAAAGTTTGAAACCATCATGAATGTTTGGAGAGAGGGAAGAATGTTAGGAACAATTTCATTTTATTTTATTTTATTTTATGAAGATTTCTGTCACTAAAGGTTGCTTGACATCCAAAGAACCTGTAAGAACACGGATCTGACTGCAGGGGAGCCAAAGGGATATTACACCTGAGACTAAAATAGCTTTGGGAACAGAGACATGCACATGGAATTGGAAAGGAAAACAAATTTATCTGAGTGCTAGAAAAGTGAATTCAGTGCATTAGGTGTATTAAGGCTGCTCTAGCCCACACCCTATGGAGAATACACAGGAGCTGTTATGATCTGTGGACACATTTTGTGCCTCCTGCACTGCAGTGCTCACCTTCCCAAGTGTTCTGACTGAGCAGAGGGCATTGTCTGGCTCGGTGGTGCCACCTCTGCCTCCAGGGATGGAGAGGATGGGCAGGATCCTTCAGTTTTCCCAGCAAGCAGCTCAGAGCATCCCTGAGCTCCTCCTGGCCACCACAGGGCGTTTGCCACAGCCAACACTCATTAATGCTGACCCTTTTTGGGGTGCATGTGGGACTGTTCCTCCAACCCCTCAGGAAAAGACTTTTATCCCATCCCTCTGAGGCCTGAGGTGGCTGGGAGCTCCTGGTCCTGCTCCAAAAGTGTCCCGGTGGGATCTGTTCCACCTCCATGTCTGCAGGCAGACCAAGCTGCCCCTGACAGGGACACAGGGACACACAGGGAACAGAGACACACAGGGACAGTGGCTGTGTCTCAGCTAAGGGCTGCTCCCAGGCAGGACACGGCCCTCCATAGCAGGAGAAGGCCGCAGCAGCCATTTGCTTGAAGCCTGGTCACTGAGGGCTTGTGCTGTGCCATGCCCCCAAATCTTGGAGTACAGCTCTATGTCCCCCACTGTCCCCTCACCCCAGGGCAGCAGGGTGGCAGCTGTGCCTGGGGTGAATGAGGTGACACTTTTACAGATGGTGGCAGTGGCAGTTTCTGCCTGCGGCGCCCTATTGTAAATGCAGGCGAACCCAATGGGAAGAAATGCTAATGTCTGACTCAATTCAGAAGGCTGAATTATTTCTTTATTATAACTATGCTAAAATACATTAATATACTATATAAAAGGAGAATACTAAAATTTCATACTGCTTTCTCTGACTCTAACACAACTCGTGACCCTCTCCCTATAGTCCAGCCCCAGGTGGGTTGGATTTGCCATCAGGCTCAAACAATCCTCACCAGAATCCAATCAGGCACTTACCCCAAGTAAACAATCCTCCAAACACATTCCACATAGGAAAAACAAGGAGCAGAAATAGAAATTGTTTTCTTTTTCCTTTCTCTCTGTGCACCTCTATGAAAAATCCTGAGAGGGAGAGAAATGTGCTTGCCACAGCGCCCGGATTTGTTCCCTCCTCGGGAGATCGGCAGCTTTTCTCCGTGGGGCTGGGAAAGGTCACGGCTCTCTGGAGTCCTCAGGCTGCTCTGCTGTCCCCTTCATCCCTGAGCCACTAAATGCCACTTAGCTGAGCAGCCTCAGGCAGCAAATTAAAACCAGTGGGATAAAATGGACCAGCATCTCAGATGTATGAGTAGGGTTCTGTGCAGATATTTACTTAAGGCTGTTCTGCTCCCATGAAATACCTGAGTTCTTACTGATTTTTTTTCTCCATGCTGCTGCTCCTCTTTTGTTCTTGTTTTCTCCCTGATGGTGCTCTGCCTGAGAGCACAGGAATAAATGATGGCAGAGCCCAGCCCAGGGGCTGCCTGTGTCCCCAATTTTCTGTGGCTCACCAAGTCAAAATTGCAGCCCTGTGATCCCTTCTGAGTTCCAGGTGATGAGCATTCAAGGGGAGGGAGAATCTGACCCCCGTTTCATGCTCAAAACAAGGAAGAAAGGCAGTGTCCAGCCATGGCTCATGCCATTAGGCTCCAGGGGAGATTATTACTAATTTTTTTGAAATTCACAATCTCTTCTGAGTGTATTTGGACATGTCCAGAAGTGGTAGTGGAAGGTAGTTGTGTTATTGATCTGAGATCTCTCAGGTTTCACACACAGGACTTTCCTGAGCATCTTCACAGCACAGGAGATGCAGAACAGCTGTTTTCACCTTCTCTGTAACCCAGTCTTGCTCATACTGGGACCAAAGATCTTCCCTTGGGTACCACCAAGGGACAGAGAGATTCTGGCAAGCACATTGCCTAAATCCTTCTGTGGATATTGATTTGATAAAGGCACCCTTGACAAAGACTGGTTTCTAGAGGCCAGTCCAACACCTCAATCCATAGATGTTGAATAGATGTCACCCCAAACTCCCATCCCAAAATATTACCTCTCAACATCTTAATAAACACACTTTTTTTCTTTTCTTGGTTGGACCCCTTATTACATTTCAGGGGCTAGCTTGCAGAGGACAGGTTCATTTGCTAATACATGAATCATTATTGCTTTGAGCCTCTGAGCTAGCATTTTTATGAGCATATTTCAAAATGTATTTGATTGCTGTTAGAAATCATTTCAGTTCACGCTCAACAACCAGGCCAGCCTAAGCCAATATGCTCTGCCTGGCACTGTGGAAGGATGTTGTGAGAATTTAATTACTAACTGCAAGTTACTGTGCATATGGCAGATTTTTAATGTAGTGGGGTTTGGTTTTGGGTTTTTTTTTGCCTCCAAGATAAAACCACCCAGTTGTTTAACTCTAGCTTATTAAGATTTTTATCTAGCATTTCTGATAAAATTGTTTCAGATTGTACACCCTACAGAGAACAGCATGCTGCCTTTTCCTGTCCATGAGCTGCTTGCTGGCCATAAATGTCATCCAAGCCAAAGTGAGTCCTCTTTGCCCTTCTGTAAGCCTGATTTGAACGTTAGAGATTAGATTTACTTCATTGCCTTCATGTAAGAAAGCTTTTGGAAAAACATTTGTTTTATGTGATAAGGTACAACAAAACATCACTAGAACAGAACTTCTTAGTTCTGGCAGCAAGAGATTCACCTTGGGGAATGAAGGGAGGGAGGGAGGGAGGGAGGGAGGGAGGGAGGGATGGTGGAAGTGTAGACTGTAAAAACACATTTAAAATAGTTTTTACTTGTCATCTCCTTTTCCACTGTTATGATGCTGTTGATGCTCTTCTACTGTTTGGCCTCTGTGTGCCATAAGAGCTCTGTGATATATGTCACACTGATATTTACACACTAAGTAAGTCAGAACCTTATCTTGAATCAGAATTTATCAGCACATTATCAAGAGGAGGAGAAGTAGTTTTTAGAGTGTTATTTATTTTAGAGTGTTTAGAGTATTAATATATAGATGATATGTATATATGGCACATTAAACCCACTGGTTTTTATGAAGACCTCAGGCCTGACACAAATTAACTGACTAGGAGCCTCATTTTTCTAAGCAACCAGCATTTTTCTATTTAAGCTGAATTTTCAGAGGATGTATCAAAGAACAGTTCTGTGAGACATGATGCTGTGTGCATTTGCCTCAGACTAAATTTATCACCCATGCATTTATCAATGCATTTCAAAGGAAAAGAAAGAAAGACAACCTAAAGGTCCACTGTTTTGACTTGTGCTCAGGCAAAGAACTTAAAAATTTACTTCAAAAACCACTGGAATTGTAAGGTCTTGAATAGGTTTAATAGTTACACAGAGCCATAAAGAGGAAGAAAAGCCTTGTGTCACCCTGGCCTGATGGCTAGAAAAAAGGGTCTCTGATGCAGACTTAAGAAAGATGATTTGGCTCCAGGATCAAAACGTGAAGCAGGTCCCTAAGAGATGAAAAGTGTTGTGACTTTTTTCCAATAAGGCTGAACACAACACAAATCCCTCACCGCCCCTCATGAACCCACTGAAGCTTTGAAATTCCTTTATTTTCAGAAAAAGAAGACACAATGCAGTATCCTGGGCCTCAGTATTATGGTAGCTTGAGACTGTGAAGAAAAAACATAGCTTTGACATGCTAGGATGTATTCTGAGTAATTTAAACAAAAACTCCAACGGGGTTATCATTCCAAATGTACCTTTCCAAAGAAGAAGAAAAAACATTTTCAAAATACCTGTGCCACTTTACTGAACCCACACTCTGCTCTCAAGAGTGACTCAAAATGACTTGTACCATCTAGAAAGAGAAAAAGTAGAGCAAAAGTTATTTAGGTTCAGATTCACAGAAACATTTAACTACTTAATTGTGATGAGTTGGACCTCAACTGATCTGCTGGACTTGCATTTGCATCCTCGATGGAAATTGTAATCTCATAAGTCTCCTTTGGACAGCAAGACCAGAACATCCAGGATCTGCCTAGCCTCAACCTCCTCTGCAGGGTGAGAGGGGCCAGGTCAGCACCTCACCCAGAATCATCCTGAGCAGCCCCAACATCTTGCTAATTGCCATTTTTAATATAAAACAATCAGCTTTGCAATGAAAATAGCAGTTTGAACACATCACTTTGGTGTTTAATTTCCTCCTTTTTGATGATAGGTGGCACCAGCTTCTCCTCAGAATGCCAGTGTTTGAAGTACACAGAAAATTTCAATAGGTTTTGGCAAATGTTTCACTGCTAACACATCACAGCACTGACCTGTGTGTTTTGGAGCTCTGTCAACAGATTAGGCAGATTTCACTGTAATAAACTGCAAAAGCAGAAAAACCTTTCCTGAATCCTGATTAAAATTCCTTTATTAAAGCTCAGTTATTCATGTAAAGGACCCAGGGCCTTATCACGAATTGCTGTGTGTCAGTTCATGCTTTCCAGGTTGGACAGTGCAGCTCAGTCTTCCTTTAACTCCCATTTTTCCAGTTCAAGGGAATCCTGATGTGCCTTGTCCTTCCCTTCCCATCTCATTGCTGGAAATCTGAGCTCCTCAAGATTTTTTTCTGCCAGCTGGGGCCACCCAAAGAGTCATCTTACAGCCTCCACTGTCAGCAAGACAGAGGCTGTTAGGAGGCTCTGCTTGGCTTTTAAAAAAATAATTAACGTTGCACACGTCGTCCAATGAATGTTACATCAGTTTGCTGGTTGCAGCCTTACCCCTGAGTTCTGAAAATGACAGAATTTTGTTAGTTAGAAGGCTTTTTTTTGTTTTCCAGCGCAGATTGTCTACATCAGTAACACACCTGAAAGAATGATAGAAAATGTTGAATCCTAAAAGGAAAATTGTAGGATTTGGTTAAGGAGTAAAAGTGGGCTAATGGTAAGAAGAACAAAGTCCAGAAAAACCTTGCACTAAATTTGCATGAGTTTTGTTTGCTGGTTCTTAGGATTTCAGTTAATTTTAAACATTGAAATAAACTCTTGGATTAATTCACAATTTAGGAATGTTTCATAAACTCTAGAATAAAGAAAGGGGGTTTTGTTTGTTTGTTTGCTTTTACCTAAGCAAAACAGACAGGAAAATACCCCTGTCCTTGTTTCCTTGCTTTAAATTCCAGATAGTGAGTCAGGATGCAAAAGCAAAGCTAACTAATAAAGGTGCTCAACTACATTACAGTAACAATAGACAGCCAAAACAAAACAAAACACGACCAAGCCATTATAGGCTGAAAAATCATTATCACTTCCAGTCAGTGCTCAGTTACAGGCACATATTAATGATTCACAGTCAATTCATGAAGATTTATTGAACAAAAGGGTGGCTACATCCACGAAATACATTCTTCATAGTGAAAAATCTGATGCTTAGAATAACTTCTGCAGTATGAATGTTGTCAGATGCAGCACTGCTGACAAAATATTTATACAAACCTAATTTTGCCGGATATTATTCACAAAACATTCATTCTAGCAAGCATATGGTACCTTCAAAGGTGATGTTTCTCCTTCCAAGAAATGCTGGCTTGATTACAATAGGAAGTTGGGTCTACAGAATGCCTTGGTTTGAAGCAGAACTGTGTTTCTACAGAGTCCTCAGCATGGAGTTACAACAAAATGGGAAAGAATGCAAAGACTGATCCTGGGGATGGAGGTAAATTTGCCAAGGCTGTATCACGCCATTCCTTCTGAGCCTGGTGGTATAGTCACCCACCTGAACACTACAGCCAACCCTACCTGATCTGGGAAAACCAAGGAATCAGCAGCTGCTCCTCAGTGACTTAGGCAGTCACTGTCCCTGCAGAAATTGGGAAGGAAAAATCTTGGGCATTCAGGTGCCACCCAGCTGATTCAGCTGTACATGGGCACATGTCCTATCCTGGTCACTCAGCTGTAATCCTGGGTGCTCCACAGCCTCCTGACAGCAGGAGCAGCAGGGCAGGGAAGAATGAAAGAAGGGCTTGGATCCTTTCTCAGATGCTCTGTTCTCCTTGATCACAAATTGCAAACTTTGTCCTACACACTGGAGAAACAGCCTGGCTGAGATCCAAAATCAATGTTAAAACCAGCAATGTATGTTTTTCCCACTAAGCAGCTCGGGAACCTGATGGGCTCTCACCCTGCTATCACCCAGCACAAGAGATGACACAGACCATCTGCTTGTGCAGCTACAAAGTTGTTTGGTGGTGACACACACACAAAAAAAGAAAAGACAGTTCAGAAATATATTTTAAAACAGGATGACAGAGGTCAAACTAAGAAGGGTGTTAAAAAAGAGTTGGCAGCAGTTATTCACAGCTTTTCACCATAAGAGACCTACAGGGCATCCTATGGAATGAGAGGCTGTGGTACTGACTTACAGCAACTGTGCTATTCATTACAGCAGGATGTTGTGATAATCCAGAGCTCTGAGTGGATTGGAGACATACAGGTCCAGTGTGTTAAATCTAATGGTTGGGTTGGTGTGTAGAGCCTCTGGCTTGGGAAGGCCTTACCCTGAGAAATTAGGGGGAGAAATACAGTGAAAGAATAATTTTACATTTTCCCTGCATCCTATTTCATTCTTCTAAACACCAATTATTGACTGTTTGCAGTAGTGAGATGCTGGGATGTGTAGGTGACAGTCATCTGCACTGTTATCAGTCCACTTTTGGATGTGCACCCCCAGGGCCAAGTCTCTTACAAGTGTCTGGTGACTACCTTTCAGAACACAATATGTACAATTTAAATTTTAAAATGCCCATATGCTTTGCTATTCTAGTTTTCCTTTGTGTGAATCTTTGAATTTTAATACGTGTGTCCAAATGTACAGTGATAAAACATGCAGCTCATGTCAGCAGTAAAATGCATAGTAATTTATTAATTTTTTCAGTGTGAATACAAATTGATTTGATGATGTGCCACATAATGAAAAAATATTTGCAGTCACAACTTGCATTCTAGTTGCTGCATTTTTTAAAATTAAACATTACAGAGAGTTTGAAAACTGCACAACACTTGATGGCCAATAGGAAACACTAATACTATGAGAAGTAATCAATACTTCTATATGTCTTTGAAAATACTCTTGATTCAGAAATTGTTTTTCAAAATCAGGTTGCCATATATTGTTTCACTGGGTATTTGTAAACATTATTAGCCAAAACCCATTGTTTTTATTTAGGACAACCCCTGAACTCAATACCTTTTAGTTACATGCCATTAATGCTTTTGTAATGTAAGTCACTGTATTTTATGAAGCCATTCTGAAATCCATAATAATGTACTAAGGAGGTAACTGTAGTTTGGGATTCTTTCCAAAGAGAATTTTTGGGTATTAAGTTTCCTGTGGTGGCATCTAGATCTAGAGAAATGTGAAGATCTGATCATTCCTTGGTTTCTCACCAGCCTGTTAGCTAGATTTTCTAATTTGCAATACCATCTTTTATCTGTGGTATCACCTCTACCATTGACTTTGGTCAGCACTAAGAAGCAGGTGGTCAAAATAGCAGCAGGAAAAAACAGAACATCATTGTTAAAAATGCCTTCAATCAAGTGAATTCTTGTAGTCGTTCTTCCTCCCAAAGCCTCTCATGAAAAAAACAAAGGTATTTGTGCTCTAACTGAATAATAACATGCTAAACTCCCTCTGAACTACAATTTCTATTGCAGTTCTTCCTATAGCCCAACTCTCTGGATCCTGAAATGGGCCATAATGCACTTTTGTATGGCTGGTAATGAACCATTCCAAATGCATACTGGATATTGAAGGGATTACATGCTGTCTAATTGATCTAAAGAACAGATTAGGACTGGTGCTATTTCATTAAATCTCACTAGCTCTGATTTAAATACTTAAAATTGCAGCTATCCTGTGTCAGATAGGTTACACTCCTTGTCACATGGCAAGTGAGGTTTTCATCTACTAGATCACAGTTTTTTAGAAGGGACAGGCCAGTGAAAAGAACTATAAATGAAGGACCATGAAGGCTTCCTCTTCAGGCACATTGAGCCCCAAATTATTCATTCAGCTGAGAGAAATACTTCAACACTTTCAAAATATGTACGAAGACCTGTTCTATGTTTCCATATTTTGGTCTTAGATCATTTCTGTGGAACCTGAATTTGGTTTTTTTTATGTGGAACTGCCCCAAAGAGTTCTGGTGGGTGAGCACAATAAAGATCTTACATGATTGCAGGGGAATCCAGTGGGTCCTTCCAAAGCATCAACTTTTCTCTTGTTTCCTTCCCACTGGAGCTTAGCATGCCTCAGGAACCTGCAAGCCAGTAAGGTTAGAGGACAGTTCTGGCTGAGGAACAAATAGATTCAACCAAACCAAAATTAAATTCAGCTTGGAAAATAGTTTGTAGCTCTCAAAAAAGAAAGGACTTTCATTACCTTAGGACTAAAGCTATTTTTTAAGAGCCCTAACATGCTTAGAAAAGAATATTTTTCCTGGCTTGGCTTTCACAACAGTGTGCTAGTCTTTTTTACCTTCAATTATTTTGTCCTATGACCTAGTATTTAGCTCCATAATCCCCTAAATCAAACAAAATAGCATAGAAAGCCTTTGATCTGAATTTTCTCCACAAGGCATATTATACTACATTGAATACTTTTCATGAGATCTAGAATTCTGCACTGTGGGAAACAAGACTGAAAATTTGAACACCATTAAGCAGGATTTCAGATAATACTAAGGGGTGAAATACTGACAAAAGAACCATAGACTTTGGTTAAAACAGATAATACTCAAGGCTTTTTTTATTATTATTCCTTTGACGAGAGAATATTTAAGACCCTCTCAACATGCAGAGTCACCATGTTAGTACCACAGCCAAAGCAGTGGTTCATACAGATAAATAATAAAGTAAAATTAATCCAACAGATGTGTTTTGCAAATATAAGAAATTGTTCCAGCAAGTATTAAAAAAATGACAATCACATAAAATATCAACTCCACCTTTTAAGAGTTATTTGATTTCTTTTATATTGTTATGTAAATCTCAAAGCCACTTATCTACCACAAAAACCTGTTTTCCTTTTTAGACCCTAAGTCTGGTTCTTGCAAGCCCCTGCAGCTGGTGGCCTTGGCACTCAAACCAGCCAGGACTGAGCACTGCCAGACAAATGCTCTGCACTGAGCACTGAGGGGCCAAATCCCAAGACACCCAATTCTCTTTGTTCATGGTGGTGTCAGAGTGAAGGTTTGAAATCTCCCTTGAAATCTCTGCCAGTAAACACAGATCTATCCTGTCCTCTCAGCTTCAAAGCTCCTAAACCGTCCATGCAAGACTCCTTTTAGCAGAGTAGATTTAAACTCTGGTATTCTTCTAAATATTCATCTTTCCTTTTTCATTTACCCAGGGTTTGAAAGGCTCACTGCCCCACTGCTAACCAAGGATCAAGTGTAGATTGCTAATTCAAGACAAGGAAAAATAAAAGGGAAAAAGAAAGCACATGGCATATTTGCTTCTGTTCAGTACTGTAACTTTTTACTCTAATAGGTATTTACTAATCACACTGATATATAATTAATTTCTACTTCCTGCCATGTTCACATAAAACAGTTAGCACTTACTCACTGGAAAGACTAAAAATGGGTGTGAATGACCTGTTACTCCCCCAAAATCTCACCTGGCAAAACCATCTTTTCCTTCTTTTGCTTTCTCATCTCCCTCAAGGAGTAAAACTCCATCCGAGCAAACAAAAAGAGAATACAGCTTTCATACAGTTTAAAAGGTGGAAATTGTATTAGGAGAGAAGATGAAAACTCACTTACAAACTCACTCCTGTACAAAGCCTTCAACACCTGATGCATAGATGGTAAATATAATTTTAAATTGTCTGGTAGCTTAACATAAGGAGGTTAAATGCAGGGTAGCTGTTCTCAATCTATATTTAGCCTGAAGTTTCCTACCTCTTTTGGACCTGCAGGAAGACTTAAATACTGAGATTGTCCATGATTTTATACAGTATTGCTTGATTTATTAAAGATGCTATTCTCCCTGCAGGTCTTATTACACTGTTCAAAAGGTTGTTTACAATTTACCATAAACACAGAATTTTAAGTATTTTTGTATCTAGAATCTCACCCAGAATTATTCTTTTGTTTATGTTCACGTGCAACCTGGTCCATGAGACATGAATAAAGATCAGCAATTAACCACAAGTAAACTCCAGGAGAATTGGCCTTGTATTGCATCTTGCACACTCTGTTTCAAGAATAAAATTGGGGCAAAACATAGTGATATGCTTTCTAGATACTAACCAAGACTTGACAAGACCTGATGGATTTTGCATGTTAAAAGTAAAAATTTTATTATATATCATGCCCTTGAAAAATTAACTTTGTTTCCATTAAGTTTTGTTCAGCATGCCTTGAAATAGGAATGGCTAAAATTATTCAAGGAACAGATCACCAAGATTCACCGCACCACAGTGACTGCAATTACCTATTTTCCTGGCTCAGTAAAACAAAACAATTTTTTTTTAAACTATAAAATATTAAACTGTGAAATTAACAGATACCATCTCTGCCTCTCCTTCAGTATGACTGAAATCATCTGTACAGAAAAGCTGTGTGCCACGGACCCACATCCAAAACCTGCTGATGACAGTGGTCATCAGTTTTGACAGCCTTTTGGATAAGATCTTGTCACTGCTCTGTCCATATGCACTGACCCTCCATGAACCACTGGACACATTATTAAATTCAGGTTTACAAAGATGCTGCCAATGGGTCAGCCACAGTAAATTATTTATATTTCAGAGTAACAGTATTTATATCTGCTCCCTACCACCTGCTCTAATTTGCCTTCTTATCACCAGGCTTGTTTTTCAAATGCTGAAAAGACTTTGTTGGTTTGTTCAGGAAATTTGCCTAGACAGTGCTCACACAGCATATTTGCTCACATTTGACATTTTCACAGGATGAGAAACAAAATGGAAGATCGGAGTTTTTAAGCTCCACAGATGGCATCTAAGCCAGACAACTTGTTATTTCCAGAATAAGGAGGATTTGGAGTATTCTTGTTCCAGGCAGTCTCTGGAACAACACAACAGTGCAGGACAGGACACACACTCAGGGCTTTGGAACCAGCTGAGGCCTCCTGAAATCCATCCATCCATCCATCCATCCATCCATCCACCCATCCATCCACCAAGGACATTTACTGCCTCAGAAGAGCCAAATATCCAAGTGCTAAATTGTGATGTCTCTACACACAACAAATGTAAAATGTGGCAATATAACAGAACATGTGGCTATTTTACCTATTCAACATTTATCTGTGTCTAATTAGAAGAGGTCTCTAAAATGCTGCTCTCCAGCAGCTCGAAGGTTGAGAACCACCTGTAAACATTTGCAGAACAGTCTCTTTCTAGAAACAGAGACTCCTAAACAATCAACCTTGAAATGTACCATATATTATAATATATTTCCAATGTTATTTACAGATCTTCTTGTTTAGTACAACGAACCAAACATGCTGAAAAGGTAGGATTTTTCCAGTCCTCTTTTATACGAAGTACAATAAAAAAGGCACATAATTATTCACCGTAAGAGTTGTGCACCAGTCCAAAACTTAAAGCTAAAAAGCTACCCATCAGAGAACCCTCTTTATGAGGCAGTATTGGGATGTCTCCTTTGAACTCAGCATAGAAAGATCTGTGTGTCAATTCCTCTCGGAGAGCTTATGGAATCCACTTTCCTGTTGTGTTTTGATCTTCACAAGATTTCCAAATCAACAGAAAACTCTCGTTAAGCTTCCCACATCATCTGCTGGAGCAAGGAAGAGTCAAACAGAGCATGTGTGTGTCTGCTTTCCTTTTTCTTCTTTCTTTCCTTGGAATGCCCAATGATGGAGGACTCTTGAGAGCCAAGACCTGTTCAAACTAATTTGCTTTAAGACAAATGCCTCAGGAGCTATGGCACACTGAGCAATGGGCATCAGCAGGAGAGGCAGCTCAGCCCCACAGTCAGTGCCGACCGTGTTTGATCCAGTTTCTGATCATCCATTTCTGCCCCGAGCACCTTTGTACAACTAATCTGAGCCCAAAATTTGCATCCTTGGACATTTCCACTTCTAGACAACGGCCTGTGTCTCTGCTGATGATTGGACCATTCTAGGGAAAAAAAAAAAAAGGGAAAAAGGATTAGAGAAGGAACAAAAAAGGAGCAGACTAGGAAAAACAGTGCTAGATCTGTGAATCCTTAAAAACCATTCTAAAATGCATCTCTGTATATATCAAGTAATAAATGCCACAGAAAGTGCTAGAAATTCTTAGGAAAAGCTAGCTAATACATAAAAAGTTCTAAAACAATTCCTTGATAATTGTACATTTAAGAATTGTTGGGAAAATCCCCCCAAATCACAAGAAAATATCTAAAAAGCACTAGTGAATCCCTACAGAGCCCAAGAAATAGGAAATCCCAGAGAGTGTAATAATGCTTTTGAAAGTCTTAAAAATGAAGATTCTAGATCTTAAAAAATGCCTGTAAAGGCGCTAGGAAAAAAAAAATCTAGAAAGTTCTAAATGCAAAAACTCCTGGACAGTAAACAATTACAAGCATGTTCTTGACAATCAGGAGAGAAATTGAGACTATTCAAAGACAGGATAAGTAAAAATTCCTAGAAATCATACCCCAAGATTTCTAGTAATAATGAAAGAATTTTCCTGGGTAGCACACAATCTGTGGAAAACACATCTGACTATTTCAACAAAGTACTGGGGGAAATTCCTAGTACAGCCCTCCAAAGAGCTCCTTGGCATCATTCCTTTTAATGCATCTCTTCAAGGCTTCCTCAGCTTTTCCACACCTGGGTGAAATCCCAGAACCTCTGTGCTGGCCTCAGGACATCTTCACACTTCTTGAGGGTGGGTGTCCTGCCCTTGCCATCGTCCACCAGGCATTTGGAGTCGGGCAGGAAGGCGGTGGAGCCCAGCGGCCCCAGCTGCAGGACGCCTTCCGAGCTGTAGCGGACGAGCTGGGGGAGAAAGGAGAGTTCTGAGCTGCTGAGGAGCCCTTTGTGCTGCTGCTCAAGGGCAAAGCTTGGCACTGCTGGTAAAACCTAGAACACAACATTCCCTTCTCCCACACTTCTGCTCCCCACCCACAATGTCCCTGCAAAAAGGGCAATCAAGGAAGTGAAGTAATCCATATGTAAATCGTGCCCACTCAGCAGGAATTGATTTAACAAGGACACGATGTCAATTTTGTCATGCAGTTTGTTCTTAAGAGCTCTGGTAGAGGCTATTGATAGCAACAAGTCTAATTAGTTTTTGTAAATAAACATTACTGAAAAAAAAATCCAACCATGCAACCAGTATCCAAAAATATGAGAGGAAAAAAAGAAACCATGAGGGAAATGGCAGTAAATTTGCTAACATATGCTTCAGGCCTACATAATAAAGAATGACACTCTGGTATTTCAGTTTTGTGTAAAGCATATTAAAGTGAAAATGCACGATGCTAATTTGGCAGCAGGCCAACACGTCAAATCAGACTTATCTACTTCTCACTTCTGTGCTTAAACCCAGAGTCATTAAACCAGCATAATATTTTGCCCTTCTTACTCTGAAAGTGCAACACCCAGGTGCCAAAAGACTGCAGAGTGGAGCCAGCTACGTGTCCTGTGTGCTGTCAGACTGGATGCTGCAGGGTGAGGATCTGAGCCACCAAAGAAATGCAATTACCACCCAGGAAATTCACTGCCTGTCTGGTCCTATTGCTGCTATATGGCTGAAATTACTTAACAAGAAAGGGAAGGAAGGTCAGAAGTGCCTGCCATTTGTTGGATGCCACTGACCAGTGTGTGAGATATCATTAAGAGTCAATCAAAAAAACTCAAATTAGAGTCTGGCTTTCTACTGCCATCCTTATTAACCTCAGAAGAATCATGCTGTGAATAATCATTTCTTGCTGGTGGCAAAAAGAGCATGGTCTACTTGCTCCCAGACCAGATGCTCTTTGACATAGTATGTGTTCATTTTCCCACCTGCCACTTCTGTTCAGAGCAGCCATGTGAAGCACAGAGGTAGAAGAGAGCCTACATCAGAGAGATAACCACATGTGGATGCTCTGGATATTAATGGTGTCTTTGCCATGGGCCAGTCTGTAAACACTTAATCAAGACACTTTTGGGATTTTTTTCCACTCTGAGGTTAGGAGTGACATATGTAAAATAAACTCAAGCAAGCAAAGTAATTCAAAATATGAAGGGACTGCCAGGTCAGACAAATTAACTTTGTTTTTTCACATAAAAAGGAGCTGGGGAAAAAAAATTACAAATCAAACATAACACTTTGTCTTTTTTTTTTTTTAATAAAATCAGTCTGTATATTTCACACTTCTATTTAATGGGTTTTCAGCAGAATCCAAATTGACTTCAAGTATGGCTGAAACACTGATCAGAAAATGTATTCATCTTGCATTGTTTATTATCTCTCTGTAGTCCCAAAATACTGCCCCACAAGCCTGTTGGCTTTGCCTGAGGTAGATAATCAGAAGCACTGTTTATAGAGGGCTATGTGCTCTGTAGGATAGGATCGATTTTCTTTTTTGAGATGAGCAGCATTTTCTGTACTGGTATTAAAATGGTCTAAAACATTCTTTGTCATCAGAATCTCAGTAGGCAGAGTTAGATGTGCTCTGTATCACAGTGGCCATGCACTTTGTCACAGAGCAGCCTGTCAAAACAGAAAGTACCAGTCCAGCTTAGGCTTTAGAGGTGGAAGATACATTAACTCTATTCTAAACTATCTGCAGTATTGAAAGTGGCACTCTGTGTTACAGCTCAACAGGGTCAGGGATGGCTCGGTGCAGGAAATTGTTATCTGTACAATCTTGAGACAAATGGAACAGCATGGGCCTAATTTCCTGAATTTGCACTTTCTGTCAAGTTTTTATGGCTGTTCCAAACTGAACTTAGGCTTATTCCAAGATAAAATAGAAAAAACACACCCACAAAGAATTATCTCAGTTCAGACCATATTACATAGGAAAGCTGTAGAGCCTGCTTCTGTGAAATCAGACCAGAAATTAAGGTTCAAGAAACTACTATATGATTAATAACATCTCCAAAGAATTCCTATTTTAACTTCCTAGAGACAATATATATAAGCTGTGAAAATGAAATTAGCATTAAAATAAGTTGCTTATTACTACAGGCTAGAAAGCAGGAACTGGGATACAGCCAATTAAAATTGTACCTCCTGTGTTCAAACTTGATCTTAAGTGTCACTAACATATCCACAAAGAAATAATTCCTATTTATGTTAGGACTGTGGACATGAAACACCGTGTTAAATCCTTTCCTAGTGCCAACCAGCCAAAATCAAATGACAAAGTTCCCTTTGTTAAAAAATGTGAAATCTTATGAATTAAAGAAAAAAAAAATAAATCGGTGCAGTCTTTGATGGGCTGAGATCTTTAGATATCCACACACTCCATACTGCAAGTTGCAGTACAGAAGCACACTTATATACATCACATTGGAATGGACCTTCATGCAGTTTTTCTCTTTCATCTAGGAAGAGCTGGAGGATTCAAATGACACTGAAGCCAAGAGCTTAAATACTCAAGACCTAATCCTGGTACCATCTGCTATACTGATGTATAGGATAGTTTTCCCTTCAACATTCAGAAATCTGAGCAGAAAGCAAAAGATGCCAAAGGTTGTTTATCAAAGCCACCACACCTGGATCAAAAATAGTCAGTGCTGCTGCCTGTGGAATATGATCCTCCAGGAGTATTAATGTGGTAAGAAAATGGCAGCTTTAAACTGGAGGGTTTGACTTCAAAAACATCCAAAATCAAAAATCCTGCTAATTTCCAGTCAAGTGAAAAAAGCACCAAATGATTGCAGGTAATTGTTTGTAGGAAACAGTTTCTAGGATGGGCCTGGTAGCTTTCCACACTAAATTTAACCTCTCTCTCTTACTCTTGTTCTCCAGGCATAAGGAAATCTTTAATGGTTCCTCAGTCCTGCAGTGAAGGCAAGCTGTCAGCTCACACAGGAATTCAAACAGTGAGTGATGCAGGAATCCCAAACACCCCACATCTCCAGAATACCTGTCCCCTCAAGGCAAACAAAGATCACAGCTTATCAAACTTCCATGTTTGTTCCAGAATCCCACCCACTGCTTCCTGCAAGTGGAGAAACCGCCTGGGCATCCATCCTGCTGCCCTGCACACAAATCTGGGCAGCCACAGCTCTACCCAGCAAAATGTTAAATACCTGCCCTCTAGCAACAGTTTAAGCAGAGCCTTTCATCCTCTCCCACTCTGTTTGTGTAGCTGCACTCCCAGGAATGCCAGCAGGGAGCTCTCCCTCCCGCTGGCTGTTCTCAATGCAGAGGGAATTCTCTCTCACAGCTGCAGGGCCTCTCCTCTCTCTGCTGTGAAAGGGAAGGGAGGAGGGTGGACAAGGAGGCTGCTCACCCTGCCACTTCTACCCCAAGAAGCCATTCCATGACGTTCTCCTCTCTTTCACATACCATATAATCAGCCCCACACCATGGCATTCAAGGCAGACTCAGACAGGGAATATTTCCACTGGGGCTGTGTAGTGCTCAGAGGCTTCCAAACCTGCATGTCCTATAATCATTCTATGAAGCTTCCAGAACAACATGTTCTACTTTTGGGGGCATCGTATCTGTCCTCACAACCCCACTTTTTTTTTTTTTTCTTTTTTTTAAATTCTTTTACAACAGATGTGTATAGAACCACTGGGCTTTGCAGCTGATTTTACAACGGAGGCCACACACAGAGGCAGAGCAGTTCAAGACTCCAAATATATTCCTTTATTTACAAATCTTCTGTAGCCCTGCACTGTTTCTCCCAGTAGTATTTGCAAACTTTTTTTTTCCTGAAAGCCATTAGACTCAAACTTCAGATCCAATGAACACATATAAAAAAGACAGTGCTGTAAAATGGGCTTTGAAATCAACTCAGACTGATGCAAAACCTTGTCTGGATATTCTTAGCTGTTAGCTTACAATGACTTAGTTCAAGTCAAACTCATTAAATGAAATTGATGTAAACTCAGGCTAAATGCATTCCAGAGCATCCATAAAAGAGCTTGTCCCCGTTTGAATAAAGAAATTTAAAAGCTGATATCATTACAAAGATGTGATTTATCATGGTGAAAACTGATCTTGAAAATACACATAGGGAAAGGCAGTCACAGTGGAGTGATTTTATTTTGCCACTGTAATGCAGGACAACAACATCCAAGGGAAACAGAAGAGTAAGACATAGAGAAAAAGAACATTTTATCATAGATGAACAGTAATCTTATTCCTAACTCAGCTTTCTTTAAACACCTGCCTGACTTGGGTGGGTTTCAGGGGAACCATGTGTACACTAAAATGACTGGTAATGTGTTAGTCAGAATTGAAGAGTATGAAAAACAGATAAGTCTGTAGTTAAACAGGGAGAGGCCTTCACACTGGTAGAACATATGAACACCAGTGATAACCCTACTGGGGAAAGGGAGTTCCATATTTATATCAATTTATATTCAGTAGGCATGTACAAATAACCTAAATCTCGGCTCAGTAGGGGTATTTTATGTCCTATGCTTGAGATGAAAAATGTCAGAAATGGAAAGCTAAATGCAGCAGACAACTATGCGCACCCAGGCTGCTTTGAAGAGGGGCTTTAAAAATGTTTATTTAATATATTAAAACTCTTGCTGTCAACACCTTTCATGCTATGTGCTTGAATATCCTTGATTAGGGTTTGTGCAGCTGTGGTTCTCACACTGAATTAATTTTGTAAATTGTGGTGAGATTATAGAAGTTTTCCAGCTGTGTAATCATTAATTAACTTGGCTGCATTTGAGTGGCTCCAGCTCATGCTTGTCTGTAAAATACTCAACTTAGATAAAACATCACCTCTGACTTCACTTGGTGTTTCTTGCAGAATGAAAATTCTTTTCCTGTTTTTTTTGTTGGTTTGTTTGTTTGTTTTAAATTCACTGTAACTTATGCCCCCCTCTATTTTATTCCTGAAGTCAAAGCCTGCTCTGTGAAACAGGAATCATGGAGGCAAACAAGTAGGTTAAGGACTTAAATTGCAAAATAAATTACAGTCAGAACCATTTATTTCATTACTCTTCTAAGTGCTGGCACACTATGATAGAGATTAGATGTTGCTAAAGGACTTTCAGGAAGGACTTAAATTTGCAACTTTCTGTTCCGATTAGGATGGAGCAGGAGAGCCTTGACATCTCTAATGAGAGTCTTCTTGAGAAGCTAATTTACATCTATTTAAGCAATGCTATTTTGTTACCTTATTCATAGGCTGCTCCTTCCACCTCTACTAGGAGAGTGTCAGTCAAACACTCCATAATGACCCTGCCAAAGGTGGACATTGTGGCAGTAGGAATTACTGTCTGTCTCACTTTGCCTCTGTGGTGAAGCAGAGCCAGGACTCCCAATCAATATATGCATGACTGAACCTCGGATAATTGTTAAGCCTGATAAGGTCAGAGTTTATTTACATGTGCGAATGTTCATTAATATAGTTTTGATTCAGATGCTACTTCAAAAGAAACAAGAATTGCGTTTCAGAAAAAGCTCAAGTCCTGGATTTGAAAAATATTCAACTTGTGTAAATAAAATCACTATGAGCATGGCAAGAAGAAATGTCCTTTTTAAATCTTCAGACATCTGAAAGAACATAATAATATGCACAGGGACTGACCAAAAAAAAAAAAAAAAAAAAAGACAAGTCTTCTATTTTAGAAAAGTCTTGGAGGATATTCTTAATTCCCTTTGAAGTTGATGTTAAATATGTGCTTAACTTTTTGCCTACTTGGGGAATCAAATCAGCAGCTTGATAAATAATTTCTGCCCAGGAGCCTGTTGGACCAAGGAACAGTTAAATTAAAGAGGTACCATGAATAACTCATGTCATAGCAAGAAAAACTGCTCACTCACACAGACTACCTAAATTAATTAATCTTCAGTGGATCCCTGTTATTTAAACAAAGTAACATGATTTTTCTGTCTTCCTAACTGGCAACTTCCAAGTATGGATTCACATGATGGACAATCTTGGAAAAGACACCTGACAAGACTGGAGTAAAGCCAGACATTATCCTTTGCAGCTCAGGAATTATACTGCCAAACTCAACCAACTACATCCACTTACTCTTTGTTTCTTCTGAATATTTCCTAAGTTCAAGGTTTCTCACTCATGATGGGATTTTCACCATTTACCTGGGAGGACATTCCATGGCATGGATAAAGGATGGCTTTGTCATCCTCTTCGGCCCCCTGGTCCAGGCAGTAGCCGCTGGCTTTGCTGTTCCGCACCTACAACCAGATCAGAATGGAAACACTTCAGCTGGAAATGAATCCCTATTTTAGTCCAGTCCAGCTAAATCTCAGCTGTGCTGCAGCTCCTGAGAAAAGTACTGTGTAAAACGGCTCTCTGAGAGACACATTCTTCTCCTTCAGCTGTGACAGGGTGCCAGCAGTGAATCTGCTCCAGGAAAAGACATTATTTGGACAACCTGCTGTCTTTACACACCTTGGGTCAGAGGTACATTTTTGGCAATTACTCAAGGATCAGAACTTCCTAAAATTCACCCTAAGAAACCTAGGCCAAGTTTTGCTCCAAATTGCCAATGTGCAAACATAAATTTTGACCGTGTATGTTGAGAATGTGGCTTTATAAACAGGATAGGAGCTTCCCAGGACTGGTGTTGGATGTGACATGCTTTTGTTTCTCCCTGTTGCTGATATAAAACAAAAAAAGCATGTGAAAATTTTTATCTGAACTGAAAATACAGTACATTGTTATGTACAGAAGTGACATAAAGCACATTTTATGAAAGGGCACAGGTTCAGAGATCCAAGGAAGTAAAAAATTTCTGTGCCTCCCTAGACAAGAAGAATTTACAAGTCTATAAAAACTGTGATAGAGCTCTTGTGCTCTTGTGAAAACCCTTCCAGCCTTCCTCTTGAGGCTGGAAGCATTACACACATATTTTGAACATAGAAAAGCTTTAGAGATATCGTAAACAAGAAGTTATTTAGACAGACACCTCAAAAGACTCAACAGGTCAATTTTGGTTTAGACTGTGAAGTACCTGTCTGGCCACCCCCATAATTTAGAAACAGCTGCAGCATAAGGTGTCAGAAAAAAAAATCAGTATATATTCCTTCATATTATCATGTACAAACATAACAGGAAATCCAATTGGGTAAGGGGGCCCACTAACAACTAAATTTCAGGAGGTTTATTTTATGGCTTGGGTGCTATAAAGGCTAAAGAAGATGAAGACAGCTTTATGAGATGACTTTTAAAAAATGGGAATTGAGTCACTAGGAAATATATTTTTACTACTGTTTCAATCTGTTTCACATCTACTCAATACATTTATTTTCCTTGAAACTCACAAAAATCCAGATATCTTTTCCTCCAGGAAAATAACCAGAAGAAAAAGTACTTTACAACAAGCTTGATGTCATTAGGATGAAGCCTAAAACCTTGGTTGGTTTATAACAGGTAAATACCTTGTGTGGCTCTATTCTATTAAAAATGTTAAAGAATTTGGTATTTGCATCACTGAACTTCCTGTTTGACTCAAGAACCTTCTATGTGACAGCTCAAGAGGAACAAAATTTATTTTAGAGTCCAGATTGCTCAGGGTCTGGTAGAATTGACACAACATTGGCACTTCTGCCAATGTTCTTCACTGTTAACGACCTTTTCAGAGCTGACAGATACCAACAGCTCCTCTTGAATTTACTCAACGTCTTTTCTCAGTTCCTGATGGGGATAGTTACATTAGGATGCAAAATGATAGTATGGAATAAAACTTGCCCTTTGTATCAATGTCTCAAGTGCCTGACTTATTTTTATATGAAGTCAATCAAATGGAACAGTCTCCATTTAGTTGTCTTATGGGAAAATATATTGTCTTCAGGTTTAATTGCAGCTCACATAGACAATTATTTGAGCTCTGTTGACCACTGATGTTTCCTTTATGATGTCTGTGGCATCTTATTTGTGAAAATGATTGCCTCAAACTTATGTCTCAGTGTTTTAAAATGAGAGCCAAGGAGGTTGCCTGTAATTGTCAGTAAGGATGACTTCACCTGTGCCACAGCACATGTCACAGTTGAGATGGACACGATACACAGTCACTGTACAATTTCAGAAGGCTTTTAGCATTTGCCCATACAGAGTAACATCATAGTACTTCAGAAGTCTGCAAGCATCTGTCCTTCTTGTTCTTTAGCTCAACCTTTTATACCCTCATGTTCATGCAGTGCACCTGTGTGCCCTCTGTTCCCTTTGGGACTGGTCAGCACACCTGGGCACTCCATGGCTGCTGCTGCCAGTGCTGCTCACAGCTGTGCCCACTGGGGGTGAGGCTGGGCTGCAGCCCCATCCCAATCACCACAAACTCTGTGCCTACAACCTGCTGCCCTCCAACAAAAGGAACAGGGCTTCTCAAAGCCGTGCTCCTTAGTGCTGACTAAAAGGAGAGGAGGGCATTTTTGTTGCCACTGCTGTGCTGATGTGTAATTGCTCTGTACATCCTGATAGGCAGCTCTGAAAGCAGAGGGCTGCTCGAGTGCAGCTGTGATATGTTTCCAAAGGCATGCTGTACCTCTCCGTAAGTGACTGTGTTATTGTAAACCCTCATCTCAGGGTACACGTTCTCCAAGTACCACTTAAAGCTCCGGCACTGCAGTCGCTGTCGCAGAGCGATTCTTTCAGAAACATCTCCAAAGTCAACTCCGGGGTTCTGCAAAGCAGAAAACGAATAAAGAAATCTCACTGCACTGGCTTTATGGTTGCTATCTTTACTGAAATCAAACTGGAGTTAATTTTGTATACCAAGCTGTATACAGCTTGTATAATTTTGTATACCAAGCTGTATTTTCCTCTTTTCATTCTTTTGTTGTAAGCAGCAGCTCATGAAACAGCTGCTGTTGAGTGCAGACAATAAATATTAATGAAAGCCAGTGGAAAAAAGGAGCATAAAGAACAAGCAAAACCCCAAAATAAATCAAAATAATAAGAATACAATAAGAATGTTGTTACTTACAGCAGTTCTAAGTGTTTGCAATCAATCCTGAAGCCTTTGCTTTCAGACTCATTTAGAATTTAGACAGTAATTCTGATCTAAAATATGGCGGCTTGGTCATGCTTTACTCCAGTAAGAGATTTGAGTATTCAGTAAAGTAAATGATGTCAGAACAGATCTGTTAAAACTTCAAAGCAAAGCTGCTTAAAAATCATTAAGCTCCACTAAGCATTCATATAGCCCAGCATTCAGTTTTTACTAGAACTGGAGCTCATTTGCAGACTTGAGCCATAGAATGCCGTTAAACTCAAAACCTTTATAATTCTTCTTCAGAATTTAATTAATATTTAAATACAAATCCCATGAAAAACACAAACTGGAAGATTCAAGTTAATATGAGAAAGTCAGCCATTTAAAACTGGTAGGTCCAGAGTTAAATTCTGTTGATTTAAAGTGTTATAAATCATCACAGTTCAGCATTAAGACAGTAAGAGTTACCTCATGCAAAAACCTTTTCCGACACTATATTAATCAAATGGACTGCAACTGGGGAGTTTTGCATGAAATCTCTCTGAAGTGCCTTGTGCTTTTCCTCCAGAAGAATATCTGTACATTTTACAGATTGTTTCTAATGCAGGGTTCCAAGACAGCAGCAAATCTTAGCTCAGGGTTTATTAAGATCCCCAACAGATGCCTGGTTTTCAGGAGAGAATACAAGTGTAACACTGAACAGGTTTTCCTATTTGCCACATAAAGAGTTTGCTGTGCTCACTGCTGCTCGCTGATGCAGGCTCTGTCAGGAGCCCTCAGTGCAGCATCCATTCAAATGAATGTTAATTTACGTAGTACTTGAGGCTGCGTGGAAGGAGAGCAATCCTCTGAGGCACTCAGTGCAATAAATCATCCGATGTAAGATTCCTTTATCACTAAAATTGTCAAGGAATAAATCATAAGTGGGAATGTACCAAGTATTTGGTTAACTGGAATAAAGCTGCGCTGACCTGCTGCTGAAGGTTATAGGAACATGATCTTACAGGTGTGCCCAAGACAATCTGCTGATCTAGAAAAACATTATGCACACATTCTCAATAACCTGTGAGTTGTGAAAAAGATGGTGGGAAGAAGAGTTTATGTGGAGAAGTTAAGAATATAAGTTATAGAAGAGTTAATCTGGATTGGTCTTGTGGTATGGGAAAATGCATGTGTTTTACCTGCCTATTTCTGCCCCATTTTGAAATGAGGCAATACAGTGCCCTTTTTTGCAGTGCTGTTTCTACAGAGCACAAGAGCAGCAATGAAAACAAATTGAGTCATACTCACCCTCTGTGCCAGCTGGAGTCACCATGGAGAGGTTACAGTGTGATGGCACAAGAATGAGGTATCCACAGGATTTACTTTGTGGACATATTCTCTTTAACCAGCTAGCAAGGTTTCTAGTTCCCCTGCAGAAGGTTTTTGCGATGGCTTATGCCAAAAGTACAGTACTTTTGTCATCTGTATTGAATACTGCAGTGAATAATGTAATGAACACTAACATCAGCTTCCTTTTCCTGAGAGCTAATAGGCTAAATTTTATGATGCACATTTTATCAATGAATCAATTTATTTTATGAAAAAATATTTTAATGTTCAGTACTTCTGCTCATTTTATGTCTTTTATTGTAGATATGCCTGGGTTTTTTTAAAACCTCTGCTGCATAGCTCAGTGCAGAAAACTGCATCAATAAGTAATCTCAGAGAGATTAAAGGAAATCATGTTTTGGTGTAAATGCTTATTTAAATATCATATTTTCCCAGAATTCATTTGCACATGTCATAAGACAAGCAAATTTACAGAGGATAGTTTTTCATCTCCTAATTGAAAACTGACCATTTTAGCAAGTGTATTTTATGTGTGCAGACAGGGCCAAAATGCCCATAAATTTTTAATGGACACTGTTCAGTCTTCCTCCTACCGTCACAGAAATCTTGTGTGGAAAAAGTAATGCAGTATTGCCTTTTGTTAAGGCAAAATAATTCTCTGCAATTACCTCTTGTACCAAAAGAAGTCACCAAAAATACATTTCAGAAACCTTGCACAGAGTGTCCAATATTGAACAGCAGTGAGTGAATTTAGAGCTGTGAAAATATCTGGCATATTCAGACATCAAATGGACAAGGAGGAAACGTTGATCCTCCAGGTATGTGTATTCTAAAAACTGTAAGAGGAAAGAACAAAAATGGGGTTTCATGTATTAACTAGGTACCAAAATACGAGTAGATGTTTAGGACAGATTAAATCTAATGAAGTCTTTAACAAGACTCCATGACTTTGATGAACTCCAGGTCATAGCTGAATATTCCCAGACACATCTGGGTTTGTGTATTTTCCTGTTCTGATAAGAACGTTCCTGTTCTTATTTGCTTCAGCTCTGGGCAAACTCCTGCTGTAAGGGTTAACTAAACCATCCTTACCTACAGATCAGTGTATGTTACCCTTCAGCTGCTCTCCCTGTGCCCCTTCACATGAATAATTTGGATGCAAACACAGCCAAGGAACACAGCAACAGCCAGCTTCCACCTGGCTGGGATATAACATAAAACTCTTTCCTTCAAGAATTATGCTTAGTGCAGATGTAGCATGTGGTATACTTATAGAACAAAGTGATAAATGGAACCTACAGTTTATTTAATATTTTTATGACATGGATTCCTAGAGGCCCACACACACCATCTACAATTCGTATGCACAGCAAGAAGCAGAACGTGCCCACATTGCAGCTCTCAGCCTGTGGACAATAAAGCTATTTAATGTCTGATTCTTTTATTGCATACTTCGTTTTTTATGCTGGTGAGGTCTACTGAGTCTCACTATGAATGATGATATTTATTTATGGACATTTCTGTTGTCCCCACTGTTGTAGCATATGAACACCTCAGAGTTTAACAGCGCCCCAAATTAACGACTTCTGGGGGAGCACATAAACCTGAGACATTTTGCTCTGGTTAAATTATAAATCTGTGTCACTGCATACAACAAGTCAGGACTGAGTGCACAACTAAACTTAGACTGAGGAAGAGAGTTCAGATGGCAGAACTCTCCACACTGAGCGTGCAACAAAGCGCTTTCCCTGAGCTTAGCCCACTTTGTGCAGCTGTCGTAACACCCTTCACCTCCAAGAGCTAATTAGGAACAGCTTCATGTTTCTGCCTCTGCTCAGGACAGAGTGTGAGCTGTACTTACTGCCATGGGGATGTTCCAGGCCATGTAGACGTGTGACTTGAAGTCGTCCATCCAGACCTCGGCGGCGCGCAGGGCGTTGCGCTTTGCATAGTAATCGATGTCGTTGTTGTAGGGCTTCTTGGTGCGCTCGATGTGCGCCACGCGGGAGCAGGGCAGCACCTCCATGCTGCCCCCGCACTGCCACACCTGGGGGAGGCACAGAAAACAGCCACGTGGATTCTTTTTCCCCTCCAGAGGCAATACAAGTGTTTCGTTGGAGGTGCTGCGTGTAGGGTGTTTGCTAGTCGGAGGTGAGGGCTGTTGAGCAGTTCAAAAGGAGCGCCCAGTTCTCCTCTCGCTGCACGTGGCAGGTGGGTCTCAGGAAATGCAGATGGCTGCATTAGGTACATAAGTTTAGAAGCCATAAAGAGACAAGTCCTTCACCATAATATCTCTGTTTTTAGGACCATCAGGTCAGAAAAAAATTGTGAGGTATCAACCTCTGCCATGGGTGCTATTTTAATCTAATGTTTGTTATTGAAATTTCAACAAAAATCAGCTGTGTCATCTGGCTGTGTTGGACACATGAGTGGGGTACTGGAAAGGGCCCTAAGGTCACCCCAGAGCCTTTTCTTCTCCAAACTAAACATCTCCAACTCTCTCAGACTGTCTCCACAGGAGAGGTGCTCCAGACCTCTCATCATCTTATCTCTGTACCCCTGAGCTGATGAAGAGGGCTAAAAGGGGCTGACTGGAGACTTTCACCCAGCCTGCCCAGACACCATGGAACCCGCACTGTGCCATTTTCTCCCTGCCAGTTGTTTACTGTCTGAACTCCGTGGCAGGGGACAATGAGGACTTGTCTCTTTGCATCAGCCAGATCTGGAGTGATGCAGAGTGAGAGAGGCTTATGGATTCAGCTCCCTCAGGTCTGCACCTAGTACTAGAGTCTGAAAATGAAAGATATTAAAATATAAGCAATAATTCACTACTTTCCAAGGTTGCCTTTTACTGAGAATAAAAACACATTTCCATACAAGATGCATTCCAGAACTATACTGGGGCAGTTCTCCACCTAACCTGCCTTCTCAAGGACAAAGATAAAGTGCTTGGGAAGTGGCAAATAAAATCTCTGCTCTAGCTTTTCTTTTTTCAATACTTTGTTAGGTAATATTTACTTGCTGCTTTCCAAACAGTTCTGTAGTAAATCACTGACCACTAAAATTTACATGTGATAAATGGAATACCCCGAAAAACACACTGCTCATAAATTTGGACTGACGTGTGCTGAGGGTTTCCAATGCAAAGAGGAAGTGCTACCAAAAAAAAAAAAAAAATTAATTGATTTTCACAATCAGAAGGAGAAATGAGCAGTGAACTTTAGTATACTGCTATTTGCCCAACCCAGCCTGGAAGTCAGCTATTTAATGCATAGCACATTTTTCTTTCTATTGATATGCCTAATGACCTTGTAACTCTTATGTAAGTATTTTGGTACCAAGGGCAAGTACATTATCTGAGTGACAGATTTATTTCCTTTGAATGCCAGTGCTCAAACAAACGTGAAAACTAAAAGGTACTAAACTGCAACATCAAAGAAAACAGTTTAGCTCATCTGTAAATTCAACACAAATAGTTATTTATCAGTGATAAATTCTCCATGGATGAAATCCACAGGGAACACAGACACCTGGCTTTGAAGGAAGCACAATAAAAAAGGCAGCAGCAGCCTCAGGCCAGGTAACTCACTCTGCCTGATCCTGGAGCTCAGCTCTCAGTAGGGTCTGCCTGTGGTGTGACTGCCCCATCCATAATCCCTTGGACTGCTTTCCACTAACACTCAGTCAATTCTTCCCTTTCCCCTGAGCGTGATTTTGCTCTTTAAAGAGCCAACATCTGCTGAAGAGGAGGAAAGAAGGACGGAAACAGCCAGAAAATACTCAAGGAAATTTTTCTTCCTTAGAAGATGCTGAAATTTACCCCAGATGACTTGTTTTTTTTTCCTAGGAATATGTAAAACACCAGCAGGGGATGTTTCCCTGGATAAGAATGGTATTTCCAATCCCAAAGAAAGAGAACTGGATGTAGAGCACAGGGGGCAAGGAGTCAGATATCTGTGTACCACCAGGTGAACATCATCATGCCACCATTTCTCCACATCCCAGACAAATGTCACAGCTCCTCAGCTGTGGTCATTTCTTTCCAGGCCGCGCAAGGTCTCCTGTTTCACTTCATGAGGATCAGGTGCTGGTCAGTGGAGCACAGACACAGCCCAGTATCCTCACACTCTTTCAGCACATGGCTAAGCACAGGGTGAAGATCTTGTCTCCTTCCCTTTTAGCCCAATAATTACTTAAACTTACACTAAATAGAAGAGTTTCTGTAGTGGAATCAAACATGTGCATCCAAAACTGGGCAAGATCCCAGCAGCTGAGAGCCATCATGTGAGATTTGGATGAATACTCGAGACTTGTGCTCAAAGGAGGAGGATGGGATGTTCAGCTCACCTTCTCCTCTCTGGACACAGACTTGAAAGGCAGAAAACCATTCCCTGTCTGCTTCTAACAAAGGGTGAAAGAATGAGAAAATTTTACTGTATGAGTCAGGTGAGAGAGAGGTGACTCAGCGGATGATCATGAAATGGTTGATTCTCCTCCTCTTTTCATTCTCAAAACTGCACTTAATGGCCCCTTTTAACAGTAGCAGACAACACATTTATTTCCACATCAAACTATGAAATTATGCCAGGAAAATAATTACATGCCTCTATAAAGCATTTATCAAGCAGGATCCTTAAAGTACCTTACTGGGGGAAGCAAACTATTTCTAACTGTGAACATAAAATGATGCCCAAGGCCCTCCAAAGAGACACATTTCAGGCAATCAGAGAAAACTGCCTTCCATATCTGTGGCTTATCTTCTGGGATAACAACACATTTCCAGCCAAGTTACTCCTCTCATATGGAGCTGCCAACACTAAATGTGTGTCTCAAGGTCCATTTACTGAGCTGGTAGACGTGTTACAGCCTCTGAGTTGCTGCCCACAAGGCTGCACATTGCTGAAAATCCCACTCCACCTTCTTTTCCCTCATGGAGAGACAAATCCCTTAGAGCAATTTTTGGGGTTTTTTTTGGCTTCACAGCATGCACTCATCAAACCTGTACTGTGGGGCAACAGCCCAGGCTCTGTGGAAGGCCAGGAACAGCAGCAAAGCAAAGTGTGTCCTCCTTGACTGGTGTAGCTGAGCAGCCCAGGGACTCAGCTTTGCCTCCATGAGCATCACACTGTGCAACATTTTAAGACACGATCAAGTAATTCCAAGAGACACTCAATTTATTTGCTAATTGTAGCTAATTTCTAATTTCAGCACTGCTCTTTAGGCTGCTATAAACAAAATTGATGGCAATTTAAATGTTACCATAGCTGTGTTACCTTAGCATTTTTACTGCTAATTATCTCAATCAACTTTTCTATAAACAGACATATTAAGTATTGAGAAGAACAAGTACCCCCATCAGGAGTAAATTACAAACTGAGTGATGATGTTTGTGGCTTGCACTATAATGATTTACTGACACCAATTATCAACTCTTCCTGTACACCTGAGGTGTGGCTGTCCTAGTGGAAAATGTTTATTTATGCAGCAGCCAGCTGGACATCACCTTTTATGCATCAGGGAAAATCTGACATGAGGCTGTGCCTTGTCTACCATGGCCCCAATTGTGCATCAGCAAAGTTCTCTGCAAGCAGGTTGGGTACATTATTTAGAAAGGCTAATAAGGTGCTAAGCTTTAATTCTTGCCAAACAAGAATAAATTTTCCAAGGAAACACAAGTACTTTCTGCTGAAGATTGAAACCATATTTATCAGGATTTAAAAAAATTAAAGGTAAAAAGAGTTAAACAAGCCTGGGAACCATTAAGTAGGAAGTAGAGTTGGCCAGAGTGATGGGCTTATCAATTCTTAAATCTTGGCAATATACATAGAGAGAACATTGCTGATGTGTTCTCCTGCCCTGCAGGTGAGACCTGCTTCCAACAGCATCATGTCCTGCAGAGGGAATGTCAGAGCTCAGAAATATCCTGGGATTTAATATTTGCCATTTTTAGCATTTTAAACATTATTCCTGGGATTTAATATTTGCCATTTGCAGGAGAGTGGCTGCAGCTCCCAAGAGGCTCTTCCCTCTCTATGGACTTGCTGCTCTGTAAATTGAATATCACATTATTGTGTACACTGAAGTGGCTGCACAGGGTTATTTAATTTGGTACAGATGATCTCACTACAAGCAAGATCAATAGGTAAAAATAAACAATGGCATCATTATGAAGGAAAAGCTGGGGAGACAGTTTTAACTTTGAAAACCTAGACTGGAAGTAAAGATTGTGGTCCTTAAGAACTTTGTACCTTGCTGTGAATTTTGCAGTTTAAACACCCTGGTGCTCAGTGAAAGAGAAAAAGAAAAGTCTCAGATTCTCTGTTACAACTCTTTTTTCCATCAGATACACCTTTGATTTAAGCAGCTGGAGAGATGAGGTATCCCAGAATGTGTAATAGTGGTAAGGACACTTCAGTGTGTGGGGGATTTGCCTCCAAATAAAGAACCTTTGCCAACCCTTTTGTGCCCTCTTCATAGACACACCAGTTCCAAACATTCCTCTCAATGCCACAGGTTCAGAGATGCCAAAGCAACTCCAATGGAGTGTGACCCAGGCATTTACAACGTGTTGGTCTCCACCTCTCTTAAAACCTGACTTTTCCAGGAGAGCTGGGGTTAGTCCACTTTTCTAATAATATAGAACATAGAGGAATTAATGAAATTTTCAGTACCCTGAGGCTTTGAGCCCATTTTTCATAGGTAGCAATCTCTCTGGATGTGTCACTGCACAATGTGCATGGGTGCTGTAGCAGCTTTGTGCTTTATCTACTTCCAACAATTTTGGACATTTCAGTGACCCTTTCCTGACAGGAATAATCACAGTCTGCATCTTCCAGCAGGAACTAAATGGAAGGAACCAGCTTCAAAACACACATGTGGCAGCAGGGTGCCTCATTCCTGCTATACCCAGGAGAGGATGGCACTCGTGCCATGGCCCTGCCAGAGGCAGCATTTCAGATGCGGATGTTCTGCACATCCTAAAACCCTGGTGCTGGATCAGGGCTCTGATGTTTTGTGGAGCAGCCCTGAACTCCTCCTGAGCAGCACTTCACAGAAGTAGCCTTTCAGATTTCAAACTTTCTTTTCTGAGTGAAAGTAGCAGAAGAGTTGGAGGAGTTTTAAAAGCAGCTCAGATATCCCTGTTTTATGATATTCCACTGCGGGAATTCTTAAAAGTCAGGGATCTCAGGCTTTCTTTGACTTTCAAGGTAAAGCCTACCAGAAACAGATTTCTTCTAGACTGCCTACACACACCTACAGCAGGATTGGAAAAGATTTTTCTATGATGAAAGAATTTCCACATGTTTCAGAAATATTGTTGGCCTAAAGTTTCAAGAATAACATCAATTTAAAATGTTTTCACTAACTGAAACACAAGCTCTTTGTTACATCTACCTGTGTTCCCCACAAAGGTTTTTCTGAAACCGAGTAACTGATGATTTTCAGAATATCTGCTTGGTGTTAAAAGTTTTTTCAATGTAAAATTATATATACATAAAATCTGAAAGGTCATTTAAACTGAAAACACAAGCCTTTGTTATAAAAATAGAACAACACAATCTTTTGATAACATTAAAACCAGTATTTGTTGTCTAGGAATTTTGCCAAAGCACAGAGTGTTCAAAAGGAATATTTTTGGACCTGACAGAGGGATCAAATTGTGGTTCCTTGAGGTGACAAAAGTCTGATTTCTGACAAAGGTTGCAATACCTGAAGGGCAGGAGGACACGTAGTAAATTCACAACAGCAGGCACCACTGAGCCCTCTCCAGCCTCTGTAACTGCACAGTGTAAAATAAAACCCAAGTGTACTGCAGGTACAGGAGAATTCCTACTCTGCTGAAGTCAAACAGAAAGGTAACTTAATTCTTAAAAACCTGCTGTTGTTTCAGTCTCTCCCTCCAGCCAGCCATGAACCAACAAAGTCTAAATCAGAAGTGATTCTTCAAAGTATATTTGAAAGACGACAATAAAATCCTTTCCCCTCTGAAGCATGAGAGCTCTGCACTTATCCTCCAGTCCTTAAGAGATGTACCAGCTCTTCTAGTGCCCACATTAGAAACTGAAAATTAATAGGAATATAGCACATTTAGTGTTCTTGCATGTCTGATATTGACAGTTTATGTAGTTCACTGAAAACTGATCTTTCAAAGTAATTTACAGCTTGACATTTTCTTGTTTTCTAATTGAGTCTTATGGATAGTCTCTCCTGCACATATTTTCAGAGCTGCCTAGAGAGTCATATTTAATCAGCTGGGCTAGATAAAGTGCTCTCTCTCTGTTTTTCACTTCACATAGGAAGCTGTTAGAGACTGGGGAGCTGTCATAATCAAACACATCATATGGAAAAATTAATCACATGGTCTCGTTTTGTTCATCAACTGCATTTTTATCACCATCTATAAAGGCAGCCATAATTATGGCTTAAAAAAGTCCCAACTGTCATTTCTCAAAATAGCCAGTGCTAGTTAATGGTGCACTTCTAGAGCAAAAATCTTTCCACGCTGGGACAAACCAGCTTACATCAGAGAAACTTTTAGCTGCCAAAAAGGAAAAAATCACATCTCAAGATCCACAGATCTTTGTTTTGTCAGATGTTTCAGGATAAACTTCTGACCTATGCTTTCAAATTACAGGACCCAAAAGGGTCCTTGGTCGACTGATCCTGACATTGACTCGGTGACAATCCTTCCTTTTTGCTCTCAGCTCCTGCTCAAAGCAGTTTGCAGATAACCTGTTCATAGCAGATGCAGAGGGAGTGTGACAAAACCTCAAATATGAAAGCTGATTCTGTTATTAGGAGTCAGTACCCATCCTTTACTCTTGCTGCCCTGGAAGGCTGGAAACACAGAGCAGCGTTTTGGGATTAATGATTTTTGGAGGGTTGAATTTCACCTGGGGCTCTCCTCATGTTTTTGGTTTTTTTTTTTTTTTTTTTTTTTTTTTTTTTTTTCCCCTGGCTCAAACAGCAAGAACTTAATTTGAAGAGAGAAGAAGAGATATGAAGGATAGAGAAGTGTAGCCATATAAGTCTTCAGGATAGGTCTGGCTCTAGAATTACTGCTTTATGATTATTATTTTTATCAATATTTCAGTAGTCCCAATGAGGAATACTTGGAAGCTTGCTGCTTTTGCCACAACTATTATAATAGAGTTCAAGGGTGTGCTACAAAATCCTCCTGCAGAGTAGTTTAATGTGAATTTCATGGCAGACTCAAAATTATACCTTTTCTTTATAGAAAAGTAAAAGAATTTTTTCATAGGTACTTGATTAGCCTTTAAAATTTGTTAGCATTTTTTGGAGTTTGACCTCTCAGCTTTGATCCGTTGGGGTTTTCTGGTAATTACAGATGATTTGCTTCCAGAAAGAAAAAAAAAAAAAGGCAGTGGAACAATAACATTCTTGCAATGACACTCTCAACACATGCATGTTTTATATTTGTCTGGTGGCTCTTCAGTAGCAAATTTAGAGGCTGTCCTTCACATGTTTCCTAGAGGTCATGCAGAACCTCAAGCCAGTTAAGATCTCAGATGTGACAACAGCAAGAAGATAAAACTCTTCTGTTAACCCTCTTAGAGAGGGAAAATAGATAAGCAAGAAGAAATTGAAACATGTTCTAGAGAAACTCACAGTCAGCAACTGCTATCTTGCTGTAAAGATAAACTTTGTGTGTAAAGAACTAGGGCTGATAAATTAATAGACTGGCTGCTATGCAAAGGAGGAGGTAGGATTTAAAATGATATTAAAGATGCCCCATATGCTTTAACCACTAATCCCATCTCCATAAACCACTAATCCCATCCCATATTTTGCACAACTTTTACAAAGGGTACTGCACTTTTGAAAAGAGCATGTCTGGGGAAGAAGCAAATCTCTTTTCTGCAAGGAAAATTCCAGACTCTCTGAAATGCCTTGCTGGGGAGGGATGGAAGTTGTAAACCCCTTCAAGGCAAGAAGGGCAGCCTGACCCTGCACAGGTAAGACATCCCGTGCCACACTGGTCTTTGCACATGAACTTCAAATGGCAAAGAATAAAATATCTTAAGCTCCAAAAGGTGGTGGTGGGTTTAGGAATTCTTGTTTCCTGCTAGAGAAGTTCAGTCAGTGCAGTGATGCTGGACAAACTCCCCATGTTCCAGTCTCCCTGACATCACTGCTCAGGGTCTCACAGGCAAGCAAGCACTGAGGAATGGGAGAAGGGAGAAAGGACAGTCAAAGAGCAAGGGTTTCATTTTCAAAGGCTTGTTGGCTTGTTTTTCTTAGCAATTTAATGAATGCTGGCACCTCAAAATGCTCCAGGAGATGTTAACAGCTCATACCATGTAAATGACAGGCATAAGAAAGAGACTGCTTTGAGGCAAACCCTCAAACTTCATAGACTAGAGATAATAACTCTATTTTCTCTGAATTCTCCTCAAGTCTAATCTTTTAGATTAGGCTGCAGATCTCTTCTGGTCTAGTACCACCCATATATGTTGTGTTTTGCAAGCACAAATCATTTTTCCTCTATAAAATGAATGAAATTTGGTATCTCTAATGTAGTTTGCTAATTGTCCCAGGCAGATGCTTCCCATAATGTATTCTTTCAGAATGCATTTGATGAGAATCATTTTCTGCTTTCTTACAAATGTACTCAACTTTTCCCCAAATCAATAGACTCACTGTCAGTTATTTCTGTAAATATGCCAGCACAGATTCTGTTTGCACTACAACAGTTAAAATTCAAAAAATTTACCTTGGAAAAATACAATCTGTGTGGGATATAGGAAACAGCATTAAAGACCAGTCTGTTATTCTTGTTCTTCACATCTCCTTCATGTGATTGCTTTAGGTTGTTTCTCCTCACTTATCCCAAAAGACCATGGAGAAAATCTCCCTCTAAGTTCAAACCCCAGCAAGGGATAAAGACTTATGTACACTAAGCTTACACGAGAAAATCTGCAGCTGAGCTCCTGCAACATTTAAGTTCTTAGGAAAATACCCCTTTTTGCCAGAGAGTGCTTTACTAACCTGCACAAAGCACCAGGCAATGCTGACTGGTCAGCTCAGCAGCTGGAACACAAGAACAGGACACTCACTGCCACAGCCCAGTCCACAGAAAATGCCCAAGATCAGATCAGCTGAGCATGGCAGCAATCTCCAAACCACCTTTAATCTCTGGCAGATGCCAGGGGAAGATCAGCAAGAATACCTTAGGTCAGAGTAGGGATGCTTTGCTTGATATAGAGGCGATCCCATGACCACAGAAATCTCTTGAAGAGCACAAAATTCACCCTGCAAGAGCATCTCCCTTCAATTGTCACCTAAGCTAAGCCAGAGGGAAAATAAAAAATTGAAACTTGTTAAACTTTTTTTTTTTCCACCAAAGTGGGTTCTCAACTTTCTTGTGCAGTACCAGTAGTTCACACTTTCAGCCTTTTGCTAATCAAATAATACTTATGTGTGCTCAGCCTTCAGGAAGAAGGCTGAAAAATGATAAAATGCTTCCTGACATTTTAGCTGAGACCACAGGAAGGAAGAAGAAAGAGTGGAATTTATTGATGCTTCAATTAGAATAAAATCATTCTTGAATGAGAAAATATTGAAACAGACTGACTAATGAAGTGATCACAAAGGGTCTTTTCAAAGGACCCTAAGTGGAGTCATCCTCATTTGTTTTCTCTTTCCACAGCAGACCCTTAAATGATCTTTGCATATTGTCTACACTAAATCCTGCAGAGTTGCTATTTCATTTTAAAGAAAAAAGCTTTTAGGCTGCAAGGGATTCATTCAGTGAGAGCTATTATGCTTATTGTGGCTTTGCTGCAGAGCCAAGGGATTTACTATATGCTCATTAGATCCTGCTTTGTTCCAAAACAATCTTTTACGATGCAAATTTCAGCATGCTGATCTACTTAAAGTAACATTTTCAAAAAAAAAAGAAAAAAAAAAAAAGAAAAAAAAAAGCTATTAAAGTAAAAGCTTCTTCCAAGGCAGGAAGACTACAAATTCAGATTAATTATTAATATTTTGGTCCATGAAAACATCTGATGTCTCAGCTTAAATTCAGCCATGAACATGGTTACAAGAAGTCCCAAGAAGTCGGTGTTAGAGGCACAAATCAGTGACATAGATGATCAAACAGAGCTCAGAGGCCACGTTATGAAGCCATCACAGATGAGGCACATTTGTCACTTGGCTGCTTGGTGGCTGAAGCAAAAAAGGTTTGATTTATTCAAGCTTTGGCACCTGAGGTGTGCACCAGCAGAGATGTTCACTCACCAAGACCCCTAAGGAAGACACACAAGATGAGAGCTGGGAGTTCTCCACAGCCCTGCTCCATAATGATCTCCAGGACAGTGCTGACACAAAAAAAAGGAAAGAAAGTGAGGCAAAAATGGGGAAAATGGCAGAAGTGAGGAAACCCACTGTCCTCACACTGGATTCATGGCACTCAGGGAGCTGTGGCAGCTTCCATCTCTTGTCAGTGCTCTTTAAACTCACCTGCAGATGTACTGAGGGTGAGGGGGGCACTCCTGTTCTTCAAAGCATTAATTCCACCCTGTTCCCCCTCTGTGACCTTCCTGAAGGAGCGGTTGTACGAACACAACAATGAATATTATCATCCAGGAGATCTACCTGATAGCTCATCCTTAATAGTTCTATAAATCTTGCTAAGTCTTAGTGCTTTAGGTGTACAGCAGAGATAATCCTGCTGTAAGGAACTTTGTGAACTCATCCCTCACATGCACAGAGCCCAGCCAGGCTAGTGACACCACATTAAAGCATTCTCTCCTCTGCCCTGAACAGCAGAACTCAAATTGGAGCTAGAATTTACACTGATCTCTGGGAGGAAAATTAGTAAAATATCTAAGGTGAGCAATAAGAAAAAGATCAGTTTGCCAGTAGGAATACTAACAAATCATTACAGTAATTCCAGGCAGCCCTTCCCACACTCCCATCCTAAATTAGATCAGCAAATTAAACATGCAATTTATACTTAAAACCTCACAAATCATCACCTGCTTATAATGGACACCTTCAGCTAGAGCACCTGCTCTAAAGCAACACATGATTACTGAATTCAGCTGATGTCCTGTTTTACACAGGAAGTGCCAAATCCTTAATAAACATTAGATGCAGATGTGTGTGAGCTTGGCTTTCACTGGGAATGCTTATTTACCTGGGATGGCAAACTCATGATTAATATTCTCCTCCCAGGGCTATGGGAAAGTGCCAGAGGAGGGGCAATACCCATAAATGACTGGAACAGGATATTTGAAACATGTCTGAAACCTGGAAAATGCCTCTGCCTACACTGCACTCTCACCCAGGCCCCACCAGTCTTGGCAGGTACCTGAGCTGCAAAAAGAACATGAGAAAATGCAAAAACCCCTCTGGTGAGTCTGTTACAATATGCTTTGACTTTACTTTCCTATCAGACAACAGATGTCTGCAATGGCTTTTGGATACCTCAGAGAAAACGCAAAATGGCACAGAAAAGGAACTTTTAGAGAAGAAAGTGCCATTATGTCCTAGTGATTCACTCTGCTTAAATGCTTTATTGCTGCTATCAATGGGCAGATAGTAACATTAATCACAGGCTGTGAAATGAGTGACAAACGAAGCCATTTCGTACATCACCTAAAGAGCTGGTAAGGGGATGCAATTTGGGTAAAACACTAAGGAAAAAGGCTGTTTGTGATTTTGATGGACAGCTCCCTAAAGAGTCTCCAAATTCCAGGACTGCAAAGTAGGCTGTCACATTTGCAGATCTGTTACCTCTCCAGGGAAATTTGAAGTGAGGTGTATCACAAGACACAGCCTTTTACTTGTTATTTAAACTTCATTTCTTCAAGACCAGTTATTCCCATTTACAAAGATTTAGATTAGGGTTTGCTTTAGCTGACAAATTGTTTTGTTTGGATTTTCTTTTTGGTTGTTTGTTGTATTGTACAATGAAAGCAACAGAAGTTTTTCAATGGTGACATATAAAAGACTTAGCTAGGCATGTTTTTATTCTTTAAGTCACCTAGGCCACATTCCATCTAGCATAAGGATGTGAAAGTGCACACACACATTTGGCAGTATTTTTCCCAAGAGTCAGAAGTGTCCTCACAATTGAACTCTGCAAATATTAGCTTCAGCTTATTGGGAAGATAGTGTCCCATATTATAAAAGTGCTGAGCAAATAAGGGATGTTCTTTGTTTGCCAGAGATTTCTAGAAGTTAAATATATAAAGATACCAGATATGGTTTCAAACTGAACCAAAATGGTGCTTGACATTCAAGGTGTTTGACAACTCAAAGTATGGAATGAAAGTTCATTTCAGATCAAGCAAAATATTTTGTTTCAACAACTTCTGCAGATAACCTTTTTGAGAATGTAATATAATGGTTTCTCCTTTCTCAACACATGCATTTAGATACACTTCCTTGCCAAATCTATATTCTGTCTCAGATAAATTATTTGGCAAATTAATGTCCCATTATAGACAAAAAGATCATTAGTTGATTACAAAAAAGGCATTAACATTTACCTTTTACCTTTTCACAGCTTCCCTAATTAAGTCATTCATCACCATTCTTCACTTGTATCAGAACAAAACTTACCCTAAAAGCAGGTCAGATATGACCAGAAAAATCCTGCATTAGAATAAATACAAAGCTTACACAGTGACCCACAACATTTTATGTTCCCAGTCAGTGCCTGTACTTTTACATCAGAATATACACTTCAGCTTGGCTAAAATAAATAGCTAAAAATCCACTCCTCTGTTGCTCCAGTAATTTTTTGTTTCTGTAGAATGGCAGTAACCATTAAATGCTACTTTGCTTCATTAAAGTCTGAATTTCCAAGAACTGAGAGGGAGTGTGCCACAGGGTTAAGCAATTCTTTCATCACATGGCTGATGTGTTTTATCCCTGCTGGGTCACAAGTCCTCTTCATTTACCGAGCTCCAGGTTTCATCCAACTATTTATTTGTTGAGGCTTTGTTGCAAACATTCTAAGCTGCCAAAGAAATTATCAAGAGTCTTTCTTATTCAACCTATATACAATTCTGTCAAAAAAAGAAAAAAAAGTTTTCTGGTAAAATGGGATGGATGATAAAAAATAACCAAACCAACAGAACAATTACAGGGGATGCATTGTGTTGCCTATCATCTATAAGAAAATCTGAAAAAAAAAAAATACAGCTTTACATCATTTTTATGAAGGTACTTTTGTGGACTTGCAGATCATTTAATTTTGCCCCAGAGCACGTTTGCTGTGAGCAACATAGAGTACAAGCCACTTGTCTGTCCTCTTGTCTCTAAATAATCTCTTTCCATCTTCTCAGAGTCAGGCTGTCACAAGCAGCTAATACCTCTACAGAGATAAAATAAGACAAAAGCAATAACCACAGCCAGGGCCCCTGGGGATTTCTTCTCTAGCTCTAACTACAGGGTCCACTCTATCAAAATCCTGCCTTGTTGCCCTGTGTCAATGTTTACATGCTCTGCTGCTTCTACCACTCGTGTTTTCAGAGGGATTCCAACCTTATCAACTGCTCTGTCAGGTGATGGCAACAATTATTTCCTTTCCCCATCTCCCCTGCTTCTGTTCCTGCTGCCAGCCAGCACAGGTAACAGCTTCTGCTCTACCATGAGCTGTGCTGAGCAATTCCACTTTTACATCAGGGATGCTCTGTTTAAATGAATAATTTAAGCACACTATAGCACAGCAGCAGAAAGGGCTTTGTGTCCTTTCTTTGTGTCCTGTATCCCACTGCTCAGACTAAACTGGAGGTTGGCTGGTTTATTTTGGCTGAGCCAAGTAAAGACCTGATCCCAGAGGTGTTTGTGCCAGTCCTGGTTCATTCCCACTTCCTTCCACATTCCCCCATCCCTGCTGCTTGAGCTGGCTGTGCAAATGCTCCAGAAGTTGGGTAAATTATAATTCAAGATGATACAGTCTAGTTTAAACAAATAATTAGATATTGCATCATTTTGACATTTTTGGGAAGGCTAAGAAAGCAGCTGAGGTTTAAGCAATGCTAATCTCTGTTTCAGAATGAAGATGGAGACAATATTTCTGGTAGCTTTGCTAGAAACAAAATGCCAACTAACAAAATGCCAACTATAATTTATGTTGTCATTGACCTGTTAAAGGGTAAATTTCAGTTTTTTAAAAGAGGAGTACTGTGGCTGTTAATGTGACAGCAGTTATGGAAGCCTCAATTACATCCAGATGCATTTTGAAATACCAGGAGCATTTCATCGTCTGAAAGATGGTCATGGACAGAAATAAATATTTCCTCCTATCTGCAATAGGAAGAAACAAAAAAGAATATACAAAAATAGAATGTCTTATTCAAAGTCAAACCTGAACTTACAGCAAATTGTGAAAAAATTAACTCAGGTTTCCCAGTTTTTGAAAATCTTTAGCCAAAAAATTATCCTAACACAGCCAGCTGTGGTGAGTCTCTGGAACAGGCAGAGAGCTGTAACTCATTAGCAGATCTCTGCAGGATTTCTGGCTAGAAAACATCAGTTCTGCTCAGTATTTCAAAATTAGTGTTCAACCCAGTCTTTCTCACCTTTCTTGTTTTGAAGAGAAATCCCCCTTGGTGCTCTGGCAGTGAATTCCCAGTGAATTCTCAGCCTTTTCATGAGTTTCCAGGGTCCCCAGAGCTGCTCATGGAGCATCCAAAGGGGCAGCACCAGAAATCTCTGCAGGTAAACCTGTCCCATGTCTGCACTTGTCAAAGTGTTCAAACTTGTGCAAACAGACCAGGAAAAATTCCCTGTCTTCCTCTGACAAATTAAGTGTATTTCACTGGTGTTCCTCCTAAATAGCAGAAGTGTGTTTTTTAACCTCGAAAATGTTCACTAGAGTGAGATGTAAAAAGCCCAATCTATTTTCTGAGAAAAGGCCAAGAGACAGTTTAATAAGCAGCTGCATGGGAAGAAATTCCTGGTTGTTGCTCTTCAACGTCGCAGAAGAAGACATAATGAAATCTAATAATTTGTAGATCATGCTAGAGAAATTCTGATTTCAGAATAAATTGGAGCTTTTTGAACAACAAAGATAATTAAACATTTAACAGCTTGCTGACCCACTGTGGCGAATTCTACTTTGAAAGTTTTTGCAGTCAGAGTAGGCATCTTCTAAAACCTACCAAAAAACTCAAACAGAAATGATGGAGCTCTCTGTGCAAGCTGCTGGGTCAGGATCTTGGCCCTAATTAAAGAAGCCTGATGGAAGTTGAGGAATTTAACCTTGTACATCAAATTCACAGAGTATTAGGGAGGAAGAAAATACCACAGCTCAAAAGGAAGTCCATCAACTGGCAAACTTTACTTCTCCAATGTTTATAAATTATACAAAACTTTTCTGTAATAAAAATTAATCAGGCAAACTTCCTAGACTGGCCTAAATTCAGCCTAATGATCCCTTGATGTAGAATTGGAGTTTCTTCAAAAAATATTTCTTTCCTCAAATTTCTTTCCTCTTCCACTACAATTACTGTAGTTACAGGGCAAGAGATACAGGTGGAGATTAACAACTTCACAAGCTGAAAAATAACGAATGCACAGTGCATCAATTTCTGGTAATCCAAGATACAAAAGAAGCATGTCTTCCTGTGCTTGTCATGGCTAAGGATGGGCAGCAAACCAAAAGTTATCAAGCAGAGCACACTTATTGCACCTGTGAGTGGTACAGACATGGTTTTACATGAAAAAACTCAAGAGTAGGCAGCAAATAAGAGTTATTACCAAACAGACTAACCAAGGCCAGGTCTGAGCATGCTGTGTGTCGGAATTTGTGGTATTGATGATTCTGAGACTGTAGAAAGTCTCTGTCTTTCTGCCCCATTGCCAAAGAAGAAGCCATAATTCGTCTGTGCTGGTTTCAAGGTTGTTTATTCTGTTTATCTCTAACATGTTCTGCTGCCCTGCCGCAGCTCTGTCCTGCAGGGCAGCGTGTGGGGCTCTGCCCTCAGTGGGATGTTACAAACATTAAATACCAGAAACTACCTGTGCTGGATTTACAATAACGTGCCAATATCTGTCACCTACGTTGGACAGTGTGTCCCCAGCCTAAACCAACAGAAAAATGCCAACACCACAGTGAAACATGGAGGGCATGAAGAAGGAGAAAAAGGACAAGGCACACCCAATTTCATCCATCTTGTCCCCTTTGGACCCCTAGTCTAGAATCCTAAAATTTTACTTTTGCACTCGTGCCACACTTAATTATTGCTCCTATCAAACCCTCAGAGCTTGTAATTCATCCTGTAAGATTGAAAACTCTTTTCCATGGACAGAGATCACAGAAAGTGTCTCTGGGGGCTCTGTCCAGGGGGGTTCCTGACCCCTGCCATGGTCCCAGACCTGCCAGGGCAGCCAGAGGGAAGCTCTGGATTCCCACAGCTGTGTGACAATACCTCAGAAGCAAATGTTCTGTAAATGTCTTTCTCCAGTAGAAAGTGGAAACTTTATTTTGAAGCTGGCCCTTGGGACAGCTGTTATATGATGGTAGGTTAAAACTGAAGTAAAAAAAACACCTAGCAGCAGAGTTCCTGGGAAGTACAAAAAAGCTAGCAGCAGAGTAGTGAGGTGCTCCCAAACCCACCCTCTGCAAGCAGCAGAGAAAAGGCACCTCCCAGCCTGTCAGGGTGGCTGCACAGACTCCCAGGGACTCTGGGGTGTCTCTCCAGGGCAATCCCAAGGCAGATGTCAGGACTTTCCCTGTATCCCTGTGTGATTATCTCTACCTGGACCTTACTTCCAAACTGCTTTCCATTTTTAACCATTAGATTGCCCTTTGCCTTTGCCTGCCTACATAAGGAAAACATGCAAAGAGAAACTTTTAATATCCTTTGAGATCATTAGGAAATGATGCTTGGCTGCTGCTGCAGCATGGCCTTACTGAGGGCAGGAAAGCAATTTGCAATTGCCTGTAGTTCCAAATCCAGCCAAGCACTTGACTGCTTGCCTAACTGCACAGCCCTGTGTTATTCCATTGACTAGAGCAGGACCACTCACACAGTTAAAATTAATGCCTGGTTAAGTGCCTTGTAGGTTTTTGGCTTGTTAACAATTCACAGCCAATACCTCAACCTGCTTAGGCTGTCTCTCCTTCTCACTGCAGTGCTCCTCTGGAGTTTAAAAGCTCCTTTTAACTCCAAATTGAACAAGTGAATGTGCTCCTGAAAAAACCCCTGAGAAGATCTACTGCAGAACCTGCTATCTTTCCAACTTATGTAATTTTTTATAACAGATCTGTACATCACACTTATCTCATTAGCAGTCATCTCCTCAGGCAGTACATACAGTGTGGGTGGGTTCTCCTTTTTTTCTTTTGATTTACCTAGGATATCTTGCTGTTTCTAATTTTCCATGAATCTCATGAATTGCCACTGAAATCTTTATAGCTACAGTAGCCTGGGATGTAATGTTCTAAACCAATTTTATACCCAATAAAACAATTTAATACCTAATAAACTTTATGAAGAAAGTGGCACATTTCTAAGTAGTGCCTCTTGCTAATGAAATCAAGCCAAAGATCTTGAGGGAGAAAAGCTCCATGTCTGTGGGCAGCAGCCTCAGGTGTGAGTTGACACCCAGGACATCAGAGACCCCACAAACCAATTGGTACAATCTGATTGCCCAACCAGATTTGGCAAAGCTGGACCAACAGGTTCAGCAGTGAAGAATTACTAATTCTAATTACAACAGGCATAACTCCCCAAAGTGTTCCACTGCAGGTATGGAGAGGGAGTCAAAATGCAATGAAGTCCAGTGAGGGGGCAAGGAGAGCTCCTGCCACTGTCCCCCTGGCAGGTTTTACTTTGGGTGAACTTCCCAAAGGCACAGACTTGGCTCCCCAGAACAGCGAGGCTGGAAAAGGCACAGAAACAGTCTCTCACCTTCCTAGTACAGCTAAAGGCTGTAAGTGCCTGAAAACCACCACATATGTGAAAAATGAGAGTTAATCTTGCAAGAACTTTCTGGAGCACTCACACATTGACTTCCAAAATTCTGGGAAGAGATGGTTTTTGGGTTTCATTTAAACAGAGAATAGCACACGTAACCTCAGGATGGAATTGGCATTCCTGAAAACAGAACTTCACTTGGGAGAACAGTCTCATCATTTTGCTCCATAGAGCAGCATGTAACAGATCTAATCAAATAATTGTACTATGCTTCAGCTAGAAAGAAGGGTAAGGAAGAAAAACAATATGTAAAGGAAAAGAGGATGGGTCACAGTAGCAGCAATGACTTATGAGGGTTATTTCTCACATCTGAAAGCCCAATAACTTACAAGTACCCCAGCCATAAGTGAATTATATGAGCCTTTTGTGCAAGTAAAATTTTCCATTATGTACCTAGTCTGGTGCACTGAAACAATTTGTCTCTTTTCACAAAATCATAACGAATATTTCCCAGAGAGCATCAAAAGCCACAGAGGGTAAAAAGCTTCCTTGCCTGAGAAAATGCCCATCATCAACACTGCTCTTCACTTAAAGCTGCCTCAGTGCTCTCTTCTGGATGCTCTCTAGGGGGTGTGCCCCACAATACATCACTGGCATGCAGTCTATATCCTCTGTTTCCTTCTCTTTTTTCCTCTGGCACTGGGACTAAACTGCACTTTCAGTTTGGCTGCTGTCAATTTGCATTGACTCATTGACTGTGGGGAAGTTACTCTGAATCTACAGCAGCCTAAAGGCAGCAGCTGGCCAGAAGAACAGCTTTTGTAATCCCCTCCTGTCACCTGATTCGTTACCACAACTGGACACAACATGGGGAATGCTCCATGATTTCACATATTAAAAAAAGAAAAGCCAACTGATAACAAAACTAGTGGCATATTTCTGCAATTTGCCTTATGGACCTCTGGGAGTAGTTCAGCTGCTGTGCTCAGCTATCTATTGAGCTGAGCATGTTTCTAAACTTACCTTAAATAAAATGAACTTTAAAATGAAATTTCTGCATTATTTTTTATCTTATGGAGAAGCACTGTAGAGGGTGATCATATGCTTTCAGGAAAATAGTACAGATAATAGATTTTGAACTTCATTTATCATTTTCTCAGCTGACACTTCCAGGGTTTGAAGAAAAAGCCCTCGATGTCATAATGACTGTAGAGAAGTAGAGACCTCTGGTGAACTCATTCTGGACAGAAAACTGCCCCAATTCTAACCTCTGACTGCTTCAAAGGCTAACTCAGAACAGCAGTCACTGTTATTGGAACCAAACAGGAAAATGCCAGCCCTGGTTCTTCACTCCAGCTCAGAATACTACAACTTGAAGAAACCAATTTGTGGCCCTGAGATACTCAGCCTTGGCTAATATCTGAAGTCTGTGCTTTATACTATGGTAACAAAATTTGCACATTCCCTCCCATATTCTATCCATATTCTGCTCCACCATCCATTTCTTCACTTGGAAAAGAAAAATGAAGAAACAGATGGGTGCACAGACTTAAACACATGCAGAGTTTTAAACATTTTCCCTGGGCTGAGTGGGAAGTTAAAACTGTGCTCAAAAACCTCCATTACACAGGAATGGAATTAAATCTGCCCTGGGTGCTCTTGCATCTCTGCGAGATGGATCTGTGTAATCATCTTCCACTTAATCAAAACACAACGCAGCAGAGCTGTGATTACACAATTTCAGATGACAAGTAACAGTCCTCATCATTTGTTTTGATGAATTCTGAGTTCTCTATGTAGATAACATGGTTAATTTGTTATTCAGATATGGCATTTAATCACTGAAGGACATTCTGAGTCTGACCAGGAAAAAAACCCAAACAAGTCAACAGCCAAAGTAACAACAATCTAGAAATATTTGATAGCTGTTATATGTTTTGAACAATTTTGTTTAAAGTGTTGAGCTTAGCAAAAGCAGGCTAAGTTAGCAAAAAATGTACTAATCAATAAATGGAAACCACCCCCCCCCCCCTTTGAAATCCTGCCTTGTTTCACTTATCTGATATTTCACATCTGCAAGTTGCTGCACAGGAGGCAGGTTTTCTTTTCTTAAATTACAGTAGTTTTGTATTCTGAACAAATTCACTTGCTCAGCAAGAGAAATGACATTAAACTGCTGACAAAATGTACAAAGCAGAGCTGGTTTCAGATATTCATGCTTTAGACTGTGTCAAAAGCACTGCAAACATTAATATCAAACCATGACTACTTCTAATAGGAACTATGAAAGAAGCCAAAATAAAGTGTGTTTTGTCTGAAAAAAAACGTGTCTCAGCATGATAAAGAGACAGTGGAAAATTCAGGTACTGATTTCATGGGTATTAACTATGCACAATATACCTGTATAAGAAGGCAGCATAACCTTGTGGGTAGGACATTTTTATAAGCCTGAGAAGAGGAGCTGCCTGGAATCCTTGGCTCTGTAAAAAGCAGAGTTTTTGAATAAGACACCCCACTCTTCAGTGTTCTCCATGTAAAGGGCAGATAATAAAATTGCCTTCTGTTGGAGACACAGGAGAATCAGAAGCTGAAAAAATACGAAGCAATGAAAAGACCCTGGAGTGGTTTTTTGTTTTGTTTTTAACAATTTGACATCAGAATTTTGAAATGCTGATGATTTGCTCACATATATTTAGGCAGGACTTTCTGTGTTGACTTAGAGTGAGGGTCCTCCAGCTATCCCTGATTATTGGTTTGCACATGGCAGACCTGGGGCTCCTCAAAGTCAACAAATGCATCTCTTTTTAGCCACCTGCAGTTATTCCCAATTTAGCAGCAGCAAGAAGATGCTGGCTGAGCAGGGTGGCCCCCTTTGTGCTGCTCCCTACTTCAGCACACTGTGCAGCACCTCACTCCTTCTGTTGGGTGGATCATCACCAGTGGAATGCCATTAACTATAACTGTCCCCCAATTGAAGCATCATCTGTGAAATGGCTGCTACTCCCAGCAATTTGATCAAGACACATATTAGGACAAACCAGTATTTTATGTCTGCAGTGGATGATATCTACAACAAGAATTAAGTAAATTGTTCTTCTTAAAGTCTTTGATCTTTAAGTGAATACCACAGATTCCAGCACTCTGGAAGCCTCCCAGTGCTTTTAGCACAAGCAAACAGGGATGTGGTGACTCCATGTGTGGCAGGTACCTCGTGGGCACTGGCAGCAGCAGGTGGGAACCTGCTGAGTGGCATTAACAGGGACAAGAGTGACAGCATTGGACATCAGAGCACATGTCAGGGCTTGCTGCTGAGGAGGGAACCATCCTGCTCAAACCTCCATCACAGGGACACCAGCACTTCCCACCAAGGTGCCTTCTTCTCCCATAACCACCTCAGTCCTGCCACACCTGGGAACTGATGCTTCTACCAGCTGCTTTTCAAAACTCAGATAAAAATGCAATGAATTCAGGAAAACAAGATCTGATATTTCTGTTTACACTCTTTAAAAGTAGCCCAAGGCTGTAAAATTTTGCAGGAAACATCACTCTCATTTTCTACAGCTGAATGATACAAAACAAATTTCACCCCTGCTGTAAAATGATGCTTACTGGTGTTACAACCATGCTGTTTAGGGACAAAAAAAAAAAAAAACATGAAGAAATGTCTCTGTGCTCAAATATTCCCTACTTTTTCTATGCATGCATGCCAACTAATAAAACATATTCTTCCTATTGAATACATGGCTCCCTGTCTGCTTTAATAAGACTGTTTTCTTCTTCCACAGCAGTGCTTTGGAAATCCAGTCCTGGACCCACAGACCTTTGTACCTGGCACACAGAAACAAAGATCCCATCAAATCCCTCTCTTTTCATCCAGCCACACATCCTGGCATTACAGGGTGACACCACAATGCAAACAGAGTCATAAAAACCATGAGTGGGGATCCAGACTCTTGGCTCAGCCAAGTGCACAATAAAGATACCACATAAGAATTGATACAAAAATCTATGGCTGAAAATCCCACAAACACCTGAAATTTCTTATTGCTCTGATAGAACCTGAAGGGTGCTTCAAAAGAGAAGAGTAGCAAACTCCACAAGGAATGGCTGTAGCAATGTGGGTAAAGTATTTTGCTGTCTGAAAAAAAAAAAAAAAAAAAAAAAAGTTTTAAAGAAAACAGAGCAAGAAAAAGGTCTTTGGAGAAAACTGCCAGAAACTGACAAGAGTTTTGCCTGACTGAAATCAAAATACAGCCCTGCTCAGCCTATCTACTGAAAGACAATGTTCCAAAAATTCCAGCTTTTGTGAAATTCTTCAGAAGACAAACATGATTGACTTGCCAGCAGTTCCTTACTGTTCTGCAGTTCCAATAGCATATGATATGAGAATCAAATATTAATAACTTTGTTTCTCAGGAATGCTTCTGGAATGTAAGGAGGTGTCTCTCATGAACCTGTTGCTTAAAATGATTGTGATTTTTCATCTTAGATGAGCTCTGAAAACAAGCACCACTAAGTCAGAGGGGAGCAGCTTTTGCAACTCCTTCAAGTCATTCAGAAGAAATAAAGCAGAGGCAGCATTTGGTGATTTGAGTCACTGAAAAGCACAAACTCTAACTGTTCTGCTTTTTAGAAGGTGCATTGGTTCACACCATCACTCCTGTCAGTGCAGCATCACACGAGGGCATCATTGCACTGTAAACACACTGAAAGGAAACCAGCTCCTACCTCAAATACTCACTGTCCTCTCAGACAAATAAAAAACAGATGAAAAAAAATGCAGGAACTTCTCTAAAAGCTCAGGTTTTATCTAAGGAAAGAGACAGCAATGATGATAGTGCACCTATTTAATAACACTTCCCAATCATTTCTTCCTCCCTCCCTCCCAGTCAGCATCCTTTTCCTCACTGTTATTCATTTTCAGTGGAGGACCACGATGGTCTGAGCAGCTCCCTGCTGCTTTCTCACAGATTTCCTTGTGGTGTCTTTGAGAAAATCAATGCTACAACACTTTTCAAATGTAACTGTTTGGTTTGAGGCACTCATTTTTGCAGGATAACAAAGACACGACACCTCCCAGCTCCCTTGCATTCATTTCCTGCAGCAAAACCCTTCAGCATGTGCTTAACTTTGACCAGGCACTCAGTTCCTGCTGACATCAAGGGGACTTACACAAGTGCTTCACTGATGGCACAGCCCCAGTGATGCAGTAGAAGTCTGGGTCTGCTCAAATGTCTGGCTGGTGCACCTCCCAAAGCTTCTCCAAGCTATTTAATGAAAAATCAACAAAAACACAAACTGTGTTTTCCTACCCAGAAAATCAGGTTAGAAAATTTGAACATTTTTTTCCTTATTGTTGTTTTTATGTGTGAATCCTTTTATTACTACATGTGAATCATCAAGCAGGCAAACAGGCTATGGGTGCTCTGACACACTTTTTAAATTTTGGGAGCATGTTTCCTTGTCAGTCATTAAAATGACATGGTGGTTACACATATTTTGATACAAAATATTAAAATCACATAAATACATGTATAATTTTAGGATATGGTGTATATATATATATATATATGTATGTATTTGGGATAGATATATACACACTCTTGGCATCCTTCCACAAAGTGTTTTTGCTTGAGGGAAAATGCCCCACTGCTAAGTTCCAGATCATTCCAATTGTACAAACACCTCAGCAAAAGTAACACCACAAGTATGAAATTAAGTCTGAGGTGTGCTACAGTACTGTAAGCTCCCTGCAGAGAGGATCTGACAGAACTACAGCCAAAGTGTTACCAGGGAAATTTTCAAGTGAAAATTCAATGGGATTTTGACATCCAGGTCATCAAATATCACCATTTTTATTGATTGTTCCTCAAATCAGATGCACACCTAGCTTTGTAAAGAAACAGAAATGTGATAGCACATGTGCTTGGGAAGGGGGAGAGGAAGGAAAAGGCACCTGCTAGCCAAAATAATATTTATTATTACAATTACTTTATTGCTTCCACTCCACTTGATTTTTGGGGCTAGCAATCAAGTCAGAAGGATTTACATTATCAGAGGACCTGGCCCTCATTTTTCTTTGGAATTGTCTCTATTGGCTGCACGTCAAAATAAATATGTCTTGGGCATTTGACAGGGCAAAGAGCCAAGATTGCAGGTTCATGGAATTTTTTTTTTTTTTTTGTGATTTGTTTGTTAGTTTTCTTAAGCTTATTTTGGAAAGGTTTAGTGGTATTTATCTACTGCAAGCAAGTGGGCAGGGCTTACAAGAGAAGCTTTGTTCAGCAGGCTTTGATGTCAGGGAGGTTTGCTGCCTTATTTGAGTACCTCTCCTTTGTGTAAGGGATTTGTTATTTGTTTGTTGTCAAGATGCCTCTAGGCATTAGCCCCCACTTCTTATAAAGAGATTATTTTTCTATTATCTTTCACGCTGTTCCCCCTCAGCAGTTTCAGCTGCTGTAACACTCAAGGATGTTCCAACAGGCAGGCGGATAATGGAGGGACACTGAAAGAATTTAACGCTGTGCCTTCAGATTTTCTTACCTAACATAATTTTCCTTTGAAGTGGCTTCTCAGTCCCCAGATACTGACTCTCCTTTCCTCACCCTGCTTGATCTCTACTTCAATACAATTTTTTAAGCGCTGCAGCTTTACTTGTGTCCACATGGCCCTGTACTACTATTACCAGACCCTGCAAAATAAAGAAGGATCAAGAAGCCTACCCCTTCTGGCAAGGTTGACCCTGGAAAATGAAAAGCCTCTTGGCATTTTGATGGAAGTCATAAGGACTTTATTTTCTACAGAACAGCTCATTTTCTTCTTGAACCACTTACCTGGGAACTGACCCAGTTTCAGCACCCAAGTCCAATTCCTGTGCTGGATCACACAGCCCTTCACAAACCACAGTGTGTCTGGTCTTTAAAATGGGAAAGAGAGGTCACTCTGGACAGGAGGCTTAACTTGGAAATAAAACTCCAAGTCAGCAACATGGGAGATGCCATTAGGGTAATCTCAAGGCAAGAGTATGGGGAAGAACAGGCAGACAGGGGAAAAATTAATATTACAAGGTCCTATTTCACATCTCAGCAGGCACAAGGTATGAACTTGACAGGTTTGTCCTCTGAGCAGCTGAAGGAGCGAATCCCATGCATGGAGCATGAGTTCCAATGGCATAAGGCATTTCCAAGCTGTCAAAAAAAAAACCCCAGCACTAAATTCAAGCTGTTCTGATTCACTGGTACATGACTATAGAAACAGTGAGTCTGTCACCTTTCAGCTTTCTTCAGGATTGCAGCTCTAAAAGGATGATGTCTGGAAAAACATCAACAGCTTTCAGCTTGCTAAGGCAGAAACATTTCACACAAGGCTTTTTAACACATTTGAGAAATAAATAAAATTTAAGTGCTACATGCCTCTGGATCCAGTACAGCTTCCTGGTTTATACCCTGAACTGGTGTGGACTGGCATCTCATTACCAATTTCAAGGAAACCACACTCATCTGTCAACTGAGAATGGGACATAACCCCTTTATCACTGGCCATTACCAAGCTTTAGGACATATGTCAGAAGTTAAAGAAAATGCAGTATCAGCAGGTTTACACAGGGCAGATAAATAAAAGCCTAAAGGAGGTGATGGGTAATACAACTTGTACAAAGGGGGTAGTTGAGGTGCATGAAAAAGAAACATTAGGCTGCTTCACAAAAATCAGAAACACCATTCAAAAATAAAGTTATCCTCAGACACTGCACTAAATCTAGTGATGGATGTGCTGATAACTCAATACTTAGCTTTGTGTCACCACTGTAAATCAGAGGCAATTTTTCAAAAGTCTGAATGTTGTTCTTTCTTAGTCCATCTTCAGCTCAGAGTTCTCAGCTCTAATAGCAAGAACAAAATTTATAGTCCAGAACTTTGAGCTGATTCTTATGCTAGATGGGAACTTGTCTCCAAGAGGTTAAGCTAACATATTTCTTACTCTCACAGATGCTTGAAAGTTGTTAAGGAAGCCTGAGATTGACAAAAAGCAGAACAAGATATAGCCTAGGCCTTGGGGAAGAGATAAAAATCTAATTTTAAACACTTTCTAATCTTTGCCATGCAAATTCTTTTTCCTGGAAAGGTTCTCTTGTTTTTCACGACCAGACCAATATTTTTGAGTCCTCAGATATTTATTTTCATGCCTAATATATATATTTACCCATGAACAAAAGTCACTGAGCCCAGGGCTCTCCCACGAGCACAACATGTGGCCCTAGCACAACAGAAAATGCATTTAAGGTCTCAGTGGTGCAGGACACAACATAAAACTTTTCCTTTTGATCCAGATACTTTAGGGCTTTTCAACACAAAGATAATTAAGACTGGTTAATTGATAGATATCAAAGTGAATGGGTATAATTAAACAAACATAGTGGGCTACTCTGAAATCTTGAATTGAGTTGGAATTCTCTTTACATGGCAGATCTGGGTTAGCAGTCTAAGGCAACTTTGCACACAGATGTTTCCTTCACACTTAGAATTGATTCACTCTTTCTGAATCAAATCAGTAAGACATTAGTTTCTTTGACATCTTCACTGAAAGGATGTGTCAAATTCTGAAAACACTTTGAAATTTGTCACAGACTTATAAGTGAGAGAAGTGATTTAGTCTTCAGTGTTGACATGAATAAGTAGTTTAGTGGCACCCTTTTGAAACACTGAAGAGTGAAACGCATTTATGTCGGCTGGAGGAGCAATCGAAAGCAATCTGAAACTGGAGTTGGTAAACACAGAGACAACAGACAAGAAGGAAAACAACCTCACAGGGATGCTTGGAACAAAGGCAGGGAAAAGCCTTTCACACTGCCAACTTACTGCACCCCATACAGCTTTTTTTGTTTTTTAATGAAATGAAACCCCCATGACCATGCAAACGTGGCTCAGCACTGATCAGGGCTGCCAGATGTGCTGACAGCAGCTCACACACCTGACCAGACCAACTGGGCTGGAGATTCTGTCCACAGCTGCTGCTTACAAGACATGTGAAATGTATTACTGGAAACTTCACCTGCAAAACAAGGTAACATCAGGCTCTGATTTAGATCTCATCACTGGAACCATTGACATGGATCTATTTAATAGATCAAATTTTTTTTTTTTAATAGGCTCATCAGCTGTACAACCATCTTCTCCCACTTGCACATGAGAAGGAAGTGTAAGGCACTCATGATAACCAGTTCTGTTCACATGTCTGAATCTCTCAATTAGCTTTTTCCCCTTTTGTGAAAAAAGATCAGCGCAGATGACACAGCACACGCTGGGAAAATCCATCTAATGACTTCATGGATATCTCACACTGGAAGAAGTGGTAGATTGAGCCCAAGATTTGTATTACAGCCTGACACTGATATTTTAAGCAGCCTTTTCTAACTCACTGATTGCCTTTCTAACCCTCTGAACAGGCTGAGTTACAGCAACAAACGCTGCCACTGTGTGGTCAGTTTTTTTAGCATGCAGGTAAACACAATACACTTTTTGTTCTTTATTCCCTCTCCTCAAAGGGGAAACTGAGAATCAAGTTGATTCATCTTGTTCTAGTGATAACCTGGATGCAGGAATAAATTCAGGCTTAAAGTGCATTTCTCCAATACCAGCACATCCCACTCTACCTGTGAGTGAACAAATCCTAATGATCTGCACACTGAAGCAAAGATGAGAGAAACACAGCTAGATGTGAATAAAGCAGAGAAGATAGAAGGACTGAACGAAACCTGATTCTTCTTTTCTTCTGTATTATGGGGATTATTGAAATGCACTTTTCAATAGAGAAAAAACAAATTACAGAATGAATCAATGTTTGAAACCTGTCCCATTTCAGAAGAGAAAAACAAATACATATTTTAAATTACATTGATAATGTGTTATTTCTTCTCATCAAATTGATTTACACAGTATTAAATGTTGAATTAAAACACAACCACTGAATTGTTGCTCTGGAGGACTGGGAATCAGGCAGAACAGGAGGGCAGAACTGAGGCTCAAACAGCTACAGCACCACAGCTTCACATCTGGCCTTAATCCCAGGCAGCTTTCAGGGTGTGAATCACTGAGATATTCTGTCCAAGCAGGGCACAGCTAACATTTGCCCCTCTGTGATAATTTCTCTTCTGGTCCAAGCCCACAAGGCCAACAGACATAGTGCAATAAACAAATGTTAATGTGGCTCATTCTTGCCAGTTAATTAATAGCTCTTCTCAGAAACCATTTAGTAAATTATTTGGATGATGCATAGTGCTTTGAAGGCGTTTTGCAGTTAGTAATAACACCATTGTCCCTTCCTATTCCACAGCTGGTTTTATTAATGGAATCTTTTTATGGATGAGGGCTGATCTGCAAGAATATTCACAAAAATAACACCCAGAAATATGTTCCATATAGGTTGTTCTGAATGCCTAACCTCCAAGAGGCACAGCTGTTTCAGGAAGCCATCAGTTTGCTGGCTGAAGAGCCTGATTGCTTTCAGGAACTCAGAGCCTGACATTCCTGTGTGAGAAGGTGCTTGCTGTGACTTTTCTAACTTTCCATAAGACACCAGAGTTCCTAACAAGGAAAAATTCACTTGCTCCATCCCTTATTGAACTCTACCAAGTCTAATGGGCTCTACTGATTCATTTTCACTTAATTGGCTCTAAGATGCTACCTCATTATTAGTTCAGCTGCAGGCATTCACATCATCTTGGAAAGGTAAATTGGACCTAAAATCAGGGAATTACTCTTTTAATTAGGTTGGATTGATCAGAAAGGCTACAAAGATCACCTGTATTAACTACAAATCAGCAAATGTGCCCTGCTTAGAGTCAGGGAGTGACAAATGACCACAGAGGCCCTGTCTTGTAGCACCCAGCAGTGTGAGACCAAGCTAGGGGATGTTCCAGTAAGGCCATCCATCCAAGGGGCCACAGACTGCAATCAGGCTTAGCTGAAATTTGTTATTGTAATGAACTGAACCTTCTCAAAGTAGCAGCTGCCAGGAGGGAAGGATGTTCTATGGATTTCCAATACCAGCCAAACAGCCTCAATCTTGGAGCCAAAATTCTGTCACTCTGATGCTCCGTGGAGTGTTTTGTTTATGGACTTTTATTACTTATTCAGCTTTGTAAACCACTCATTCCAGAGCTCCCCGTGGTATCAGAAACGTATCATCACTTGCCATCAGCTGTTGCATATTATGTACATTAGTAAAGTTCCCCACAGAAACACAGAACAACAGAAGCAGTTTGGTTTATTTTCCCCAGCAAGAAGAAAAATAAAATCAAGATTTCCACAGAAATAAGCTTGCAAATATATAAAAATTAATAACAAGGCACTAAATGTTTCTGTGCCAATTAAAAGAGTGGGCAGTGAAAAGCTCTTCATTGTGTTGGTGCCTGGCTAACCTAATGCACATTCTGGGAGGGATTTTAGGAATCACCTCGTGCTCCTGTAAGTGTCCTTTTTCAATGACATCCATGTCACAGCTGCTCAGGTGATCTTAAGGATTCTCCCATTTTAGCACCCAGCCTCTGCCATCAAACATCTGTCAGTAAGAGCTGAACCACACAGGGGGGCATGCAGAAGTCACTGCTGCTGGGATGGTGTCAAAATGTATTTTAAGAAGATTCCTGTTGCTTTATTAATTTCAAGTTCCATTGAAAAGCAGCCCTTAGTTACAATACAGATACCCCTGCTTGCAAAAGCTCATAAAGCAATCTTGGTTGCATGCAAAACATCTGTACTCTATGTGCTGTTATGGCTATAAATCTGTATTATGCTCCTCTGCACACCAGTATTTATCTTTGTTGTTTAGTGCACCCCTACACACTGGAGAATTCATTAGGAAAACGACAGAGTCATGCAGTGTGGCTATAAATTAGTGTGCTGCTGCCTGAAGAAATGCTATTGATTTTGCATGGTACTCCTGGATTTGCATGTTTGCCAGTTAGCTTAACCATAATACCATCATGTGTATCAAAAAATAGCCTCAAGAGTTGAGTCTGCAGCCCAGCTAAAGGTACATTCTGGCAGAATGTGAAGCCTTCACAGAATGCTAGTGAGCAAAAAGGCCCTCAAACCAATCTACTAAGTGGCTTAGAATCAACCAAGCATGGGAAAAAAAAGGCAATAATAAGGACACTGCTACACTCAGGGCAAAGGAAAAAAAGCCTCTGCAGGACTGCTGGAGAAATGTTAATCAGGAGATGGAAGACAGGGAAATCCAAGGAGGAACATCTGTTTGCAAGCCTTGGTTTGTGCTCTCCGTGAGCTGCAGCTGCCTTGGCATTTTCACCTGTGACAGGGACACCCCCGTGTCCTGTTGTCACTTGGCTACAGAAGCTGTGAGTTGGCTTTGACTCGTTGGCAATCAATTATTGCAGGAGAGCCAATTGATCACAGATCATGATTAGCCAGATAATTTGCTCCATATTTCCATTAACAAGCCCAACAGGCATGATTAATTGCTGCAGGGGGTAGAATTTCAGCATGGCTAGTGGGGAACTTGCTTTGTAATATTGTGAATCCCATTACTGTTAATGGAAATTTAACAGCCAAATCCCCTGTGGATCACTTAGTAAAAATTACCCTTTAAGGTTAAAGGGGATTTCATTAATAGTATTCCAGGATGGTCTGATTTAAAAGTACTGTCACACAGAAATATGCATCCCACTGTTTTTTGCATATCCCTTGTTATTATACCTATCACTTTACCCTTCTCAAATGAAATTTCAAAACATAGCTCAGCCTATTGAAATGTAAGGCACATTAAGGGTAAATTTTCTAAAAGTTATTCAAGGAGATTTATCTGCTAAATTCCTATTAATATTAATGGAATTGCCCAGACACTACTCTGAAAATGAACCCCAACAACAATTTATCAATTTCCTTGGTTCTTGACGCCTACATACAGCAGAACATACACCAATTCCAGCCCAGATTTGGGCTGGAAATCTGGATACCACGTTGTCACAACTGATGACACCTAATGCTTCATCTGGCACTAATCTGAGATGCAGACAGAGTCTTATAAATGACTGTCTGGAGCCAACACATGGATGTCACTTGAACCTACCTAAAGGATATGTAGAAAAGTGTTAAGTTGTCACTCTAGAGTGCCTTCCTGACTGTCAATCACTAAGAAACACCAGTGACAGAGTGCTCCTATTGTTGGGCAGTCAAGTTGATAGAGAGCTAGGCTCCCCTGAAACACAAGGCTTATGTTCTCCAGAAGCCAAAGCCCATTAAGACAGACACCCAGAGGAGTCACCTCCTAAATACACATTAAAAAAAGCATAACTGCAAACATTAGGCAGTGTGTCTCAGACTGATGACACCAATCCTTTAGATTGGATTTGGCCATTTGAATGTCAGCAGTATTGCAGTGTTTGCATGGGCCCACTCATTTAACCTCCACCGTGACCATTCAGTGAAAACACAGCCTTCCATGCAGGCTGATGCATGTGCACATCTATTTAATAGGGTGTTCAAATCGTGTGGCATTGAACATCCATGGGAACTGCTCCCTGAGACACCCTCCAGTAACATTGTACTGATGCAAACCAATAGAAATCCACAGGTGATTGCTTAAAAAAAAAAAAAAAAAAAAGGTATTTTGATGTTTTGGTTCAAAGTGAGAGAAAAGACTGACTGGATCAAAATTCATCAGCTGGCACAGTTAGTGTCAGCCACAGCTTGATGCCACCACAGCCAAGTTATTGGCAAAACCCCTGACTAGTTTGGGAATACTCATGCACATAACCTGAAACATCCAAATTAATCAACCAAAATAACTTGTCTATGATATCAAGCAGTTATGAGCATTAAAACCATCCCTAAAACAATTTGGCTGCCCTGGATATGAAGAGGGATTCCCCTAGCCCAGATTTCCAGGATTTAATGATACAAGGCACTGTAAGGATTTCAAATTTGTTTTCTGTTCCACTTCTATACCCCACGATTGTTTTTGTACTAAAACTGTGTCCATATTATGCAATCTGCTCCTTGTGCAGTGTGGGGCCTCAAGGTCTGTTTTCATCAAGTGGGAGAAAGGCAACATTGGATTCTCATTAGCATGAGATAATTCTGAGCTACTTTGTCCAACTACCTGAGGGGAATGAGCGGATGAAAAGAAAGAAAGCAACATTAAAAAACAAGCAGCCACACAGAGAAAGAGAGACTAAAGGAGCAGAAGAGACAATCAGGCAAGAGATAACAGAGGTATAAAGGATACAGCAGACAAACCTCAGAACAGGATTCATTCCTGAGACCTTGAGGGTTTCAGAGACTTCTCCCTGTGCATCTGAGTCCAGCCCTCTTTCAATAATTATCAGATTCTATTTATGTTCACCTCCGTGTTCATTTCCTGAGGTCACTATTTCAAATTTTACTTTCAAACGCATAACACCTCTAGAAGTCTTTACCCCACATCTCTTTCTACAGTCAGAGGGGATGTCAAAAGAAAGCTCTATTATCAACAAAGGCTAATTTCCCTACAAAATATAAGCCTCTTCCACTTTTCCTCTGAATTAATTTCTGCTCAAACTATGACATTTCCTTTACATTCTCACTTCATGTCACAGACAGAACACCTGGTTAGTTGTTCTTGCAATTAAAAAGGCATCTATATTTTTCTACCTTAAGTAATAGTAACCTGAGAAGGTTTTCCCCTTCTCATCTAGTCAAGGCTTCTCCTATTAGGCAAGAAACTCCTCAAACCTCTAATGCTTCTCTTACTTTGAACATCCATTGTGAAAGACATTTATGAGCTTTCCTGGGAGTTGCTAAGGTACTTAAGAGGCCTGGTGTCCACAGCAGCACTGAGCTCATAAGTCATTGGCACAGCTAGAGGAGAATGTGGAACATTAAGGTCTGGTGGAGCTGAGCCAGGAAAGGCGGAGGGAGGGACAGGAAAGTGATGAAATAGAATGAGAAACATTGGCAAGAGCAGGAGACAGAAGGTGGAGAAAAAGTCTAAAGACTTGCCAGAAAGAAAGGATTTAAGACTTGGAAAAAAGCTGAACAAAGGTGGGAAGATGGTATGAATTTTCAACACAGCCCTTGGACAGCTCAGGATGATTTGGTCCTGGCCATTTGTCTCACACACTTCAGTGCCTCATCTCCACCATCCCCAAAAAATACTTCCTTTGTTGCCAGCTCCACGTGCAAAATGCAAAAGATATCCAAACCTCCATGACTGCCTTAGAGAGGATTTAATGAGTGCTGCTTGCACACCTCACCTGCCTGCCAGGGCTGAGAACTGAGCAAAGTCAAACCTCCCCCTGCATCTCATCTTCATGGTTGCCAAGCTGGTGCCTGTCACACAACCAGCCTGGTTACATCTACACCTTCCTCAGCCCTGCTTTGGTTCTGTATGTCGAAACTCTACCAGGCAGAACTGACAGCAGATCTGTGCTTAGCCCAGAGACTGTTGTGAAAGCACCTAGGGATAAATAGGGATGAGGCTGACAGTCAGCCCTTCACATCTAGACTCCAGAAAAAAATGTCAATGCCCCACAAGGTATGCAGAATGACAAAATTTTATGTGAAGAGCTAAAAAAAAAATCTTAATAAGTGTGAGAATTTGCTATATTTTCATGTAGAAACTGCCTTTGACATTTGACATGACAGGAAACATTGTTCCAGTAAGATGGACAACAGGGCTACGCCTAATTAAAACAGGAATGGAAAGGGAGAGAAAGTAAGTTATAGCACACTGACACATCACTGCATCTTCCTGAAGAGATACTGAATAGGGATTAATGAGGAAAGAGAAAAATGAACCACATTTCCCTCAGCAATTATTTTTGCTGTGCTTCCAGCTGGAGACAACCACGAGTAACCTGTACGAATGCAAGCACCTACAATGCTACTGAGCACACAGTGACACCAGCCTGGGCCTGAATCAGCTTTCCAACATCCCTTCCGCTTCTGCAGCCAAGGGAACACCTCAGCACAACCCCAGAAGAAAAACACATTGACCCTCAAGTTAAAAAACTGCCTAGGGAGGAGATGGGAAGAAGGAGGCAAGGTAAAGGAGGAAAGTTAATGGACTGATTCAGTTTATACCAGGTCTGGCTTAACATTGAGGGAGCTCATTGAAGAACACTGGCTGTGGCTCCATGATCTATTCTCTACAACTCCATCCCCTGCAGGGATGGGCCAGGTTCATTTCAAGCAGCTGGTACTACCACAGGTAATTTCTAAACTGACTTTACCAAAACTCCACCTCTCCTCTCATGAGGTTCCTGGCCAAGCTTGGATTGACACAGAATCAGAGCCATGTCCCACTCTGATGCCCTGCCCCCATATCAGAAAAATAATGGATATTATGAGTGGAAACAGGCAAGCACTTTTGTAGGAAAGCAAAAAAACATCCTTAATAATCTCTGCAGCCTTTTTGACTGAAGATCATTCAACTCTTATGAGCAAATCCCTCCACATTTCATTTGGCATGTATTCAAGAAGCCCCAGTTCTAGCAATACTAATGCTTCTCTCTTATCTATTTACTTCAACAGCATTTTTTTCTGCCATTCCTAAGTCTGGCACAATACTTCCCTGGCCCTCAAAATATAATCTTCATTCTCCTCCCTATCGCTTTGTAAACATTTATTTTTTCCCCCTCTAATACCAGTAATCAGAAAAGCACACATTTTGAGGCTTGGGGACACCTGCTTGCATTGACTAATCTTCCCAGAGCTCCTCTATGATTCTCAAAATCCTTCTTGCTAGGCAATTTGCTTCTTCCCACTCAGCACCACCGCTGACCCCTCCTTTCTGTCACACATCCATTTTCTCATCACTGTTTTTAACACCATCCTTAGCCCTGTGTGTGCAGGATACCATCCATCTGGTGAAGATCTTGTATTAGGAAAGGCCCTTTCTTCTTCCCAGCCTTTTCTGCCTTGACCTCTATCTACCCCACCTTCTTTTTATATTAAAAAAGGTATTTCTATACAAGTAAAAATCCCTTTTAGTAACTCCTTCCATGCTAACACTACACATGTATAGAAGATGGATCAGTTCATCAGAGCACCCAAACATTCTGGCACATAAACAACAGATTTGTAACAGTCTCTTTTAGATTATACATATGTTATTGATTATGTGTATTAAAGGGACAATTTATGCACAAAACTGGTGGCTGTATATTTATAGTTAAGACAATGGAGCGATGCAGAACATTCACAATGAAAATTTAAAATCCACTGAATTTAGACTCTATTCTGCTTTCATTTTGAAAGATTGATTGAGGCAAACCCAAAGTTTCTCTCTTTAATTCTCTTGCTACAAAACATAGCACATCCATATCTTTCTGCTTTTGGAGAGAAAAATGCTTCTGCATTTGAAATTGTGCATTTCAGATTAACTGTACTATGAAGCTTAGCATCTCTCCATAAATTCAAGTATTTCACAGAAGCCCTTGTGAGGAAGAATGGCCCAAAATGAGCACTAGTCCATGAGCTCTACTTACATATAAATATGTATAGACAGATTTATATAAACAAACACACAGATGAGTTATCAAGATGGAGAGACAGAATGTGTGCATGATGCTGCAGAAAGAGGGCATGCTTAATTAAAGAATATCAGTAAAAGAACAAATTGATATGTCTGTGACAAGAAAATCTGGCTTTGTGATCCGTCTGATGTTGGAGAGGATTACAATATTTGATTGTAGATTTAAGAAAACTGAAAGTTCTTAGGTGGATATATATGAAATAGGAGCAAAAATCCCCCACCCTATCCTCAAATTCTTTTCATATGCTCATATAGCAATTAACAAAAGAGAAAAACCTCTTACTAAAAATAAAATTACCTAGTGATTGGAACTTCTAATATTCTGCAGAAGAGGGAAATGAAGCATCCCAGTTATGTTTTACAGGAAATCACAGAGAAAGAAAGCATGTACTCTGTGTCATGTGAGTTTCTCTAAATACCAGCATTGGTTTCTAAGTAAAAAGACCCTGCCAAGCCAAGATATGACATGCAGAATTCAGTTGTGGCTTGACAGTGTTCAGCACAGTATTACAACATATCAAGAAACACTTCCAATGCCTTCTACTTCTCTTGTACTCTAGTTAGAGATCTGCTTGCTGTTTGGGACCCAGAAAGCATGAGCCCAGGCCATTTTAACACCCCTGGGAGGGTGGGAGGGCAGTGGATGGGACACCAGAGCTCTCTCTCTTCACAGCACACAGCAACCCAAACTCCTTCTGACAAAGGAAATCAATACCACAGTCAGAGATGTGCCCTGGCTTGGCACAGAATCTCAAATGAACAAAAGGCCTCCTCCTGCCTGAAGATCACCCCCTGAGCACTGTATCAAAGCTCACCTCATTTAATGCAAGCATCTGCAGAGGGTATTTTCCCCTCCAGGCCTTCCACGTCCTTCTCTAACATTTTCTGTTTGAGATCAGTAGTCTATACAATTTATCGCACCTGTCAAGGCTAATTTATTCATGCGATCTGGCAGTAATCAAAAAGACTGAGATCGATGTGCCAGCAAACCCTGACATTTATTCATATTTTAAAGTCCTATTTGACCTTGAACTGCAGCTAACTCGGAGCTGAGCTGTCAGCATCTCTCTGAGGCTGGCGGGGTCTGGCAGATCGGCGCCTCTCGGCTACAGGCACGATGTCAGGGCAGCAGCAGGACAGGCTGAGCCACAGACACAGGCAAGGAACACAGCTCCATTCACAGCTCAGTGGTCACAGACCCACCAGCCAGCCCAGCACATGCACCAGCACAGCTGATGCCTTAAGATTTTAGATTTAGTATTTTTCAAATCCTATAGTGCATCAGTGCCTAGCTCTAAACTCCATAGGAAGTTTAGTTAATTGTCTTCACATTATAGTTAGACAAAACAATTCCTCTGGGCCTGTGATCCAAGGACATGCACACGTTCTGTCTCCCCATCTTGATAACTCATCTGTGTGTTTGTGTATACAAGTCTGTATACACATATTTATACGTAAGTAGAGATCATGGACTAGTGCTCATTTTGGGCCATTCACTCACAGCCTCAGGCCCTGAAAAGTACAAACAAAAGTAAATTGGGGAAGGAGCAAACTAAGAGACTATGACTTCATTACCTGAAGCTGTAATTGGAGGATTAATGCCTGATATGCAAATAGACCACACTTACATCTGTCTGAAAAACTTGTGACCATTGTCCATCTTGGATGTAGCCTCTTGCAAGGCTTTTGGCTGCCCACTGGGTATCTTTTGAAGGCCTTTGATAGATAAATACCCACTTTGTCCTCCTAACTCTGTCTAGCCTCTGTTCTAGGCAGCCATTCCAAGGCATCACAGCTTGAGACTCATTGCTGCAGTACAAGTGTTTGGGAGCCAATGGATTTCTTGATGAGGGATAAGAGGGGTGAGGGAAGGGAGAGAAGAAGGAATAGGATGTGTGTGTGCACAGGCAGGATGCCTGTGACGTGGTGCTGCCACGCTGGCCTCAGCAGAATGCTGCCAGACTGGCCCCAAGGGCTGCTCTTGGCAAGTGGAGGGGAGGCAGAGAAAGAAAATGACACCACCTCTCCTCCCTAGGGGATCAGGGACAGTGAGGGTGAGCTCAGAAGATCACAGAAGATCCATCAGAAGCTCTGCAAGCTAGTAGGAACCCGCCAGCACAACGTGGCAACACTAGCTGGAAACAGGAATGGGAAAACAGATCTCAAGAGGATTGCTTTGGATGTGCTCTCACACTCCCACTCAGACCCAGAAATTAGACTCACTCATTCCTTCTGAAGTCCATCACCCTTGTCCTTTCTTCACTCAATCAGGCCCTAAAGGGCACAGGAATTTCAAATGCAATTCTTATCATCTATGCAGGTGCTGTAACCTCCAGCAATCATGTCAGGTTTTAAATTAAGACCAATTAGTAGAGAAATACAATAAAGTTTGTTTTAAATAGTTTCAGCCCGGCTCTGCCATCAGATGACTCTCAGACATCCCATAAGGACATCTTTGGAACCTTCTGCCTCAGTTTCCCCTTGGTTAAATGAAACCAAACTCATTTACCTGCTTCCTCAGGGCATGCCAGGAATTACAGACAGGACCTGCTCTGAGGTTATTGAATCATTTACTTTTCTTCTGATAGGAAAGTATTTGTGCAAATGAAATTTTCTCAGAGACACAGAGGAAATCTAAGTGGCATCTTAGGTAGAAATATGCAGCTACAGTTTTACTAAAACACGTGAATAAATTATTTTATCACAGTCAAAACACTTGACTATGTGATATGCAGTTGCACCCAAAACAGATTTTGCAAATGGATTTTGTTGCTTCTCTGGGTTCTCCTTGGCTGCGTTTCTCATGCTATAAATTCTGTATGTCATATTAAATATGATTTTTCAGTGAGATCTGCTTTTTCTAACCCTAGAATACAAATAGAAATGACAGCTGTGTCATTTTCTGTTTGTTTTCCCTCTCTTTTAAATAGCTAACACCTTTCTATTATGTTGAAAGAAAGCTACCAATGGAAAGCAATTGGTATTTTGACCAATGCTTTTGTGCACATTAAATATATGTCTGACACTGCCATAAAATCTAATCTGATATTCATGGAAGAGAAACAATGACATATGAGGATGCAGAGGGAATTTATCTATGTGAATCTAGCCTGGCTGCAGCACACAGGCAAGTGAAACTACACACAGAGCTGTGTTACAACAAACATGCTAATAAAACATTTCAGCCAACCTGTTTCCCTATTTTTCCTGTGCAGAAAACAAAATTTAAGAGCATCTTGAAATTTTGTGGCTATAAGCATTCTAATGAAGTTTTATTTCTGTCTGTGCTCAGCCAGGTAAGGATCTGGTTTCCTGTTATGGCTCCTCTAAGAGGAGGTGCCATGTCTCACCCCTCTGGGAGCTCTTTGGGGGAGAAGCACCAACTCCCCTCTCACTGATGGCTGATTATCTGCTGCCTTCTACACAAAATGCTCTTTCAAGCACAGAGTTAAGCTGCCTTTTTTCCATGTGTTACACACAATGCAGATAATGATAAATTTGGCACCAAGGAGTGGACCTTTATCCAACAACACAGCTACATGCATTATTCCTTCCCTGCTCCTGCTCCTCAGCTCAGAGGTACCTGTCACACAGGTCAGCTCAACGTGCTCTGCCTTATTCAGGTGACACTGCTGCAAGGATAATTATTAGTCAGTTAGAGATTTCTTTAGCAGACCAAAAAAAATGCCACATCACCCCGCAAAGTCTGCCAGGCAGAATTAAAACAGAGCCAAGCAAACCTAGGCCCCACAACTCTTAACCCTCCAAGCCTACAACTCTCAAAGATCACCTCTGTTACCCTCATGCTCCCATGACAAAACGACTTCCACTTGCCAGTGGTGACAAATTAAAGGTTTAACATCATAAATTATGGTGACCTGTACACTCCTGCAAGGGGAACACCCCAGCTGTACATTTAAACCTCTACAACCCCACCTCCAGACCTGCACTCTGCCTGGAGGAGCTCAGCCCTAAGGCTGGACAGACTTTGCCAAATGAGGTAATTCACCTGCAGGTACCTGGAGAAACCAACACAACCACACATCAACCTGGTCACTGCCAAGGGAAGCAGTTTGGGCTGTGACCCACATATCCACTGGCTGCTCCCCCAGAACTTCCCAGGCTGCTGCTCTGGCTTGGGACAACCACACAGGACACTGCTCCAAGCCAAATCTTTGCTCCAACTGCAGAAATCTGGGCTGAGAGGACTCCTCCCATCTTAAAAGCCTCCTAGAGATTCCTGATTAACCTCTCATCGCCCCCAAAAATGAGAACCAACCGGGGAGCTACTCAAAAAGTCAATTAGGAAAGGGGCATCCCCTCTCTGGGAACAGCTAGTATTCTGGATCACTTTCTTTTTTTTTTTTTTTTTTTTTTTTTTTTTTTTTTAAGAATTCTGAGAGAGATTCAAAATGTTTCCAGAAAAACTCAAAAAAAATCTTTTGCCAGGTGTGCTGGGACCAAGCTAAAGACTGACAGTTGGGCACCTCTGGGTACAAAACAGCCCAAGCCAAGCTTTCAGTAATCAGCATCAAAATTGAGAGTTCTACAGACCATTTGGAGTTCTGGATGAGCTGTTATTTTGCAACACACAATATGTTGTATCAGAAAGTTTCTGAACAGCTGTAGCTCATCCTTAATGTTTGGTTCAGACTCATCATTAGGCAAGTGAAACCTATTTCAATCTCAATTAACACTCTGCTCTTCATTTTCCCCCTGTCTCTCTCATGCCGTTCACACTTGCCTCTGAAGAGGAACACATGTTACATTGAGATCAAACCTGCAGGAAAGGGGCTGAGAAGAAAGTGGCAAAGACTAAGGAAGCAATTTTTTTTCCCCTCAGTTCTTTTGCTGTTGATCTCTTTCTGAAATTTCCAGCCCTGTGCTTTGATAATGTCCTGGTACATGAAAGAGTTTGTAACATAAAATGTTACACTCGATGGAGCATGATATGGTACTGGAGCCAAATGGCCAGATGCTCTTTTCTGAGCTATTTCCAATGCTCCCACTTTAGAGAGTGTTTTTAAGGGTACTCACAAGCTCCAGTCCTGTAGTGCGCTGGCAATTTCATGCTAGAGCACCATTGTGCTGTGTTCTGATGAAACCATTGTTTCTCATGCAAGCTTAAAGTTATCCTTATTTTAATAAAAAGAAAAATAATGAAGAAAATAAGAAAGAAAATAAAAGAGGACAGTATGGTTCAAAGAAATTGCAGACAGGTAGGGATTTGGGAACTGGCCATGGGCAGCCACCAGTGGTGACTCTGGGTGGGTTTTGGTCACTCTGGGTGGTTTTTGGTGACTCTGGGTGGGTTTGGACACTCCAGGGTTCAGCAGGCTGGGGTTTAACACCTGTAGGGGCTCCTTGCCACAAAGTCTGTCTCCTTTTCCAGAACTGCTGGACACAAATGCCAAGCCTGATCCTGTCCTGCCGGAATCTGTGCAAGTCCAGTGGAATTAGGAGATGCTGAACCCTTGGATGTACTGGGGGCCTGGCTCATCACTTGTGCACATCAGCACAGAACCGGCTGCTCCCCTCCCTTTCCTCTGAAGAGGGAAGGGAGTTGGGAATTCATGGAATCCAGGGAATTCATGGAATCCAGGTAACAGACTTCAATCTTTCATGAGTTCTTAATGCTTGGTTCCACAAGCTTTGCATTCTTTTACCTTAGGAAATAGCAATGAAGCTGCTAAAGTAAACTGGAGATGGAAAAAGGGGACACCTTTACTGGCACACTTTATCCGGAGGTGAGACCTGGGAGATTTATCACTGAGATCTTTGCAGCCTAAGCACTGGGGCAACTTCCAATAACAGAGATTACATCACTTACCAGGATTTTGCTTAGGCAGTGTAGAACTGCTCAGAAACGTTTTAATTGCATTTAACGTCATGCTGAAAATGCTGATTTATTGCACTCCACTGTGAATAGGCATGTCTAAGCACAGAGCACACTACTTTTTCTGATGTCAGCAACTGTGGGGTTTTGTTAACATCGTTTAAATTATTAAATGTTTTTGAACTAAAAGGGTTTAAGACTTTTAAGTCAAAACTGAATTAATTTATACTAAAAATTACAGCTTGGGAAGGGTCAAAATAAAAATGAAGTATTTTCAGATTCACCATAATAAGACACTTTGATTAACCTCTACTTTTTGTACAATTTTCACTTGTATTTTACCACGGCACATGTAAAAAAATGCTGGAAATTTGAGTAACTCACCAGAACTGAGTTTCTATTTAGCTCTAAGACTAGGGATCTGGCCTCATGAATCACACAGAGCAAAAAGCATTGTCCAGAATTCAGAATTAAAATTTGCTATACATAAACCTTGTGACATTTTCATTACAGCATACCAGTCTGGAATCTGCATTTAAAACACTGACTGCTCAAAGGAATCTAAATCTCTTTAGCTAAAGGTAATAAAATGAGGTCAAAAATTCACTACTCAACAATCTACCATTAGCATTTCTGCTCAGAAAAATGTAGTTCATCTATTTTTAAAGAAAGTAAAGGCAGGACATATAACATAAGTGGGAAAGTATAATGATTTGCTTGTGTATGGAAGTCCATTAGGTAACGAGCTTTGTTTCCTCATAAACAGATTTTGGTGCATCTGCATCATGATTGTTTTTACAGTACACACAGTACTTGTGTAAGCCAGAAGTGGGACTGCATTTGTGTTTACACAACCCATGGTTTCATCACCACCTCCATCACATCCAACTAAATCACAGCAGCAGAGAGCACACAGGGGCTGAGCTGGATCCTGGCTGGGGTCAGCTCTTTTCAATCCTGGGGGGCTCTGTGCTCCCAGAGACATTCCACTGACAGTGGCACAAAACTGGCCAAAGTCACCTGGGACACACCTGCTGGTGCTGACTCAGTGCTACTGAGAATAAAGCAGCCTGATGCTGGCCATAAAAGAAAAGGAGTTTTACTTGCAGTTATCAATGTGGCAGCATATTTTTTAAAATTTAATTTGTTTGGATTCTTAATGGTGGAAGCAGAACTTGATTTCTGCTGCAGTATCCTTTAAAATAAATGCTTGATCTCTTCCCACCCACCATTACAGCTGATGGGCACAAAATAAAAAGAGCAGCAATTCATTCACCTTATCACTGGAGCACCAGAGGAAGAGAGGGATCCTTAGTGCAATGATTAATGACTCACCATAAAAAGATGCATCATAAACTGCTTGTATTAGGTTAAATCATAAACTAGGCTTTTAATGTTTATACGATCCCTTTCTAAATAATTAAGTGTGTAGCTCCCAGTAGGAATGGAACTCACATGATGCTTGCAAAGCACAGTTTCTTACAGGGTGATAATTTGGGACCCTCATTTAAGGGACCCCTGTCTGCCTCCACATTCAAGCACTGCTTGAATTTCTCTTCCCATTGGAACATTTCTCCGTACTACAGGTCAGAGAGACCATTTGATGTTCAGGAGCAGCAAAGATGATCCACCCTGAATTTAGAGTGTCTTCTTCAGCCTGTGCTCATGAAGGGCAACTCACCCACAGAGGAGTCAGCCAAGCCTGGATGCTGTAATTTCCTGTGTTTAGGTGCTAATAATAACTCCCATCAGCTTCAGCAGCTGGTTGGAGAACAGTGAGAGAATAGCACCATTTGTCCTAACAGCCCCCCAATTTATCCACCTTGTGCTGAACCTGCCACCTTTAAAACATAGTACAAGGTGACATTATGTAACTGCCCATCCATTTCCTTACTATCACAAGCCTGCAAATGTATCCATCTCCCTTTTATTTCCCAGAGCAGCTGGTGCTTTTTCTCAACCAAATCTCCCAGAATCTCCCTCTCTTGGCAAACAGACATTGGCTTCAGTGTAAAGTCACCCCATCAGAAGAATGTTGCAGCTCTAACCAGTCTAACACCATTATTCACTCAAAAAATAATAGAAGTTTGAAAAAGAGCTGCAGACCCCTAAATACTTTCAATAGGCATAGTAGGTAGCCCCAGTCTGTTGCTGCACTGCTTATTCATAGTCAATACACAAAATCACTTAGGTTAATTATTTAAATATTTCCATCTATGGAATTTAGAAAAGGGCAAAGCCAACAGGGGAATACCCAAGATCATAATTTTTAAATAAACAGTAGATTTCATGGGAGTTTGCTGGGTTATCAAACAGTATCCTCCCAAATCAGCTCATTAGTTTCACTGTTTCCCCATTTCACTTTATTAAAACAGTTTAAACAAGGGTTCACTAGATGCAATGTAATCTATTTCAGACACTCCAAGACTAATCCCTTTTCTCTTAGCAGTTACATGATAATAGTTCTCAAAAAAGCTGAAAAGGATTATTGTTGCAGCTATTTCAAAGAAGGACTGTTTTCAGCGAAGCACGGGCTACCACTTTCCCTACATCTTATTATTTATTAGTATATTAATTTTTGTTCTTTACTTATTCATTCATTTATTCCTTCCTTTTTCTATCTTTCATTGCTTCACATAAGCAGTCACACATGATCAACAGCATCCTCTGTGCAGGTGGGGGGATGCACCAAATACCCCTGCATGGGTCACTGCACCAGGCCTTAGGAAAGAAGTGATTTTTTGCAATTTACTTGGAGGTTCTGGAGTTAAAAAAACCCCAACTTGGTAAATTCACAGTGGTTTTATAAATAGCCTAGAGAGAAGGGAGAAGGTTCCCATGCATTTTCACACTGTTAGTTTCTGACAGCTCTGAAAGACTCACAGGAGGGGATCACACATAGGATTTGCAAATTAGGAGGCAGACACTGTATATTACTTTCCAGTCTGGAAACACAGAGTAACAGACCTGTGCTATGGACACACAGCTTATTTCACAACAAACTCATACTCTTGTATTTTCATAAAACCTTTTCCAAACAGTAGGGTTAGATTTTCTTATAGGGCAGAAAAAAACCCCAGCCAAAAAAAACCCCCAACAAAACCAAAGAAAAAAAGAGCTGGTTTCTAGATCCAAGCTTTATGCAGGCTTTAACCCATCCTCACTCACCTCAAATCCTTGTCTCTTCAAGCAAGTGCCATTTCATAATCCTATTAAAACCTTTGCCTCTGTTTACCAGGAGCTCTAATCGTACTCAGCAAGTTCTCCTGGTCTAAGGAAGAGTGACAGCTTTCAGATTTCTTAGGAGGCTTATTCATCAACCACGCCAGAGTTTTGCCAGAGTGTTCAATCTATTCTGGGAGCAGCCATGTGGAAAAAGCTTCAAACAGCTCAAAGCCCTGCACAATGATAAAGGAAAGCTCACACAATCCTGGTAATAGCCTGACCCTCTTAAGGAAAATTGGATGATTTGTGGTAGCAATTTTTCTGTCCCCCATGTGAATTCTGAACCTTAAAGTATAAGCAGTGTATTCACACAGTCCCATTACAAACCCCATCCCTCTTGCAATGCTGGAATAACAAATACACACCCATATGTGACAATAAACTCTTGCTGCAGTGACCTTCCTCCTCAGTCCAATGGTGTGAAGGAGTTTGTAGCCATTTTAGAAAAAGAGAAGAGCCAGATAAAGAATGGACTAATTTGATGTTCAGTGTTTCACCACGAGCAGAATATATGCTTTAATGAGCACATTACATGCACCAGGGACATGTTACTGGGAAGCAGGGGATAAAGAATAAAAGGAAAATAATTAAACAGTCAGCTTTATAATGAGGAAACTCTGCTCATGCAACATTAAGCGGCCTAATTTTCAAATGCTAAGCAAAGACATTTTCCTTGGGCTTCAGGAGGACTTGCTGGCAAGCACCACCTTGAAACCAAGGGTAAGAGAAGAAGGTATCAAACCTCCTTTAGGTTCAGGCCACAGGGGTTGATATTCCAAAGTCATCTGTCCACACTTCACACTGACCTGTCCAACAGGATTGAATACCTGCATCCTGTATTATTCTATAAGGAGGATCCTTAGAGTGGTGAAACATCCTAGCATTCATAATGTGTGTATGATGAACATTACAACTGACTTCTGCCAGCCTGGCCTTAGTTTTCTGTGGGTATTGCATCAGTCAGAGCACAAATGTACAACCTCAGCTAAGGGCAATGAGCACGTGGAGACTTAGAGTGGCTGTTTGCACCAGGAAAGATACTGGGAAAAGGGAAAACCTTTCTCCCTGGGTTCAGACACTGACAAGGTGAGCCAATAAAGCATATTCCAATAAAGCATATTCAGTTCTCTCAAGGCCCACAAGGCCATGAACATTAATTTGCTGGCACTGTCACTTCCAGAGAGTGTTGCAGCATCAATTACTCCAGCATAACAGCCCATCAGGCAGACAGCAGCTCTGCTGGCCCACGAGCTCCCCAGCACTCTTTGCACATGCACAAAGTCTATTTGTTACTCACTCTCATGCCTAATTCGATGTTTTCTCCTCCATAGACCTCCATGCCAGGGTCAAGCAGGCCAATCTCACCAAAATACTCTCGGTCCACCACAAAAGAGCATCCAATCATGGCTGGTGTCCTGCACAGAGAGATCAAAGCAAACAATTAAGCCATTGATTAGCTCTTACAGATCCCACCTCATAACAAATTTACACAGATTAAACAGTTCTTAGTATTCAAATTTACATTCTAAATTTACCAATTACCATCAATCACATGGCACTTCAGGTATGCAAGAAATTCTAGTACTTCTCTATTTACTGCTGTAATTTCTGAAGACTTTCTGTTGAATCACAAACAAAACAAAAACAACACAGATTTTTGTAGAGCTTTGGGACCACTTCTAACTAGAGAATGATTCAACAGAAAAGCCATTTGAGACCACTTCTAACCTGGATACTCCTGGCTAGGCACTTCCATCCTCTGCTGATGCATATATTTATACACCAAGATCTCTGCATTTATAAATACAAGTTATTTGATAAAATGCATCTTCCTGATTTTATTTCCCAGAGCCAAGCCTGGAAACAGATTCGCCTAAAAAAGCTGAGAGCTCTCCTGTACACAGGATGAGACATATCCTATATACATCTTGATTTCACATCTTGTACCACTGAAAAGCATATCTTAGGCTAACAAGGAATAAATTTGATATTGGAACTAAAATGAAAGAAAGATACAACCAAAGTAAGGAAATTCAGTACCTTTGCAATGAAATAAGCCTTGGAGGGGATATTTCAGGTATCTTTTTTTAAGTTTTACACATGATAAAAGAGAGAAGGAGATTGGGGGGGGAGAAACACACACCACTTTCTTCATTTTTCTTTCCATGCATCCAAAGCTGAACACAGGCTTCACTGGATCAAGGCATCACTGCTTTGCAAAACTGAGATGCTAGTTTGGGCTTAGACTCATTCTTTTTCCAGCCCCATCTCCCCCACAGAAATCCTCTGGAGGCAGCTCTTTACAGCAGCAGGATGCTCCCATGAGGACATCTCCTCCCTTTCTAATGAGGAATGGTGCTGCCAGGCTTTGCAGACTGCTCTCAGGTGCTGGGATCTCTCTCTCTGGGGATGGATTGCTGCAGCTGTAGGCTCTGTCCATTAAACCCCTGAGTTGTTAATTGAACGGGGGTGGGAAATACATTTCAGATGCAACTACATAATTATCACTCACAAACAACTGCCACTGAGTCTTCGCTACTCCCTCTCTTCCAGGGTTTATTTCTTCTCATTATATATATTCAAATATAGACTTCACAAGCTTTCACAGCTTTTTCAGGGGGAAAAAAAAAGTGTTTTCAGAAGTGAGCAACAACAGCAGAACAATGACAGAAGGAACAATATCCAGCTTTTATAATTTTATACTGGACTACAGTGTCACACCAACATATCTGGGTTTTTCCTGTACCTGAAATACTCCAGTACATCCACCACTTAGTGCAGAGCAGCAGTTTTATCTTGGAAGCTAGAGATGGCCACATGAGCAGAAGCAGCTGTGTTAGCACCTCTTACCCACTGCTCACTGCCCAAGGGGCAGCACATGAGAAGGTGAGTGCCCCCAGCACTTCACAGCTTCAGAGCACAAGATATTAACCTGCTTTATATAAAACAACCTTTTCCCTCAATCATGCACTCTCTAGTAAAACAGAGACAGTTCTAGAAGGAGAAAGCAGCAATTAGAAGTATACTATTTTTTATCAGCACCTCAAAGGTGTTGTGAAACTTAATTGATCTGTGGAATATTCTTTGACACAATGGAGGATGTTTTAAGGATTAATTATAATCAACTCCAGCACTCAAAGGATAATGTGGGAAACACAGCAAAATGGGTTTTGCAGTTAAAAGCTTAAAATGCAGCCTAGAATTGCATTGATTTTGTACTGGAGAAAGATACAGCATGGTCAGGTTGGGGGAATGACCTGACAGCACTGCTGTAGCAAGGGAGACATGGGAGAAACATTTCTCTGGATAATACCCTGGGAAAGGGAAAGCACAGGGAGGTTTCTGGTGGTGAACTCTCCCTCCCTCCAGCAGCAGCAGGAAGAGAGGCCCTGCCTGCCATGGGATGGGCACAGGGGACAGAGAGCACGTTGGCCAGGGAAGAAAGGCACTTGCTGCAGGACTGAGTCAGGACTGGTTTGTGTCAGTGAGATCCCCAGGAGCACAGCTCTGCTGGTAACATTCCAGCAGGTGCTGACACCCATTTCTCCAGCCAGGTGCACCCCTCTCCTTCCCCATACTGAAGGGAGATGCCTGGGGGCTTCACCAAGAACCAGTGAAGGAGAAAAGGATGGGGACTAAACTGCACATGGCACAGTCAGTCTTCCTCTGCCTTATGCAACTTTCTCTCCTGCCTTAAGGTCAGCATATATTTATATATATTTATTTATACATATGTGTACAATGCAATCAGGTCACATTTGAAACAGTTTCCTGAGCAGCCAACTGCAATTTCCAGGAAAACTGACAAACATAAATGAACACAAATGAACATAAATTCAAACACAAATAGAACCATAAATAAATATATAAGCATAAATGTATATATACAAGCATAATAAGAGAGACAAGGAGTTTCAAATGACATATCACACATCATATCTGAGTGTTCCACCTCTCCCAGCAGGATGTTTCTTTGATTCAGGTTCTTAAGCATCATCTCAGCCCTGGTCTGACATGTAAGTGGGGAAACGTGCATGGTACCTGCAGAACCATTTCTATTTTTCTTACAGCTCATTTCTTCTGCAAGAAAGAGTCACACCAGGTCCTGAGAACAGAACTCAAGGCCAGATTTGCTGCTCAGGAGATATAGGGGAAAAAAGACAAGATGGCAAGCTAATACTCATCTAGAAAGGCAGTGCAAATATGGATGCAGAACAACTCTCTGATGCCCTGTGGAAGTAAATTCTTTGGAACAGGCAGGACACCCATCAGAACCTGGACAAATAAATGCAAAACTGCTTTGTTACAGGCTCCTGTGAACCAGAAACTGAAAAGATGGCTATGAGCAGTCAATAAACAGTCACCAGTTTTAATATTACATGGCAGCATGGTCTATAATGGAAGATTTTACCTCCTGAGCTCAGGTACATGGGTGGATTTCTTCCCAGAGCAGTGAGAGCTCAGATTGGCTTCAACTGTCCCTGCAGAGCAGCACAGGGCCTGACTTGCACGTGAGATGGGCACACAGAGTCTCAGATAGAAGCAGCAGCACAAAACACTTCACTGGGGGCACATCAAAATCGAATTTATGTCCATGAGCGAGGAACAGGCGCTCTCTGGAGCAGCTGATGCAGTGCATGTACATACACATCCCCACTGGTACCAAGCTATGGCATATTAAAGCAGTAAGTGAGAACATATGCAACAATGAAATGCACCACTGCTGCTGGAGGAAGATAAAATGGAAAGCTGTGCAGCGCTTGGCTGGGTGAGGCTGACTAATGACTCTAATGTTAGTGGCTGCTGATCAAGAAATCAAATGCAGAGCAGTCCATCATAATCACAGCAGGTGAGGGAAGGCAAGTCAGAGCCAGAGTTCAGAATACCAGAAACCTTCCTCGCTGTTCCAAAACCCAGGGAAAAAAAATGCAGCACGCATTAAAAACCCAGCTTGTTTCAATGCACAGTCAAATTCATTAGAAGCCTCTGAAATAGATCCTTTGTTACTCAGTGTGTTGCCAGATGATAAGGACATTTTTGGGCAGTGTGCTCGCAGGAACACGAATGGAAAATGACATGATGGACACAGCGTGTCAAAATAACAATCCTCATTTAAATCTTCACGTTACAGACATCTTCCATCTCAAATGTCAAACATGTAAAATGGATTGCCTGCAGAAGCCAACTCAGGGAACATCAATTGTTCTGAATTCAGAGTATTAACGCGGGGGGGGAAAAAAGAACCAACTTTAAAGTGCATCAGAAATCTTTACAACATCTGACATCTTGTTCTTGCTATTTCTTTACCTTTGTTAGCACTTCAAGGCCACGTCCCCTTTGTCACTTAGCTCACAACAGCTGATGTGACATTTTATGGTGCACACTTGACATGACTGCCCATGAATGACCCACTGGTGTGAGGGACAGTTCCTGCTCTTTCCCAGCAAGGCTGAGTAGAATCACACCACTGTCATTGTTCAAGAAATCAGAGGATCAGGCTTCAAATAGAACGATTCTTAGGACTGAAGCACATCTGTTGTGTAGTCCCAGAAGAAAACAGGAATCGGACCCTGTTTTCCAAATGCCTCACACAATTCTGCACATGGATGATATTTATTCATACAGTGCAAACATGAGAAATGCCAGGGCTCTGATCCTCACTGATACCAGGGTACACATGTTCTTTAATGCTGAAAATCTCTAATCCCTTTGGAGATCTGGCAGAAAGGATTCAGCTACACCAACCACAAAACCAGTCACAGGGTTATTTGTTACCAGTCTTTTCTTTCACAAAATACACAGAGAGGAACAAACCAAACCCACTACTTGCTGAAAACTCTGTCAAAGAAAGCCTCAAGAGGGACAGTGGTAGCAAGGACTAAATGGACTTCCAGTTTTCATGCTGATGAGCAGCTTTGCAATCTTATGATGCACTGGACAGACACATGGATTCAAATACCAGCAAAGTGCACAGTTTCTGTCTTGAAAAGTGGACTGAAACAGGAATCATGGTTGCAATGTGTGATTTGGAAAGCTGGTTACAAAACCAAAACCTGCACCAAACCAAGTCACATCTGATATTTTGAAAAAGTTTGCTCACTAGCCTGACTTTGCCTTCCTGTTGAAAACACACTTTAAATATTCCACAGCTAGTAAGTTCCCACCATGACCACTTTCAAATCTCAGTCTTAAGGACAGACTTCCTAATTGTTTTCATAAATAACACTTACACAGTCACTCTTTCCACTACCATAATTACACTGGCATGTCACTTAAAAGCCACAAAATCACATTAGATTCCACAGGCAGGAACAGCACAACACCCAAATGCTTTAGCAAATCCATCCAGGTGCTACAGCTTCTGAGGCCCCTCAGCACACAGTGCAGTGTGGCCATAAAGGGGATGCTCTGCTCTCCTCAATCCCTGCCTTCAGAGAACTTGTGCCCAGGGAGACATAGAAGTGTTGCTGTTGAGTAAGAAATGGCACAGATTCACTAGAAGGTTGGTTTGCACAACAGCAGTTTTAATATGAAAAGTTCTCTTTTTCTATAGATAGTTTTTATTCATTCTTCTTGATTGGTTAATTAACAAAAACATCTTTCTCACAAACAGTTTTTGAGAAGAACAGAAAAACAGAGTAGGAAAACACCACTTGCAGGTTGTTTATGCGAACAAGTTATTATTGTTTCCCTATAACTCTCTAAAAAGTTTCGCAAGTCCACTGTGAGAAAAGGAATCTCATTTTCTCGCTCTCTGACCAGGCTGTCACATCCCCATGGAAGCGTTCACGGTTCCATGCGGATGTCTCTGCATTTTTGGACATGGGATTGTTAATTTGCAGAAGAGATGCTTAGGCAGTGACAGTGTGTTAGTGCTCCTGATATTTGCCAGCAAGGGTTGGGTGTTCTCCTCCTTGTGCTGCTTGTCTCATCTGTCTCTGGGCAGTTTATGCACCGTTGAATTCGGGTTCAGAGTAAAATTACTGCTCTTGGGAGCCAGCTACTCATGTGCATCAGATTTTAACACTGTTCAGTGCTTACCTTTGGATTTGTTCACTTCTGTGTCAGCCCGTCAGTGCCAGCGTGGCACCAGCAAGAGCCTGAATGGAAATCTGAGGGAAGTTCTTGGGAAATCAGGCCTTTATTGCTGAGGTTTAACCTCTTAGTTCAGCCTTATCTGTTATGTGATCATTGTCTCCAGAACAGAAGATACTAAAATACTGGAGCAATCCATGGTAAAATTACTACAGTGATTTCACATAAAAATTTTGAGTCATGAACTGCACAAAACCTTTCAGGAGTGAAAGCTTTGGATGATTAATTTTCTTTATCAATAAACTTTCTCAGGGCTGAGTGAAACAGGTATAAAACATCTGTGCTTTTAAAACAATGTGAGGCAAGCAGGGCATGTTATCCAGGAAAACTGATTTCCTAAGTAATTACTTCCCTGCTTATTGAGGTTTCAAGCCAAGCAAAAGGTCAGTGATGATGGACTGTGCTGTCCTGCAGTAAATAAGGTTAATATTACTGTATAGTGCTGTTTTGCAGTCATGGGGCATGAGAATGAACCTGAGCACAATTTGCAACACTTGGTCAAATACAGATTAAATTATTACTCTTCACGAGGGAAGGATCCTGTGAGGTGCTCCCATCCCTCTGACCACTTAGAAGTGTGATCAGTATGTCAGTGTCTTTTCACTTCCAAAAGATCACTGGCATTTTTTTTTTTTTGTGTGGGTGTGTTGTTGGAAGTGCTTGGATAAACTTTTCAGGATCTGGCAACTCAAGCTTTGCACTGGAAGGGAACTACATCAGCTCCTCTGCCACAGCCCATACTGGGAAGATGCAGTAGAGTTTTAGCTTACTTTAAAAAGAAGCCAATATACATGAAAATGAAGATGCTTTTAAGCTGGTAATTTGTGTCCTTCTTAAGAAGTCTTAAAAATAAGAACATCCTAAAGTGCATACTTAGGCTTCAAATTTTTTTAGCATTTATTTCTAGAGTTGGTAACAGCAGTACCCTTAACTCAGCACAATATGTCCCAGAGGAGCTGTTAGACAAACATCTGCACTGGAGATGAAAGGCTAGGAGATGTGAAATTTCAAATGGAGGGGAGAGAAAGCCCTTTTCACACCAGTTCCAGTTTTCCCACTGTAACAATTCACAGAAACACCTTCACAATTCCTGTAATGGCCTTTCCTCAGAAAATTCCATTTCTGTAATGTACAATGTTCTCTTGTAGGGAAAAGTAAATGGACACACTGACCACATGGTCTGATGCGGGTTCATTTTAACATTCAGCCAATAGGAAAACTGAATATGTTCTCAAAAAAAACCCCAAAAAACCAACAAAAAGCCCCGCAACCAACCAACTAAAAATCCCAAAAAAACCCCCAAACAAAAATACTAACCCAAAGAAAAAATCCACAAAGAAAAGCAAAAAAAGACCAGCTGTCAAACACAGCTCCTAGTGGTGCTCCAGGGAAGCTCTGGTTTGGCCTGATGACCAAGACTGCTGCTCACAGAACAGAAGTGAAACCAGCCTCTTTGTAATCACACACACAATTCCTTTGTTTCTCATGCACACAATGGGCCAGAATCCACTGGAAAATAAAAGATTAGATGAAAAGGATCCTGCTATCCTAGTAATGGCTAGAACACGTGCTTGAAGCACACACCCAGAGCCAGAGTACTCATGTACATTGTGGGGCAGCCCTGAGAGGCAGCACACGCATCCACAGCTTTTGTGGAGCCATCAGTTTCCTCCAGACTCATTTTGTAATTCCTGCACAAAGCCTGTAGCCTGGCTCACCTAAATTCCCCCTCAGCAGACAGCCAAGACGGAAACATCACTCGGCCCAAAGTGACAGCACGGGGGAGATTTACCTGATGGGAGCTGACTCATCCCCTTTATCGAGCCAGTCCTGCGGTGGGATGATGTACATGCACCAGAGCCCCCAGTTGTAGCCGTGGGCTGCGTTGGCGTACTGCTGCACTTCAAAGGTGTTGTACTTGATGTTGTCGATGGCGGGCAGGATGATCCGCTTGCGATCCTCCTTGATCCGGGTGAGCGCGGGTTCCGCCCTGGGAGCAACGAGAACAGCACAACGTTTTACAGCCATCCTGTCAGCCCAGGTCCTGCTCTGCAGGATGGTAAAATGAGATTCTCTATTCCTGTGCAGTGAGATGGAAAAGCCAGAGCAGGGTAGAGAGGGACGGGGTAGAGAGCGCAGCCACGCGCTGCAGGACTGGTGTGGGGCACTGCACACAGCACCTGCACGGGAATTACCAACTCTGTGAAGCTGTGCCAGAGCCTAACAACACAAAATTTGACCAAATACTTATTCTGAGGCCTGGAGACTGTTAATTCACTTCACAATGGACAAATGTTGAGAGACACCATCACCAATAGCAGCTAAATGGTCTCCTACTGGCTACACCACCAGGATTCCTGGCAGCATTAAATACTGGCTGGCATGGCCTGAAGAACTAAACACACACTGCAAGAATCTGAAGGTTACTCAAAGATTTTAATCCTGTTTCCCAAGACTGACCCCATCACATCTAGTTTGAATGACAAATGTGGCTGCATTATGCCTTCTAAAACCTCTTTGGTGATGAGAAGATTTCAGGTGCCAGATGGCGCAAAAGCAGCAAACTGCAGGAAATGTTCAACCATTTCAAAAGGCTTTAAAACATCAATGTGCTTTCCACAGAAGCTACATCCCAAAAGGAAAGTAAAAAGCTTCAGTGCAAACACTCATTTCTGACCAAGATAGACTGAGTTTGCTATGAATTTACAGAGAAACTGATCCAAAGAGGTAGCAGACTTACATAAGGGTGGAAATCATTCCTCAAAGCAGTATTAGAAAGAGCCACTGGCTCACTCCTTTGTGTGTTTCCCCTTGAAATGTGCTTTGAAAATTTTGCAGGGCTCTCACATGGATCTTTAAGGGAATGGTCGTTTGCTGCGACTCACAGAGGTAGGAGGATTTGAACACTGATCTTTTCTCACTTTTCTTTTGCTGTTGGTCAGAAGAAAATTGCTCCTTTGAGGTTTCAAGTTTGTTACCTCATATTTTGTTTGTTACCATAAAAATGTTCTTTTAGGCCAGCAGAAGATACTCTACATGGTTCAGACTCTCAATTCATGTGGGTTTTAGGCCACACTTGTGCACCTCCATAGAGCCAGTATGACCCACCAGACCTGGATAAGCCACTTCCATCATTAGTATGAGACTATATATTATATCAAGTGTTCTACAAACCAGTGAGTGGGTAGCAGAAAAACTCTTGCAAATCTGACAAAGGCAGGGAAAAATGCAAAAAAGCTGAATCTGCTTTGTTCTTTCCATCATGTTATCTCTGCTCAGCAGCAGGAGAAAATACAGAAGGATGGATGCCATCACTAGTCTGGTGACTCCATGCCCAGACACAGGCATAAAGCTCTCCTTCTCCCTCTAAACTCTGAAACAAAGGATTTCAAAACACCAGACAACAGGCACAGGTGTCACTAATTGTTTGCTTGACTCCCATGGCTTGAACAAATTTATTATGTTTGGGTCTGATTTCCAGACCTGCCCTGCAAAGCAGGAAAGCTGCTTGCATGCCTACTGAAGCAAAAATCTGCAAATGGGTTTCCTTTGCAAGAATCAAACTCTGCCATTCACTACTGTCTGATTCTGGAAACAGGCCTTTGACAAACAAGGAAAGACTGGGAGTTTTCCAAAATACTTTTATCTCTCTTGGTGGGAATTCTTTGGTCACCAAATCCTCAAGTCCTCAATTAATGTCATGTTTATATTGATATAAAGCAAGACTGTTTAACCATCATACCCAAAACTATCCTGAAGGTTCCATGTCCCTTCAACAGTTCCTCCTGGGTTGCTCATTTTTCAGGTATTTTACTTTGTAGGGTAGATTGAGATTGTGTAATGGAAAAGCTGAAAGAAGATATGGATTTTTTTCTCCCTTAATGTCAGATACCTGAATGGACCCCCCACAGGCACCGTAATTGCCTCAAACTTTCATTCTCAGCAGAGAGAGGCAGAAGCTGGCACTTTTATAGTCAGATGCTTCTCATAATAATGTAGACACTGAAACTGGGTGAGATTAATAATGTTCCAGAGGAGCCTATTTTGAATATAAAGGGAATTTAGCCTGCTACTTTGCAAGACATCTTAAAATTGAACTGCTGGAGTGTATCCCAAATAATGGTTAGAGAAAAAATGTGAAGAAAATATTCAACAGTCACACTGGGTTTTAGCCCTTAATCATATTTGTGATTGTGTTAATCCAATACTTGAGTCTTGGAAATACTAACCTGGGTCCTCATTTTCTTCTTTACATGAAGAACAATCCATTCCCTAGAGCTGTTCTCACACAAACCATTACCAAACTACTCCTGTCACTCTACACCTGAGGAATTTCTGTGTTTTCATATTTGTGTGGCTCACATTTATTACCCCCTGACATGGTGTTTTGCATCTTAATGGCACAAGGGGGGATCTTTGGAGTGTAATACAACAGTTGGGGTCAAAATGCAGGATGAAATTCCATTACTCTCTGTCAATCTATTAATGTGAATTCACAGATTCTGAACTTTCATGAAATCTGAGGCATCTGTCCTTGTGGTGGATGTTCTGTTTAAGTTCCCTGCACTCAAGAAATGTAAATAGTTAAGATATTACTGCTTCAAGAAGAGTTGATTTCTCTACCCTCAGGTTACAAATGAAGTCAAGTGCTGTGTCAAGGTTATGGAGTCAATTCGTATGAAAGCAACTGCTGGAACTTCATCTTCTAAACCTCCCATCTCACCCATGGAGGTGATTTCCTAGCTCTCTCGGTACCCAGATGTGTGGCAATCACATGTGTTAGGAACAGGAAATATTCAGTATCTGGACAGACTGCACAGCTACCTAATTTCCAAAATATTTTCACACCTACAAGTAAGAAAGTAGGTTCTGGGTCACAGATGGAAAGAAAATCCAGGACAGAGCTGTTCTCTTAGCAAAAACGGAGAATGGACAGCCTTTTAATTAAACATTGCATACCTAAGAGATTTCACAGCCTGTCCTGCTCTATAAAAGACAGCAGAAAGAGCAATGGGGTATTCAAAGGCTCAGCCCAAGCTCCTCTCTGTGAGATGTGCAGGAACACTCAAATCCCAGATTGGAAGATTGCCTTGCCACTTGGCCACTGCTGGCAGTGATCAGGATTCACCCCTGCTTGATGAGGTGCATAAGCCAGATGTGGATTTTGGAATCCATCTCCATTTTTCATAGGTGCAAAAAATACAAGGTTCCTAGTTTGCATCTGATTCAAGGTACTTTATGGGCAAAGAGCAGCATGCATTGTTAATGAGTTATTTACTGGAGCAAGAGGGAAAGTTCTCCCAGGCATATTCACAGACATGATGGATTTCAGTAAACTAAATATAATCAAAAGATTCTGCTTTAAAGGTAGTGCTTCACATCATCCAAGTAGGTTTTTTCCCACTTAATAAAAACCAAGCAGACAATTTGGACTGGAATTTGAGTGACATATGAAGATCCTCTCCCTTCCATCCTCTCTAAAACAATGTATTTGTCAGTGTCCTCCTCTCTCTCTGAATAAATTGTTGGTGAACGGATAAAACCAGAAGAGAAAGGACAATAAATTTAGTTCTCTTGTAGACTCCACTAAGATAAAGGGTATTTTCACTTCAATTTTGTTCAGTTTGATTTGTCCAAGTCTGTTGAGTACATCACTAAACAGAACATGCATTCGATGCTTTTGCCTACCAGTGGAAAGATCTCTTCATTAACAGCGGATTTTCCAAGGTGTTGAGCACCCATGATGACTTTATTGGGAGTTCCAGCAATGTTGGTTCTGTGGGATTCAAAGAATAAATGCTCCCAAGATAAACACTGGAGGTAGGAAAAGAGTTGGAAGGCAGAATGTAAGCCAGAGTACAGAAAAAGCCTGTAAGAAGATTGAGAGCAAAGGCAGGGGCCATACTGTGATCACACAGGCCTCTCTAATCCTATTGTAAGTCTATCTCTGAACATATATGCATTCTGTATTTAACACTGGCTTGATTCAGAGCAGCTCAAACCCCACGGGAAACCACAGCAAACAAAAACTCTGTGTTGTCTTACATCCTTATCAGATTGCTGGAGAATTCATGCCAAAGGGAAAGCCTGATTTGTCACAATGCTAAAAAGAACAGCTTTTTCCAGATAAAAAACAGATAAAAAGGTTAGTAATGAGCTCCTCAGTGAACATGATTGTATAATTCACCTTTTTAAATATGTAAAATCACCTGCTGACTTCAAGCAGACTTTTAAAAAGGCACAACATCAGAATAAATGCATACGATCCAAGGGAATCCACATGCATGCCACAGGCTAGATCCTCTGCTGCCCAACTCTGCCACTTCAATGGCCTTCACAGCTTCGGGGATGCTTTGCTGACATGCAGCATTTGAGAAGCAGACCCTGCCTTCCAGTTCTTACTTAGAATGGCTGTACAAGGCACTTGTCAATAAATTTCTCCCTACAGCCCAAATGTCACTTTTTCTAAATTTATTCAAAAGTAAATCCTTTCCTAAACAACTGCAGGAATTGCACTGGGAAATGTCTCTCCAATTCTGCCCTGTCCCAGGTGGGTACCCAAATACCCTGATCTCTGGGCTCTTTTGAAATAAACATGCCTCTTTTTTTTTTTTTCTTCTCCACCACCACTATGCTACCTTCTTTGTCCTCCTTTCACAAATCAGAATTTCCTTTTCTTGCAAGCAGTTTGGGAAGAGTCCTTATAAGACATAAATGAAAGACAACATGGTCTCATCTGCTAGATTTTATGGCTCAGTGGGTGTAACACTGTATTTTACTCTGGCTCTACCACTGTCAGGTACCATGAAGTATAAACTTAACAGAGAAATGTAAGGAAAAAGAAAGCTGTATAAACTGAAAGCTTATTTTGCATGATTTTACACGCTACCTCACATTTCACTGACAATATACATTTATCAGATGCAGACAAGCAGATCTACTGACATACATAATTCTTCACTGAGGCCATCTGCAGAATATTTAATGTGGAATGCCTTTCCTGTAAATAAGTGTTCAGAGAAGTAAAAAAGAAATAAATTTCATTCTCCCTTCCTCGGTCTCTAAGAGAACTTCCCCATCTGTCCTGTCTGACATCTCTATCAGCATTCCCATGTGTGCCCAGGGAAGTTTCAGACCCACAGTCCCCAGCTGGAACAGAGGGAACGCAGCACCAATGCCTGCTGGAGAGTTAAGGATCAGCTCTTTGGCTCAAAAACCTCAATGGCTCTTTTCTGCACCACTGAAAAGCAATGAGGATGCTTCAGTGAACATTCTAGGTTGTTGAGGTAGATGAGTATTGACCTGCTTTTCTGGTACATCCTCTGCGTGTAGGCTGGCACCGTCCCATGGATCCCAAAGGCCCACATGGCTTCTGTTGCATGCTCCACTCATATTATATTGCTTTTGCTATCTAAAACATGTATTCTATTAAGTTACCAAAGGCTTTGGATGAGGAAGAACTCTCTTAAGTCCTTCCCTTTTCATTTGGGTTTCCCAGGTCAGCCTCAGCCCAGAGATGCTGCCATAAGCCATGAGCACCAGTGATGGGCTTGAACACTCCAGAGGGGGAGACTGCCCAGGAGAAGGACTGCAAAGGTAATTTCACCTTCACCACTTTTCTCATGTAGAAGGAAAGAGCCACCTGCACCTCGTCATGTCCCCCGAGAGTTTGAAAAGGGGGGACAGGGAGTTTACCTGCAGATAGACATTGGCTTCCAGTACATTGCATGAAAATGTTACCAGGGAGCTCTCAGGGGGACAAACACCCCGTGGCTCTGTCCCAGAAAAGCACAACCACATCTCTGTTACAGAGTACTTGGGATAACCAAAGTCAGTAGAAGATTAGGAGGAAATCAACTTCCTTTCTCTTTTACACACCTTTTTGAGGATCCGTTGCTTATGGCCACCATAATAAGCTGCATTACACCTTACAGTATAAAGTGGCATCTGCAAAGTATCATCCACAGGCCTAGGGATCTTGATCTTTAGCTCTTAGTTTAGTAAAACACCAGTTTTGTATATTTTTAAGACACCATCAACTTCAGGGATAATCCAAAAAGATGGGATGTGTGTGACACAATCTGATATTTAACACTCAACTTATATTTCATGTTCTCTTTCTCATGTCAGGCTCTGTCTGGCTGGTATGTTGAAATCTTTTGATTAAATCCTCTTACTTCACTGCTTCTTTATTGAAACTCACCCTTTGTCTGGCAAAATTTTAATTACTGCAGGACTGCATAACTCCATTCAGTGCCCTGATAATACCTCTGTGATAGGAGCAAAAGCAATTCCTAAGATAGACTGCAACTATAATACTCTATCATTATGTCTTCTTTTATGACTCCTAGCACCCTCTTTATGGCTGCTAATATATTGTGGTTTCTGCCTTTCAGGTACTGATTTCTGCTCTCCTTCACTCAATGTGTCCTTTTTCTCACCCAGAGAATTAACACCCTATCTCTGCAATCTCTTTCCTGCTCCCAGACATAATGTAGGGAAGGTCTCTTCTTGTCATATTATTCTTTCCCATCTCTTAAAGACAGGAGTTTATACAATGCTCTGCACGTTCTGCAACACAGTCAGCATCCAGGATGTGCTGGTCTGCTCTCAGGGGGTGTCTTCAGGCATGCTGGGTGGACCTAACCCAAAAGTCAGAGCAGGGATGCTCTAATCTTCAGAGGACTGAAGGAAAACTGAACTAAACAAGCTTAACTACACCCTCAGAGAGGAAAACACAGCAGCTTTTCCTCCCTCTTGGTTCTGCTGGGTTGCTGACTCCCATTGACATCAAGTAACCATTAAAATCAGACCAGCTTCTACTCCAACAGGACAGGTAGAATTTTAGATATGAAATGTACACATACATTACCCTGTAATTGTGATTTAAAATTCCATTTGAGAATTAATAGCAATGGCCTCCCTTTCAGGCAGTCCTCTCCACTCCCACTCTCAGAGCAGCTGTACTGGCTCACACTTTCAAAAGCCTTAAGGGGTACAGGTCAGTCGAAAATCACTGCTCTGAGATAACATATTTCTACACCTGAGAAGCCAAAAAGCAGCAATTAAGCACAGGAAAATAAATAATTCAATAGCTAATTTGACCTGCCAGGTTGCAGAGTATTTTTTTATATCCTACCAGATTGTAATTTAGTTTAGAAGAAGTGTCCCTGGAGAGCAATACTGTGAGAGCCCATAAAATGCTATAGTATGATATCAGGCAAAAAGCCACCTGTAAATGGGCCACTATTGTTTAAAGAAGTTTGGTTTTTTTTTTTTTTTTTTTGTTGTTGTCAGTCCTGAATATTTCATGAGAAAGTGATGAAATCTTTCTTTGATTCTTTATGAATTAATCTGCCAACTGATTAGGCAGGTAAAACACTCATAGACTGGGAAACTAAACTGCACTGCAGGCGCTTGACTTATAGATGGAACACAAACCAAAGAGAAAGCTAAATGCTCTTTTCTGTGGTAAAGGAATTGGCTTCTTTTTAATTGCCTCACAAATAATCCATAGACAGCTTTTAGTGGGAGCAATCCAAGTGGCCTCTGAATACATAAATAAGCATTGAAAATGTGGGGAAATATTCATGCAAGGTGCAACTGAGTGGGAGAATAGAACAGCAGAGCTTTAACAAGAGACTCCCACCTGATTCCTGAGTTTACAGAGCTGTGGGGTGGGGGCAGTGCTAACCTGGTGGGAAAAAACAGAGCAGTCCAGATGGAAGGACTTCAGTTCCTCCCAGCCAAAGGAGACGAGATGGAAATGGAGACAACAGGCAACCACATGTGCACAGGTGAGCAGAACTAAAACAGGAGGGGGTGGGTGGAGCAGGGTTTGAGATGGCTCTGAGAGCCACAAAGGTGGAGTGGAACAAGAGGAGAAGAGCAGCAGGGAACACTGTGAGCCCACAGGTGCAGCTCTGAAATGAAGGGGCACAGGAGGCTCCTGGAGCACGTTTCTGTCCCTGTTGATCACCGAGTGCCCCAGAGCAGGGGCAGAGCCTGGCTCAGCTGAGCAGCTGAGACCTGAGAGCTCTGCTGGAAGGAGGGTGCACCAGGTAGGGGGCAGAAAACACAAACCTTTTCTCTTGGACATACACACTTATTTACTGAGCATTCCAGGTTCTTGCTATGCTGATCTCAACCCTTTCTGACATTAATGAAAAGCAGTACAGTAAAAAAACCAAACCCTAACAAACCCCAAAGCAACCACAAAGCCCTTTCCTGCTTACTGACACCATTGCTGATCTTCCCTGGGTACAGTACATCAGTTAGATCTCAATGTCCTTATAAAATGATAAAAAAATTCTCCTCAAGCCCCAGAAAATCCTCCCCGGCTTGGGCAGGACAGGCACTAGGGACAGCACCCAGAGCATGCTCTTCCCAGTCCCTGATCATGCCCCATAGCTGATATTATTCTAAATGAATATTTGAAAAATTTTGAAAGATCTACTTGCTTTAAAAGCAAATAAATAAATTAAACCAGCTCTTAAGCTTCTAGAAAATTATTACAGCTGCTATTATAGTCTAACATAGTCCTAAGGAAAAAAAATGGGATGAACATAAAGCAGGTGCACTACAAGACTTATTTTATTGCATCTTCCATTTTATAAAGATATTCATGAACATATAAAAATAAACACTCTACTCCCTTGCAATTAAGTTTCTCTCTAGTTGTAAGTACAGCTATTTTTAGTTTTAATTTGAGGATATCTCCCAGAATTGCAGAGCATAATCATTTCCACCATAACTCTGCATCATCATTATCAAATACCAGCCTATCTTTGGAAAATGCATGTTCTACATGCCAAAGGTCCCAGAAGTCCTTTGCAGCTGATGGTACAGATCAGCTCCTACAGTCCCAACTTCCAGTAATGCTAAATATTGGCCACCAAGTGGTGCTGCAAAGGTTTATTCCAAATGCAGTTCTGGCCCATTAAACCAAAAAGGGGATGGGAAAAGGCATGCTAATTTCAAGCCCTATTAAAACAATGCAGGCAATAATTTAATGTTTTCCTCAAATGTAAAGGCAAGGAAATTTATGAGGAAATCAGATTGGTATTCAAGTTTCTAAGAAGAAATGATAGAACATGACAAGGAGGTAAAAAAAGCACTTGAAATCCTCCAGCTCGGAGCCTCCTTAATGGTGTCTCCCCATCTGACTGCTTTGGGATTCCACACCCATTGTGGTTCCCTGTTGCAGAATTTCTGAGAGGGAGAGGGCATGATTTATGTCTGGAGTGAGAATTGAGCTACCCCTCAGACTAGGCCCTGATAAGTGGCCTTGGTGGGGCCTCAAAGCCTTTGATGCAGTGAGAATTCAGTTGTGGCGCAGTTAGAAATTATGTTAAGGTAACCACAAAGTAATGAGCTATCCGAGTGTGAATTAGGGTAGAGCTGCAGTGTGAAAAGCCTGACCACCTTAAGGCAAAGGTAAACAATGTTAGCGTGCCAATCAGAGTGCCTTTGTAAACTGTAAACTATATGGAGATGTATATAAACTGCCATCTTCTCTTGAATAAACAGAGAACGTAGCATTAACCATATTGGTTCGATCTGCGTCTGTCCTGTCCACCTTTCCTGTTCTATGAGGACCCTGAGTTCAGTTCCCATTACTTCCCTCTCCACAGAGCCGTGCTGGACCAGACACAGCAGCTTTTTTTATGGGTCTTGCAGCCACTGCCGGAGCCTGTCAGCAATGGTGCAATAATCAGGAACACAGTGCTTGCTGGTGCGATCCCAGCAGCTGAGCACAGCCCTGTCCCAGTGCCACCATCCCAGTGCCACCATCCCAGTGCCACCGTCCCTCTGGGCACAGGCAGCACTCACCAGCCAATGTTGAACTCCACGTGGGCATCGAAGAATCCGACCACAGGAGAGGTTGCTGCTTTCCAGCCCTGGATCCTGGCTCGGATCAGCCCCTCCCGTTTGTTGTTGCGCACAATCTTCACCAAGCCCGGGTACCTCTTATGGACGTACTGGTCCAGGTTAAACTTCAGCTCAACTGCAGGGCACAGAGAAAACCCACACACACTTTTAGAGTGAGAAACGCCCTGCAATGTTGTGTTTTATTCTGCAGCAGAAAGGGAGAGGAATCCTTAAATATTCCCAAACCCTTGGTGAGTCTCACAGATAACAAACCCTGAGGCATGGAGCAGCTCCAGGGGTTTCAGCCCAGAGAAATTCCCCACACACCAGAGACGTGCCCAAATTTAATATGGCCTGATGGATTTGAGTATAGTGTTGAAGAGGTAGTTTGTCTACGTATTTTTAAAAATTTACTATTCTGATTCTCTGATGATTTGCATTAGGTTACAACCAGCCTTTGGAAGAGCAATTCTGACCATAAACAAGTGTAACATGTCAATCTGGTGATTTCTTTTTTCTGATTTATGCTGTTCTGTAGGGATTAGAAAAATAACCTCAACGGATTTGGGTCAAGATGTAATTCAGATCACAATTAATTTCCCTTAATTTTCAGGGTTTTCCCTTAAATATAATTAAGATTATTCAATACCAGGCTTCCTTCCTTTTTAACTAAATGGATATTGAAGATCTCAAATAGACTTCTCTTTTGTTCATTTTCAGGCATTCAATCACAGATGGAGGAGAACTCATTCACCCTTTTTCAACTTCATTTCAAGAGGCTTTATAAACAAGAAAATTACCAAAATGGTCTCCCAATTTTTTAAAATCAATGTAGTTTGGTAATTCATTTACACTGAAACTTATTCATAAAATGGCTTTTGCCTAAATATATTTATCAGAAAACTAGTAGAAGCCTCCAGGACATTAGGAGCCTCATTTTTCTGATCTATATTAGACAGTAGAATCATTATCATTAGAATGTAAGACTTGATAAATCTCCAGTTATTTAGAAGAGTGGCAGAGAAAAGCCATATAAGAGTTCACTGAGAAATGATGAGTTCAATTCTCCTCAGGATTGCCTTGACTCAAACACTTTGCAGCCTCACATAATTACTCCACAGGTTACACTGCCATAATTGAAATCTGAATTGCATAAGCATTTTCTTAAATCTATAGGTTCTGGAACTTATTTTCTTTTGAGTTATTTCTTCTCTCAGCTCTCCCTTCTCTTCGGGATCTTGAAAAGTAAGAGCAATGTAAAACTGAAAGAACTTAGAGCTGTTGATCTGAGGAGGAAATGCTAAATTTTAGGCTCATTGGAAATAAATATGATTTTAGAAGATGAATCAGTTCTAGAAGTGTAATGTACAAATTTAAACACAACAACACCAGTCCCTTGTATCCTGAGACTCTTCAAACATGATTGCATTGTGAAACATGCTGATAATAGCACCCTATATGCTCACCAATATTAGGATTTTGGATTAAATAATGAAGACACAATGTGCTGCCATATAAAAGAGTGGCATCTGTCTTTAAGAAGAATCTGTAGCCTCACTTATCCTTAGCGGCAGAATTTAAACTTTTATTCTATTGATGATGATATTCCTCTGGATCTGCAAATTTGGAGCAAAGTTTCCTATTGAGATTGCCTACATAAATACCATTCATTCTGTTAGGATTTCAATGAAATCAACAGGCTTTATCCACATAATGTTTATTTGTTATACACATAGTCAATATTTACTCACAGCTTTGTGCAAATGGCTCAATCAACCCTCTCATCAACAAACACATTTACATTTCACACCTAGAAATCACACGGGGCACCGTGTAAAAGGGTAAAGTGACAGAAGCTCACCATTGTCACTGTTGTCATCCACCAGGATGATCTCCTTGAGCAGGTGGGATGGGGTGTGGTTCACCACGCTGTGCACAGAGCGCAGGATGACAGAGAGAGCCTCGTTCACAAATATAAACACCACAGAGATCTGGGGCAGGTCCTCTGGGTAGGTCATCTGCTTGCACCTGCAGAGAGGAAAGACGCAATTAAAACCCAAGCAGCCACTGCAGGCAAAACAGACTGAAGAGCATCCTCCTCTCCTTGCTCTCCATCTGTGTAGGGATTTACAGACTTTGTCTTTTCTTGATGCCTCACGTTTTAGCTTTTATATTTTTCAGATTCTGAGCTGCTTTAGTGTGTAGTTCTGAGCTTCATATTAGGGGATGGTGAGCTCTCTTCACAGAGTAGGGAGACAAAATGATTCATTCTCTAGCTGGGAACCAAGGACAAATGATCCAAATCTCAGGCCCAAGAGCACAAAAAATGTGGTCTGAAGAGAGAAAAACAAGAAGGGTGGGACTTGATGGGCTAAAGGTGTAATTGGACAATTAACTCCAATATGCAAGTGAACCAGAACTCATAAAAGTGAGAGACCCCAATGACCAGTTGTCCATTTTGTGACCATTTTGGTTCATCTGGGGTGTAGGCCTGGCTGGGCTCTTGAGCTGCCCAAGGTGGATCCATGGAGGCCTTTGAATAAATCTCTACTTTATTTTTTAGCTCTGTCTAATCTCTGTTCTAGGTCAGCCTTCATAAGGCATCATCTAATCCCAAGGAAAGATGTGGCAGAAGCTCAGAAGAATCACCCTGGTTAGGTACATTACCCTCTCCACCAGCCCTGCACAAACACAGTGTGTGTGCATGCACACAGATTTGTAGCACCTTTCATTCCCTGTGAGGTTAAAAACACCTCTTGAAAACCAAAGGACTATCAATGACTCTGCTCAGAAACAACCTGGAGAAGGCCTAGAATGCCACACCCTGGCTGTGCTCCATGGGGAACCACCAGCAGCTCTGCTGCTACCTCACCACTGCATCAGAGCTTTAAAACCAGCATTGGCTCAAGCAAATTTTACATTTGCCCACAGAGAGAGCACTTGCCACCCTTCCTGACTGTGCAGTTTGTGCAGCAAGAGCAAACACATAGTGGTTGTTGTACAGGCCTGCACTTGCTGAATTATCTGCAAACAGGTCTGCTCCCTCTGAGATGTCACCTTGCTCGGCTGCTGCATCCTCATTCACAATTTCCTTTTGTGCTGCTCACCGATGCATATATTTTACCACAGACCATTTTGAGAATAAAAACTGAGGCCTGGAGAAGTTGCACAGCACAGAGCACAGCTCCTGATTCCCAAGTCCTCAGCCCATGCCCCTCTGTAACACCACACATCTTTATTTCAGTGGGATTCTCTCCCATTAGCAAAAAGGCTAACTTTAAAAACTACTTACCTGTTCCCACAGTCAAAAAGACATTCAGAATTACCATAGCAATTGCTGAACTTGCTCTCTAAAATACTGCTAATGATATCACAGAAAATTACTTCTCCTGCTCTTATCAAACTTTCTGACCTCTCTGCTCATTACTTTGGCATAACAATCACTTTTTTCCCCACTATCAGCAGTCACAGGGATAGGGCAGGTGACAAATGCTTGACTGCTGAGTAACCTCTGCAAGTCAGTTATGAAATCTAGTAAAGTGTATTTATTCATAATTCCTGATCCCAGCACTATTTGCTCAGAGACCTGAGCACTCATCATTGATTCCAGTGCTACCATAGCTACTTACTGGCAGCTTGCTGGTGGCCTGTGCCACACAGAAGACCACTGTGTAAAACTTTTGGCTGAGCAGCATTCTTACACAGCCTAAAAATATGCCTGGAACAAGGAGAGAGGTTTTCAGGAGGCATGAATGTTCTGACACAGCCCTCGGTTTTGAATTTCTTTTTTGAATGCAATTTTCTTCTTGAGCACACTGATGTATAAAAGAAGTGCATCAGGAATACTGCAGTAACAGGAAAGAGCCATCAGCTAAAAACATGGACCTTACAAGATTTCCTGTGATGAGGGACATCCTTTACCTGACAGCAATTTTCTTTGGAGTCTCACTTGTATCAACACATCCCAAATTGCAGCTCAGGGAATCAGACCAGTCCCAGGGAGTGGGTGCATGGCTGGTGCAGGTGAGGCAGAGGAGGGAGCCCACCCCAGGCTATGCCTCCTTTTGGGGTCCAACAGCAGCACTCAGAGCTGGCAGGAAAGGAGGGAGGGAAGTGTGAAACCCATCTGTGATGTCTAAGGTTTTAGTTTTTATATTTTTCAGATTCTGTGCTGCTTTGCTGTGTGGGTCTGAGCTTCATATTAGGGGATGGTGAGCTCTCTTCAAAGAGTAGGGAGATAAAGCAATTCCTTCTCTAGCTGGGGACCAAGGACAAATGATCCAAATCTCTGTTCTACGTCAGCCTTCATGAGACATTATCTGGAGACAAAACAAGAGGTTGTGGCACAAGAGGAGGAATTACAGCAAGAATGAGAGGTCATTCAAAGCAGCACTTACTACCGAAGGGACAAGCAATTAAAGGAAAGGTGGGATCATCACAAATGTCCAAACTAGAAAGGCATGTGTGGAAGGACCAAAGTTGCCTAGGAACAGACAGGGAACCACTGAAATACTACAAAATCTCTGAGAATTAGGAGTTTTGCTGAACATTTCTGAGTAAAAAGTATTTGTTTTATTGGCAAGTGAACTGAAACACCTGGACACCCAGCCACGTGTTCCTGGTCAGACTGATAGGGTAACTACAAGTGGGACTAATTCCTGTGCTTTTCTGCCATCCTCCCACTTTCATTCTGAGAAAAAAAAAATATCTAATTATAGCTTTAAAAGCAGCACATCTAAACCATAACCTCCTAATTTTTGATTTATTTGTTCTTCATCACATTAAATCAATGCATTATTGTCCCAAGTGTGTCTCTCTGGCCTTGCTGGTTCACAAGACTTTTCATGCCTTAGTTCTCAGTGATTACTTACACTGTAGGGCATCAGGGACTGCTTTAGATAAAAAATTTTTGAATTGGTTTGAATTTCTTGTTCCACCTGGATGAAGTCATGCCTATCACTTCTCACTGCAACATTTTATCTGTTAGTTTTTCGCTTGTTTTTCTACTAGGACATAGTTGAAAAAATGCATTTTGACTGCATTTGGAGAGAGCACTCCAAACAATATATATTGGAATATCTTTGGTAGTGCCACTGCAACAGGAACACCTAGATGGGAAAAAGCAAGCCTCAGAATTTAGCAGTACTTTAAAAGCTGTCATAAATTTATTTATTGCAGTGAGGATGAAGAACAGCAAAAGCAGCTGTCCAGCTGAGCACTTTCCAAAGCACAGCAGTGATTTAAGGGTTTGTTTCTTGCAGATTTCAAGTCAACCTTGAACTCCCAACTCCTTAGGTCACTTCACAAAATGAGATTGATGTGCTGAGGTAGTCAGAAGAAATTACTGGTCCTCTACCAAACACTTCTGATGATGTTTGAGAGCATGAGCAATCCCAGTTAAGGTGTCTTTCCTTAAAAATCAGTGGGTGCTTAAGTGCTTTGCTGGATTTTCGCCCGAGTTCTTCCCAAAGTGTTCTCTAATTAGACACCAGCCACAGCAATTTACAGTTAATACTTCCTTCATTCCAAGAAACTCTAACCAGAGTTTGACACTCCTGGCCAAACAGTGACATTAGCAAGGCTCACACTGCCAAAGCACACCCATGGCTGTCACCTCAGCTTTGCATTGCAGTGGGGCAGCCAGTGGTGCCTGCAAGCAAGGGACACAAAGAGTGGCAGAGTCCTCCTTGCAGCAGCCCTGGACTGGCCCTGGAGCAAGCAGCAGCAGGGGACAGATCATTAAAAGGGAACAGGAAAGGCTGTAAAAAGCCTGTTGACTTCCAACGAGCCAAAGGGCATCCTTGCAGAAAATGGCTGGAGCAGCAGCCTGGACACAGAGGAAATCATCAGGCAAGAAACCTATGAGCTAATGATGGAGCAGCTTAGCACAAGACTAGCCACTTTTATTATTTCTTTTGAGAAGACAATTACCAGAATAGGAAGAAATCAAATTGTACAAAATGCACTAGCAAGGCACACCTTTATAATCCTTCAGCCTTACTGCCAACAGAACTGTAATAAGAAATTTGGAAATCATCCCTTTTTCAGCCCTGATGCTGTGCAGTGCCTGAGTCTTTAAAGCTCCCAATGCTCTGCCAGGGAAGGGAGCTGGATGCCACCACAATCTCCATCCATTTCTCTGCACCAGGTCTGACCACACTGGGAACTGTGTGAAGAACAATTTCAGCAATTGACAGCTGAAACCTGGCCTCATTAACATCCAACACTCCTGAGTTTGGGAAGAAATGAGTGTACATTTGACCTCTGTGGTAGCTAAAGATGGTCTGAGCTGGGCAGGCACAGCTTCCATTTAATATTCCTGTGATTTAAATAAGCATTCAGAGCTGTCAGCAGGTCCCACAGAGTACAACCAGCAGAGGAGCCCAGGTCTCCAGGGCACACAGGTACCTGGGCAGGGACACACTGCTGGATGTCTGCAGGACTAGGGATTCCAGCAAAGGCTGACAATGCCATGGCTAATCACTTCCAAGGGCCAGCTGAGGATGGATTAGACCTGATATGTGAAACAGCCTCGCAGGCACCTTTCATACAACATGCCAGGCAGCAAACCTGGGGCATCCTGCTGTTGTCCTGTCTTTGAGTGTTCTCATTCTGTATTTGCTACTGCAGAGCTTGGCTGGCAACCCAGAGGTATTTCCTTTCAAATCATTCTTCTCTATTCTAAAGATGATTTTCACTCATTCATTCCCTTACATTGAACTGGCTCCTTAAATGAACATTTCCCAGCCAGCCTCCTGAGCCCAACTGTGAGAGCTGACTTGCAGGCGCAAGAAAACGGGAAAAGCTCTTTGGCTGGCAAATCAGAAACTTGGGGAAAAATCATGTCTAACATAAAAAGGTCATAGATCAGAAACTGGGACATGAGAAAACAAAAGGTACTCAGCTGCATATGAACCTCCTCATGGCAACCTTGTAAGCTTGGGGGCATTAAAGGGAAGGAAATTTCTTCTGTCTGAACCTTCATTCCCTGATAGATGTATTTACTCTATTTGTATCTGATCCAAGAGAAACATGTGAAGTCCTCTATTTATCAGCCTGCTCTTACAGTCCATTTGGGTTGCACTATTTTTCCTGAAGGACTGTCACTGCAGCCATGCAGGTAGTTCAGTGCATTACCAAAAAAAAAAAAAAAAAAAAAAAAAAAAAAAAAAAAGAGAGAAAAATCTTCCCTGCTCAATTTCCCCCGCCTTTTTTTTCTTGTCTACAAACTTGCTAAACTCCAAAAACGAGTTTTGCTCGCAGACCTTGATATACTGAGTTTGGAAATGGATTAAGCAATGCATTTAGAGATTTCTGACAGCTTTACCCTTCAGGAAGAAATGCAAACAAAATTAAAGCTGCTTCATGAATCTTTAAAGTGTTTAATACAAGATATGTTTTTCCAATGAACTACTGGGATGGAGATGACTGAAGGTTTCTCTCCTTCACAAACTTGTTGAAACTGCTGTGCATGAAGAAACATCTGCAGTTCTGGCAAAAAAAAAACCCTACTCCTACATGCTGTGTACCTTGAAAGCTTCAGAATGATTTGTGTTCATGTTTTATAGCCACAGCAGGAGAACAAGTTGGAACAACTCCTTATTTGGTACACGATCAATGAAAGGACAAAGATAAATATTTTAAAAGATTATTGAACTCTTTCTCTTAAATGATAACAAATACTGCTTTTAATCATTAGGTCAATATGTATTTTGAGCCCTGTTAAACCAAAGGCTCAGACTAATCTTACCTACATGGTTACCTTTTAGCACCTAAATGCTACTGTGACTCCTATAGGCACAGACGATTTACCACAGCTAAATCACTAAATTTAGTGTCTAGCTCAGTGCCTGATTTCTTTCTCCAGAAACCCACTGAGGCTTTACAGCTAGTGCTGGATGCAATAGTAACTTTTGAGCTGCAGAAATAAACTAACATTACCTTCCTCTTCCACAGTGGCACAGCAGAGGAGACGTGACAAGCTGCAAATGTCTCGCTGCCCAGCGTGGGATCCAGCTGCTGACCAGTTTGCAGCAAAGCAGTGACAGGCCACAGAACTGATTAGCTTCATGGATCATGAATCTGTCAGCCAGAGGCTCCAACTCCTGCCTAATTAATTCTCCTTCTCAGCAGAGGATGTTAACTGTATTATGGCACAACATTCTCTTTCTGTTGAGGATGGATTTTCCCTATCCAAAAACCCAAACAGAAAATTTTTGAGTTCAAGGCTTGCTCTTACTTTCTCCCCCTGTTTTGCAGCTCAGTGTCAGTATTTCCTAAGAACACATAATATAAATTCATTTCCTATATATTAATTATATATTCAAATATATATTTATTTCCTAAGAACACATAATATAAATACAGCTGTGAACAAGAGAGCAGTGGTACAGAACCCTGATGCTCTGTTCATCTTGAGAAAAACAGCACATTGTGTTTGCAAGTAAGGTAAGAAGAGAAATGAGCCATTTTCAGAAAAAGCCTTGAAATTATGGTGAGACCAGAAGATACCTTCTTCACAGTCTGTGGTCCTTCTGGAACAATCTCCATTTTGAAATATCTGACCTCAGAAAAATCAACACCTTCTTCCTGAATTTCTTTGGAGAATTTCAGGTACAAAATACAGTGCAATTCTTGTTGGTGCTGTAAGTCTGAGGAAATCCACTAAAATAACCTTTCCTCCATATTTTCTCATATACAGTGATGCTGATTATCATTTTCTCATAAAGTGAGATCTTAAATCTACTCCATACTGTGGGAATTCCCACCAGCCTTTTTCATGTACTCCTTGAGATATTTTTTCTTATTTTGCATCCAAAAGTCTAAGAAAGAAATCCCCTACATTCACCAGAAAGAAACCAGGCCAAGTTCTGGTACCTGAGCTAACCCCCAACACCTCCTGTATCAAGGAAAACTGTCCTTTCATGTCAACCACAAACAAATGACTGCAGTGTGCAATGAGTTTTCCAGAACACATCTGGCCATGGGAATTTCCCACATTCCCAGGCTGGACAATTGAATTTGATGTCTGTAGGATAGGCAGACTGAAGAACAGCAGTAACCTTCCTAAAATAACTGTCTTTTATACCTTAGGACTCTTCACTGTCCTATTTCCTACAGGAAAGACCAAATTTACAGGAATTTCTGTCCTGTAATATTTCTGTGAAGGAGAGAGCCCTTTCAAGCTGGACACAGGTAGGTTAAAGCTCCCCATCAGTTTTCAACACCACACAATGGACAAGTGTTCTCTGAGAATCAGAGATTTGTCTTTTGTTCTTTTTCCTTTCTTTTAAATTCCAGGCCAGTACAACTGTGACTAATTGCTCTGCTCATAAAAACCCAACACATGTTTGTGCCTTTTGTTTTATAACGCATTTGCTCTATTTGGTTTAATTCCTCCTTTCTCTAAGCAAATTATTTTTGTATTTATAGTAGAAAGCCCTGAGAACTGTCAATCAGTGATTGATAGCACAATATATATGCATAGTTAACATATGCAGCAAGATGAGTCTACTTGTAGAGAATATTAACCCTTATATTTAAGATTATTAGACTCTTCAAAAGTAGCTGCTGCACACATAAAATAAGAGGCCTTCTATTTCAGTGAGCTATTTCTGGTTTTCCTCAGGCAAACAATACCAGAAACATGCCATTATGTCTAATACCCTTATTGATTTATACATATAAAAGTGCTAAAACTAGTTTCAATCACTTTTAAAACAAGCCTCTTTATTAACATGAAAAATGGCTCAAAGCTAATACTCACATCCTTCTGTAGTAAAAAAGTCTTTTTTTTTTTTTTTTTTTTTTTTTTTTTTTTTTTTGTAACTTAACTTGAGTCACTAATATGTTTTGAAATACCATCTGTAAAAAATTTCCACTCTATCCCCCAGTGTGCCAGTCCGGATCTGCCTCTGGCTGTATGCATGCTGCATCACAAAGCATTAGGCTCATTGGAAATTAATGGAGAGGCTGAAATCTGCTTTCAAATGCTTTCCAAAAATCCCCAAAGAAAACAGATCCCCTGTGCAACTTTATTTTTAATGGTGCTGCACTTAAATTTAAGGAGAAGCTCAGCTAAATTCCAGTGACATGTATTCTGCCTCATTTTAGGTGATTAAAACAAATGGCTTGTTTAGTGATTCTCAAGATTTTGCAAATATCTTTGCCTCTGTTCCAACTGGATTCTTAGCTTGCATCCTTTTAAAGTAAAAACTAGAAAAGAATTATCTTTAAAAAAAGCCATAAAGGCAGTTTAAAAAATTCTGCTTTGAGATTGGAGGGCTCTTTGAAGTTAAGTGAAATATAAAAATTGCTCAAACTGATGAAATTAAATAAAATAAAGGCCAAACTAAATGCATTGTGTCAATTTGATTTGAAGATCTTATCATCAAAATACATTCAAGAAAACACTACCTTTTAGCAACTTTTTAAAAACTTAATTTTGGGAACCATGTTGTCTGTGGGGAAGAGAGAATAGAGACTCTCATTTCAGCTTTGCCAAAACTAAGATCTCGTATTTAAAAAAGGGAAGGTTCACAATGAGCCATCCATGAAACCAGAAGATGCTTTCCAGAGTGCATTCACAAAATTGGCTGCTGCCCCATGGCACCACTCTTTGTTGCTGCCACCAAGGGTCATTGCTCTCCAGCAAGCCACGTGAAGCCATTTAGCTGCACTTCCAGCAGTGCCTCTTAGCACTTTTCCCATCAAAGAAGTACTTTTCCACTCAAGGTGATGCATCAAGATCCCAAAAAGGTTCTTTGTGGCAAAGAGATAATTAATCCCAGCATGTCTGCAGGGAGTGAGATGGTAACAGCCCAGGAGTGAGATGGTAACAGCCCAGGTAACAGCAGGTTACACATCTAAAGGTACCCACCTTCTCTGAAACTCCTCTCCTATTGCCCACTGAGCCCATGCCAGACATAAGGGAAAAGCAGTAGAATCGATGAAATCAAAGGAATTATTTCAATAAATAATGCATAAGAGTAAACTCACCCTTTTCCATTTGCACAGAAGAGTTTGCTGTTCCCTTGAAGCTATTTGTTATTCAGATAATAATATGTAAATACAGGAATTTATCCTTGACTATTAAAAATGTACTGCAAGTATTTAACATTAAAAATTCCAGGTACTTTTGTTTAATTTTGACTATCTCTCTGCCTCAGCTGGTGTTACTGGTGCTGGACAGAGGCTGAGTATCACAGTGTTACCTGGAAATGTAGGGCAATAAAAAAGTTTTCAAGGTAACTGCTGCAGAGCTCTTCATGAATTTCATTAAGCGTTTGCTGTCACATTGCAGTGTAGTGGTAAGGAGGAGAATAGGGGAATGCAATATTTTTCCACTATCACTTCAGCTAACAATGTTTTTTATGGTCTTGGGAGGATATACAACAACGTTTGGCAAACAATCCCTTCTTTAATAGGCTCCAGTGTATTTCACAGGAGACCAGCTTTAATCTTTGGTCAAATTCAGTTATGCAGCAGAATGTTTCTTTCTACCTATGTACAAATGCAGGATAGTTGGAGGAGTAAACCACCAAATGGGAGGTCAGCCATAAACTGGATAAACTCCTACCAAAGTAGGAGTACCTGCCAAAATTGTGGTGACAAGCTCTTTAATCCTGACTTGTCCCAACTGCTGCAAGGCTGGTTGTAGCCCAGAAAGGTAATGCTCCCCTGGTGATCACAGCACTTTTCTGAGGTGGGGCACAAGCTCATTTGACTAACCAGCAATAGCCTTGAAAAGTTTGAACAGTAGTCCTTCCTCCTACTTTAAATGATCAATTCCTATCAGAGTAAAAACAGAACCAAGTTTATGGTATGTGGGAGGAATTATGGTTCAAATAGAGCAGTGTTCCAAGAACAAATGCATAAAGAACATTGATTTAGCACTGAAAATGGGAGTATTAAATCCATGATGTTTAGATGCTTTATATGGGATTGAGGAGAGAGCCTGGTGGCAGCAGCAGAGTGTTTATCAAAAGTCTGAGTCAGGCAGAGAGGACAAAGGAAGGTGCACGTGCTGCGTGTGGGTAGGAAGCTGCCTGACAATCAGATGATGGAGCACATCCAAAGTTCTCCATGAGCTCTAGGTCAGGATTCCATAGGATAAATCATGTGGCAAGAGCAGCCAAATCCTGAAGGGCAGACGGGACTTTACTCGTCCCTACATCTTCCCCAGTGATACTTGCTGGGTTGTTCTCTATGCATTACAACTACTCTGTGAAATGTCCTATTCAAGGAAAGCACCTAAACTTGTCTTAACTTCACTGAGGTTATTCATATACTTAAAACTAGGAACATATTTAAGTGCCTCATTGGACTGGAGCCTAATTGCACTTTTATAGCTTTTGTTTAAATTAAAGGCTAGTTAGAGGTGAACAGCACAGTATTCGACAATTTCATGCACTTAGAAGTTAAATGTTAACAGCAGTTCCCTTCTAACTATTTATAAGGCATCAGTTTGTATAACTTGAGAAAACTCTTGTGTTTTTATTTAGTTTTGGTTACATTTAGAAATGAAAAAAGTTTCCAAAAATCCAGTCACATTTACTGTCTAGCACACAGCTAACACCTAGAGCACACACTTTATAGCAGCAAAACAGTGCAATGCATGGGGGTTTTTTATATTTATGGGCTCTTATCCTAATTTAAAGAAAAAAAAAGGTCAACATGTACTTGCTTTTCACTCAGGTTGACAGAAATTGGGCACAAGTCCTAGACCAGGCAACGTACTTAAGTAAGGCTGTGAATTTGAGCAGGCCAAGGACACTCAGAGCCTTTTCCTGGCTCTGACATTTGGCCATTGCAGCACTTCACTGCTCCTGCCCAAACCAGCCTGCTGAGAAACTACTTCCCTCTTCACTTCATCTTGTCTGGTATCTCTTCTATCTTGTCCACAGACCACAGGTGCATTTTAAATTCTCATCCTCGGTGTTTGCAGAGTTGGATTAATTTGCTATCACAGAGAAAGGCAGGAGTGAGTAGCATTACCTGCATGTCCAGCAGGTAGGTTCTGTCACAATCCCGCCCTTCCTCATCCCTCATCTGCAGACACACACGTTCAACCAGATCCTTCCAGGCTGTTTGCTCAGAGCTGCACTTAGAGAAACTTCCCCCCAGTGTTTCCATAGATTCCCAGCTCTGTCAGGCAAAGGAGGGGAGTGCTCCTCTCTGAGCAAACAGAGCACAAATTCCCTGTCCCTTGGCACATGGGTTAATAACTGCAAGGCAATAAGCCAATAGAGTAGCTAGAGGTCAAGCATTTGTTTTCAGGCAGCGTAGAAAACACAGGAGTAAAGCTTCAATGTCATTTTTATCTTGGGTTTAATGTAAACTTCACCATGACCCTCTGGGAGAACTGTGTCCTAGTGAAACATCCATGGCAGGGATGAAAGCTTACTCCAGTCGCTGAATGAGACAACTGTTCACTTTGTGGATGGAAATAACTAAAATTTATGCCTTTCCTCTGAAATTTTAGGGGTACAGACTAACTTAGCAACAACACCCCAGGGTATTTTAGTGCAGTGCTTTAATTATTATTGCTGCTATTAATATTACACCATTATTCAAGTCTGGAGTACTGCCTGAGAGGTGTGTTTCATACCACCCCAGAGGCCAGCCCACTGCTGGGGCCAGCAGAAGACAAAATGCATAAATGCAGACCAACAGAAGTCTGGTAGCATAGAATAAATAATACACTTACCCCCTGGAGTAAAGAAGAAAATAAACTAACTAAGGAACTATTTGACAACCTGAAGGCATCTCACACAGGTAAAATGCAATTCCAGAGGGTTTCTTTTCTAGAAGTAGAGAAACAGCGAGCTTGTGCAGAAGTAATACACAGAGATGGCATCTCCAGTAATTTAAAACTGCCTGGAGCCTCACTGATAAATCCTGACACACCAACACCACCTGAAATTGTGGGTGCGCTTAGACCGAACTCCTTTGGTGCTGCATTCAGCAAGGTGGCCTAGGCTGACTGTGGTTTGGTTTTGAGACCACAGCAGAAGGTCTAGAAGCAATGCAACAGAAGACAACAACATTTCAGAAAGCAGCAGGAACAGAAAATAGAGTCCTCACACTCCAATATCATAAAAGCTTCAAACAGCATAACTGACAGGGGCTGTTTCAGAGAAACCAAACTTGGAAAGCATCTAGATCAAGCTAACCAAGACAGGGAGCCAACATTTGCCAGCCTTTATCTGTCAGGTACTCCTGGCTCTGGCTACTTTTAAGAGTCTCTCACTTTTATTAGCACTAAATTCACTCAAAACAGGAGACACAGGCAAAACAAGCATGAACTGACACTATTAAAATGAAACACTGCATCAACCTGGAGTTCACAATTCAGTTTTATTTCAGACAGAAGAGTAAATTGTCTGACATTTTGGCCTGTTCATGTTTTTATCACAAAGACACAAACAACAACAACTAAAAACCCTTGAGGTTATGTGACCTGAAACCTTGACTTTCCTATACTATGAAACCTATCCAAATAAAATAGGAATAAGAACTTGCTAATTTTTAAAGCTACATCAGAAAGACATCTGGAGATAATACAGACCTCACTCTGTCAGCAGAACTAAATTTGCATAAACCTTTTAAGAAAGAAATGGGAAATATTATTTCAAACCATTAGAACGCTTTCAAAGGCCTACAAAGAATCTCAGGTATAGTGTAACAGATGTACATGCAAGGAAACATAAAAGGAAAAGAAATACCACCCTGAATTCATTGCCTGTCTTGTTCTGTTACTTCTTTTTATACTGTAATGTGATATCATGGAGTGTAACATAACATGACAGTTCAGAAATTTACAGGAATACCCTTCTCTCCCTGGAAGTGATAGCAGGCAACAACCAGCCATGGGCTCAGGGGAGGCAAATGAAAGAAATTCTAAAATGCCAGCACACAGCTGCAAGTCCTGGCTGGATCTCAGCAGTGCTTCTGCACTACAGATATGCATTTACCTATGAAAGAACAGCTCACAGAATTTGTAGACAGCATCCCACCATTGCTCTTCTTTAGGAGGAAATACCCTTTCTGCCATGGAAATACTGTGGCTTTCTGGTTTCAAGTTCAAAAAATTACCACAGTCTATAAAGCATACTTTAAAATGAAAAAAACCAAAAACCCCAGTGGTGCTTAAGGTAAATGTGCAGGTTACATGAGCCACATTTAATGTGAGGATTGATGAGAAAAATTGAGGGATGCAAACCAGCTTTTTGATCATTGTTTCTTTTCCTCCCAGCTGACCAGGCTGCCCATGCTGGCAGGTCATTCTTCAATGAGTGCTGCTAGTACAGAAATCTGGTCTGGTTTCTGCATGCCTCGGAGCAGGTAACACTTTGGGCTGGATTCACCTGCAATCCTGTTAAGGCTGGCTGCCCATGGTTCCTGAGGGAGGGACTTGCAGGGGCCATTCCACCCTGTACATGAAAAGCAATGCTGCCATGGCATCTCCATCCTCTACACAGGCAGCCAAGTCGATCACCCCAAATTAGATGTCTAATTTCTAGTCACTGTTATGCAACCCTCCTTAGGTAAACTATTCATGTATTCAGGAGTACATTCTGGTGCAGACAAATTGCAGGGAATGGCTTCCAGCCTCGCTGCATTGAAACACAACATTGCAATCAGTTATTTTTCATACTCCCTAGTTAATCAAATTCAGCCTTCACTAAATCTACATTTATTAGTGCTGACAGTCATGCAGAACTTGTCTTCAACAATTAGTATACACAAAGGCACTGCAAAAATGTAGAACAGGAAAATTACTGCATTTGAACATAAGGTGGCTTTTTGGAAAAGGTTGTTCATTTTTATGGTTCTTTTTAATTTAGCCTTTCTGATGCTCCTTTCATCCCACGGGTCAGTGTTAATAATCAAGACCTATGTTATACACTTTGCAGTATAATTAAAGTCACTACTTAATTGGAAAGCCTAGCACTAAACAAAAGGGAATCAATAATGAATCTAATGGGAAAAGCCAGAGAAAACATCTATCGAATATCAGAAATAACTGTGAGATACTGCCATGTGTCCAGCACTGCTGCTATGGAGACTGCATGGAACCTGGTGATGGGGAGGCTCTGCTCATGAGCCATGTCTTGCAAAAAACTGTGGTACTGGCCTCAAAAAGGAAGATTTCTCAATATCTTTTTTATTTTTATTGAGAAATACAGTCACTCTTCCTCAGTCTTCTCACTGGAATAATTTAACATTGCACAACTAACTAAATATACAAAGACCTAAAGGTGACCTGGGATTTGGGAGACCGAGGTTTGAGCCCACATTCCACCTAATCAATCATTATTTGTGCAAGGTGAGCAAAGCTCCAGCAGAGGTTGGGAGAGGACCTGAAGTACTTCACAAACAGGGTCAGGTCGTGACTCCAGGACCCAGCGACAGCTACAGAGGGACTGTGCTGATACAGAGCAGTACCTATCATTTCCTCAGAGTTTTCTTGCCCAGCCAAAGAAATAGATGAGTTTTTTTCCTCTTCTTTGAGGGCTTTGCACAGTTCCAGTGTGAGCCCCTTACAGCCAAACACGAAACATTTCCCAAAATGCAGTGACAAGCCTGTGGCGTACACAGGGATACACAAATAAGCACAGCTGGCCCAGGGGCAGCACGATGAGTGAATTGAGGTTGTCGGCTGATATCCCAAATGATCTGAGTCAGAACTACAACACCAAATGCTGAGGAGGAGCTGGTCAGAGCCCAGCTCGCTGCAGAGGAAGCAGCACAGGGATTTACTCAGCCTACACCAGCTCCTCCTGCTCTTGGGCAAGACAGGTCAGCTGAAATTGGCTGCATCTCTCTGGGGCTGCATCTCGAGTTGTCCACACAGATAATGTGCATGCAAAGGTGCTGTTTGTAGGGGATTCACAGCCCAGCCCAGGTAACTTGACAAAGCTGCATAAACTCCCAGAGCATGTGTCTGCACCCCTCCCCTTAGCCCCGCTCAAAATCCACATCTGGACATTGATTTGGGATCTAATTAAAACACTTCAGTTAGTTTCATCTCTTACTGAATTTCCCTCCAATAAACAATCTTAATCTGTTGCCCAGAGGTAATTCTGTCTGCTCCATTTTCTCTCCCTGTTTTTCCTTCTCTCGGCTTCAATTTACGTCATATGTTCAGAATGGCAAAAAAAAAAGGATTTTTCAGAATTTTTCAATGGTTTTTTAGATTGACTGAGAGTGGGTGCAAAAAAAAATGTCAAATGTTTTCCTATAAAAAATAAAGCTAATTGAAATCAAAATATCATGCCTATACTTCAATTGTGAAGCACTGTTCTGCTTAAAAAAACCAAAATGCTTAATTTCAGTTATGTTTCATTTTACTGACCTGATATTTAATCTGAAAGTATTGGCTGAAGCTAGTAATGGAAAATTCATCATTTAAAGAGTGATTTTTTAAATAGGAAACTAAAGGTTTCATTGCTCTAAACACTTTGTTTAAACAGACATTTCACAGAAGATGTTCAGCCTAACACAAAATATTTTTAGGCGATTTTTTTTTCTCTTGTCATTTTCTGCTAATCAGAAATTCTGATTCCTGGAAAGCTCTGGACTTCAAATATTCCTAGTGAAATGCCCCATTACACTGCACTCTGGTTAACCTGGAAAGAATCCTACGGGTCTGTTTTAATTTGGAGTTTCTTGTGTCATTTCTCTAAGTGGCTCAAAGAACACTCAGCATCCCCAGAGGATCTGAAAAATGGGTCACAAGGCAGAGCAAGCAGCAGCAGGGGGGAAAATCAAACAACCCCAGACCCAGCCTACTCCAGTGCACTGATCCAAAAGCTGTGAAAGCCACCTGCCTTGGTGCCCTGCTCCTGCAGCCACGTCCAGCAGAGGATGGCAGGGCTGTCTGTCGGAATCTGAGGTATTGCTGATCCCAAGATTGTAGAAAGTCTCTGTCTTTCTGCCCCGCTGCCAAAGCAGAAGCCATAATTGGTCTGTGCTGGTTTCAAGGTTGTTTATTCTGTTTATCTCTAACATGTTCTGCTGCCCTGCCGCAGCTCTGTCCTGCAGGGCAGCGTGTGGGGCTCTGCCCTCAGTGGGATGGTACAAACATTAAATACCACAAACTACCTGTGCTGGATTTACAATAACGTGCCAATATCTGTCACCTACGTTGGACAGTGTGTCCCCAGCCTGAACCAACAGAAAAATGCCAACACCACAGTGAAACATGGAGGGCAGGAAGAAGGAGAAAAAGGACAAAACACACCCATTTTTCTCCATCTTGTCCCCTTTGAACCCCTAATCTAGAATCCTAAAATTTTGCTTTCGCAAACTACAAACACACCCGTGATGGGGCTCTAGAGAGCTGCTGACTGATGGCTGAGATGTCACAGGGACTCCACAGAGATCTACTGCCCAAAGAAAGGGTCAAAGGGAAAGGTGGTGGTTCTGCCTTTGCAGACAGCTGGAGCTCACTGGTCACTGAGGACCATCTCTGACAGCAGGGCTGCTCTCCTGGCCTCACTCGAGCTGCTGTTATTAAACCTTTGAATGAACAAATCACAGGTCTATTTACCAAGCCTGGCCTCTTGGTAACACTATTTGATCAATTCCGGAATTCTTTTTGATAGGTAATTAAAAAAGCTTTTCCTTAGGTATGGAGTGGATTGAACCATTAATTACACTTCACAGCCCTAGAGATGCAATTTTTTGCTATTGTGAAATGTCGATGGCAAACCACAAAAATGCTTGTCTCCATAAAAGAACAGAATAAATGAAAGCAATTTCCTCGAGACCCAGATTTCTCTGCGTTTTATGGCTAAAGACTTGAGTTGCCACAGTATTAATAAGTTTGTTCTTTAGGGCTGAATTTTCTCAATACAAACATCCATGACCGTAACACAAAGAAATATCTTCTTTGGCTGATAGAGCCAGCAGACTGAATCCACATATTAATATTATTGTTATCACTGGACTGCCACAATGCACTGAGCATCCAGTTGCACAAAAAAAAATCAGTTAAATTAAAGATCCTCACCAAGCAGCGACGATTTTGTGTAAAAGCCAATTTAGCCATTATGGAAGCTGCAGGATCATATTAACTTTTCTCAAAAGTATGCATAATGCATGACAGCAAGTGGTTTTGACAAGTGCCTGAGTGTGCTTGTCTGTGTGTGTGGATGTGTCCTGCATGTAAAGAAAGCCCTGAAGTTATTTAAGTTGCAAAGTCAAGTGATAGAAAGATAGGAAATGCTGAATTTACAGGTGTTGCACCTGTTCAGTTCAACCCCTTGCTATCCAGCCTGTGCATCAAAAAGAACAGGGGAATTGATGTTATCCTGAGAGACAATGCTTATGTCTGAAAGCATCTGGTTAGCTGACACTTCCCAATTTTCCAGCATGCTACACTGTAAAACAAACAGCTTTTGTAAGTTTGGGGGCCTTTACCCCTGTCTTTGAATGACATTCCCTAAGGTTTTGGACACTTCTACTTTCTTTAACTTTGCTAAAGTCAAAATCTACTGTCACATGGGGCTTCAGCACCTCTGCCTTCATGCATGATTGGGAAGGGTTGAGTCAGAGCCTTTGTTACTGGAGCAGGGGCTGATATTTTGGCTAGAGCTGGCAGCAGTGGAGGCTGTTATCCCCCAGAAGGGCAGGAGGATGAATTCTGCCATCCTGTTGTAGCCATACAGGGAAACCTGCTCTCCTCTGCCCAGTGCCTGCAGGGGTTTAGGTGGCTGACCCCAGGAAGTGCAAAACCTCCACTAAAATCTCAGCTCTGTTGCTCCAGGTCTGGTTTTGACTATTCAGTCAAACATTTTCCCTTTGACATTATGGTAAGAGAGGCATGGACAGAGCCCAGCAGATTTTACAGCATTCCCAGGGGCAGAATTCTGGACAATTCTACACCTAGACATATTGGGAGGGATGGCTGAATGGAATACAAGTTCTTATGCTTTCCTACACACAAGGTTCATTGGCATCAGTAGATTATTTTCACTTAGTGCTCAGGTTTTTTCAATTGCAACACTCATTTTATATATGGAAGAACATATATGGAAATTACTCCAATAACACTTCACCATCAAATAACAGTTTTCTCAGAGAACCACAGAACAAGCTCTAGCTTAGCCGTGTGCTTGCAAAACAAAAATAACCTGTTCCTTGCAAGAAAAGCTTCTGTTTCTTCCATTTTATAGAGGAAATAAGGTGTGTTAGTGAGGGCTAGAAGTCCTCACTAATAAAGCTAATACTGCTGCAAAGAAAAATCAGGACATTAAACATTCTGAGCTCCCTGAAACATATTTTCTACAGTGGTATAGCCCTTGAAAAACTTCAGATATTATATTATTTATACATCTCTGATAGATACTTAAAAATCTCTGATATAGAGAAGAAGAAGCTGGGATATATTTATCATACCATGCTCGACTCAAACGGTAATTTTGTAATTATTGTGTGATTTGTAATCACAAGCAAGAAGTTTACTGCCATTGCCTCTATTTGGCACACAAACACAACATGCACAGAATTTGCTTTTGTCTTCTGTACCAACAGAAATTTGTATCCTAAAGAAAAGGTTTCTGAGCTAAAAGGAATGAAAGCAGTGTCAGCAGCAGGTAGGAAAGCAGAACAAAATGTGAGAAAAGCATCTTGAGGGCAGGAGTACCCACCCAGGCTTGAGACTTTGCTGCAGTGGAAGGACAGGGGGAGGTGAGTTCAATTTAGGAGCCTTCATGGTCACGTTGGCTGATTCTGCACCTCTGTAAAGCAACATATTTTTTAATTTGCTGCATGGGGATGAAAATACTTCCTGGAAAGCAATTAAACTGCCAAATGTTTATGAACCTATGCTTGTAGATGGAATAGAAGGTTTATTCTATCAGAATAAGAGAGTGGACAACACTAAGAGGGGAGTTCAAATGTACTAAAATACAATATTTCTCATCAAGCTTGGAATATTACAAGTCCTGAGTTTGCATACTGAAATCATGTTTACTTTCATAAATTGTGCCTGTGCAGTGTAGACTTGAGTATAAATTTTCTCAGTTCATATCTTTAATAGTGGTTTGAGAAAATACATAGATTGAATATTTCAAATGGAAGCCAGAATGGGGGAAAAGCAGAGTTTAATACTTTGGGAATGAAAATTTGGATGTTTTTATTCAGACTGGCCATGGACTTTGTATATGGCCGTGGACATTGATTCTACCTTGCCCTTCAATTTAAAAATGAAAAGCCCTCTCCTGTAAAAAATGAACAGTTCTGGGAATGACAGGAATATAAAGTGCAAGCAAACTGACAAGCTCAGCAATGGAGAGGGGAGGCCACTGGGCAAGTCTGCACACAGAGAAACTGGACAAGAGTGGTATTTCAAAGTCTGTCTCAAGCTCATGGAGGGTCAGTTCTCTCCAAAACATAATTAGAGCAGATTTTCTAAACCAAAGAGTCCAGCTCAGCTTTGGTACATGTCCTCCTTACGCTGGGGGCTGCAGAGCTGGGTGCAATTCCAGGTGGGCCCCAGAGGAGTGGAGCAGAGGGGCAGAATCCCCTCCCTGCCCTGCTGCCCGTGCTGAGGGATGAGCCCAGGACACGTTTGGCTTTCTGGACTCTGGGTGCACTGGGCCATGCTGAGCTCCATGTCAACCAACACCCGCAAACCCTCCTCCTCAGGGCTGCTCTCAAACCTTTTAAGTGGGAAAAATCTTCTTACACAAAGACCTTCTACCTTCTCCACACTCTCACTCCTTTTCCATAGCAAATTCAGTCTGAAGGGTTTTCCTGTGACTCATCTAGAGACAAGTGCATCAATTGCAGCTTCTAGATCTAAGTAGAACCACCTCAGAAGTGTCAAAACATGGCAAGGAAGGCAGTTCTCCCAGTGACACAGATATTTAATCATGTGGCATGGCCTGATGAGATACCCACAATGAGAATGTCAAAAAGCTCATCTGAATGACTCATCAAAGCTTCTAAGCAAAACTGTGGGAGAGCATCATCTGAAGTGAAACATCACTGCACTGCAAATGGTCTCATGCCTCTGACAGCTGCTGAGCTGGATTTGATCTCTGCAGCCTTTGCTTTTGCATTTCCTAGCAGAACACATCTCATTTATCCTCATCCCCCTGCCCACAGCAGTGAATAACAGCCAGGTCAGACCTCACCGACCTTCATTTGGAAACTTCACTCTGACTTTAGGGTCTCTGGGCCAGATCTGATGGACAGCTCCAATATTTGCATAACTACAGACTCCTCTTTCCCCAGCTTAATTCCATGATGGAATTTTATGACACATCAAGAGGGGAGAGATGAGAGCATTGAACAAGTCAGTGTACTTGCATCAAACGTGCTATCAAGGCACTATTGTTTTCTCTTTTCCTCTTCTGTTACCTAATTTATTTTTTTTTCTGTAGCAAGGGTTTGAGAAAACAAAAGCTGAGTCAATAATTGTGAGATCAGTTTAATATGTAACACAGCTAAAGAAATTTGTGGTTAAGCTGAAGTTTTGCTTTTGGCAGCTTGAACTGCCTAAAATCCTAATTCAATTGCAATCTACTCACAGACACAGCCGTTTAGCTTGGCTAAACTTTTCTCATCACTTAATAAGATACTTTTTTATTTAACTTTCAGTTCTTCCTAGGAGCCCCAGTGGGTCTTTTAAAACAGAAGATTATTATTAGAAATTAATTAAGTATTCTTTTCAATTCTGTCTCCTGAGAGCAACTAGGCATTGTTGCTGATCTCCTCTGCATTAAGACATTACTGATTGTCATTCATGGGATGATAGTGTGGATGTCTCATCTGGAAAATATATAACTCCATAAAGATGAAAGATTTGAAAGTTATTTAATACAAAATATAATAAATCAGTGCAAATAATAAACATGTAATTGCAATGTCAAGCATAGCACAGGCGTGTGAAGACTATAAACACTGGAATAAATATAGACACATATTCCAAAGACAAAAAAACCACCTTACTGCAATTACAGGACCCCGATGGATTGCACTTAGTCCATGTTTCAGCACACTGCAAACCCTGACTAAACAATTCTAAGAATATCAAATGCAATTAAAGACAACTGATTTGATAAACTGGGGGTATTTTTTAAGGGAGCAGTGACTATAAAGTGTTTGTTGCACTGCTCCTCTCCCACTGCACCTGACTACAAGAAGCACAGACTAAATCTGTCACCTCCGAAGGCTTTTTCTAAATGAACCAAACCTAAAAAGCACTGATACCCTGATGTAATTTTTGATCTGAGGCCTTGAACATGCATATTAATGTACTACTGACAGAATTAGCTATGCATTTAGTATGGCAGTTGGTTTATTTCATTTGCACTCAGCTCAGGGGTTTCTGTACATGTATCTGCTGTCATATTCCAGCCAGGAAGGGATGTGAAGAATGTCACCATGGATCAGCAGAACAACAATCAATCCCTTACTCCAAATAATAATGCAGAATTCAACTTACTTTTTAGGTCTGTAGTCAGGGATGGACCTGTCCAGTGATATCCTGTCACTGAGCTGGGCATTGTAACCATATTCTTCATACTTAGTCTCTGATTCATGGCTATCATCTCTCAGGGTAGCAGCCATTCCCCCCTGGCCCAAGCCTCCTGGACCTTCAACTAATCCCATGGGCTTTGCCAGACCTAAATGAAACAGTTAAAAAAAAAAAAAAAAAAAAAAAAAGAAGAAGAAGAAAAAAGAAAATCAAAAATCAAATTATTAATATAAAGGATATAGACAGAACCTCTTCTGTGACAGTGTGACAGAGAATGTTTTCAGATAAATGAGATCTGAACTCCCAGCTCTTAAACCCTCATGGCTCTGTGGAAATTATCCTCAGCTTCTCAAACCAAAGTCCAAATCAACACATCTTGTAGTATCTGTGCATAATGAGCAAACTATAAAGAATCAATTAGCAGCTTCTTTTTCCAAAATGGCTAATTATTGTTAAGATAATTAAGAAAAAATTTTCCCCATTAGAACTGGAGGGTTTTCCCGTGTAGCCCATTAAAACTTCATTCAGTTTAAGGGAGAGATGTTGAATTTCTACCACATGTGGGTGTGCCAGTTTAACTCCACATTAGTGGCAGTTCTGAACCTGCTCTGTGACTCCAGGACCACTGCAGCCCTGGTCAAGGTTTGGTTCCTGTGTTGGGGACACAGTTATGGACTGGTCAGCAGCTTTTGCTGGGCAGGAAATACAGGATAAATCTGATTTCACTGCCTGAGTCAACAGATTAGTGATCTGGACTCAAATACACCCTGCCTGTTGCCACAAAGATGTGCTAAAACTATTTTTAATGGAGCTGACAGTCCACCTGGGAATCACTCCAGATTTCTCCGCACTTCACATCTGACAAATGAAATATGTAAGAGACTCAGCTCTGTAGAGCTCACAGCAGCAGAAAGTTTGGACACTCAGTAAGTGCTGAGAAATCAGCCAATTAACAATGCATTTACAGGTTTCATTCACTGCTCAACTCAAAAATAAAAGTAAAACAAAACTAAACCAACGTAAAAATGCTCATATGATCACATCACCAGGAACCTCTTCCATGGCAACAGGCATTTAATTTGGTGCTGAATCCTCATAAATAAGCTCCTCAAATATCCTGTGTTTAATGTCAAAGCTGTCCTTTCCAAAAGGCTCACCATCAACAAGTCATTATAAGTGACAAAGTTATTTAGAATAACCCTGGGAACACCATACAGGAATGTGTGACTCTCCCCCAAATCATTTACGACACCAAGTAAAGCAATTAGAGCTTGACCCGCTCAACATTTTGCAAATCAAGACTTTTTCAAGAGGAAAATGCCATTATTTCAACTAAAGGATTAAAAAGAAAGAAACTGTCAGCATTTGGTAGCAACAAACACACATAGCAGTACAAACGTGGGACTGGCTTCTCCAAGTCCCATTAAGGAGGGCAGTTCAGACCCTTGGGAAGGAATTCTCTTTCACCTCACTGCAAACAATGTCCTTACTTGTTATAGCTCCATCACCATCTCTGTTTCATCACAGGACAGCCCAGAGAGACAGTGGTTCATTACTGATCTGAAAAGAGTAAAATTTTGCATTTTCTCCTGCAGTGCTTAAGACAAAAATACTGTGTTGAGGTAAAGTGCAACAATACAAACAGTCACAAATGAACATAAAAGGGATTTTGCTACTGAATTTCAGACACTGCCAACAAAAATACATAAATACTGCAATCAGTGGTCCTGAGTCAGGACAGATCTTGCTTGTGTTTGTGTCTTTGATGCCTTCATGCACCTCATCACCATGCACTGAAACATGTCTAAAACTCAAGACTAATCTGATTTCAAACCAGAAAAATTCTTCCAGTTTATTAAGTGAAGCACTTTGATCCATGTTCAATATTCTGAAAATATTTTAAGGAGCTTCATTTGGAAGAAAATGGTAACATTTATCCTTTTTGTTCCAATTTAGGACAAGAGGCTACTTGGCACTTGGACTTTCCTTTGGAAAAATTAGAACAGAGGGCCCTGCATGCCTGGCCTGACAGTGATTCCTTGCTTGAGTAATTACAGAAATTACATGTCTGAGATTCTTCATCTCTCCCCATCCAAAATGAAAAACAGAGCAGCCTAATCTTCCTGCATGACACAGTCTTAGACTTAGACACCACCAGCAGTGATGCTGCAAGCTCTGCCTGACATGCCCAATATATGGAATATAAAAGGGGCCCAATTTCTCAGAAAAGTCAGCAGTTCCCTCCAAAAAAAAAAAAAAAAGAGTCAAATTAAGCACTTTAAAAGTCAAAACCCCAGAAAAATTGACAAAGCCTTGAAATGTCCTTGAAATGTCTTTGAAATGTCCTTGAAAGACCATAATGAGGAAATTCATTTGATGCTCATTTGGAATCATCTAGGCTAGGTTCTGATGTAACATCAAAGCAAATTGGTGATGATTTCATTAAAATTAACTGACCTGCTTTAATGAAAGGGTCTCCAAGATGTGGCGTGCTCATTTGACTTGAAGAAACCATCTAATTCCAGTAGTTGAAAACTTTATTCTCCACACTATATGCTCTTGAAGTTTATGGAACAAAACACTTGAGTCTTTATGGCACAAGTCATGTGAGAATGAAACTTCCACCCCATGGGAAGCATCAAGCACTTGGATATTTTAATTCTGAGAGAATTGGTTAGACAGCCTGCCAAACCATTCATGATGACAATTATTTCATATACCTTTTTCTAAATCTGATATTCTAGCTCTTTGTGCTGCTAATCTGATCTTGTTGTGGGAAGGAGTCATCATTTGTCCAACTTCCTCTCAGAGCATATTGTTGTGAGCTTTTTGCTCCAGCTACCAAATTGTAGCTTAGTCTGACTGACAGTTATCCCAGCGATGCAGTAACATTGACCAAAATAAAGCAGCAATTAAATAAATTATATCACATTGTTTCCTTCTTCAAAAAGAGCACTAAAGTGTCTCTAGAAGTTCTTAGGAACAATGAATATTCTGTATTTTATATATGTGCATGTGTGTTAGAGGCAGCAATTACAGGCAATGTTCCTCAATGCATGGTTGGCTAGCCAGACCATGCCTCACATATTTCCATTGCATTTTCCATCTCAAAGTTGCTTTGCTGTTGCTTCAGCAATCATCTCCTCAACAGAGAGCTTTCGCCCATCACTTTCTACATTAAGATGATGACTTGCTAACCCCCAAATCCACAGTTACTGCACTGGTCAGCCTTTAAAAAAAAAAAAAAAAAAAAAAAAAAAAAAAAAAAGAAAAAAGACACACAGAAAAGGAGAAAAAGAGTTTCAGTTCAGCAGCAATTTCACAAAAACAGGTTGGTGTTGAGATGGGATCAGGGGACAGGTGGAGCATCCCCCAGCCTGGCTGAAGCAGAGCTGCTGGTGAACATCTCCCAGCACATCCTCCAGGCCCTCATCTGAGAGCACTTCTCTGTTTTCTTCTTGTTCTGAAGCTCATTGCAGACTTCCAGCTCCTTCTCTTATCTTTGGGTTACTCACCTGCAGACCTAACTCACACCCATTTTTCCACAGCATCAGAAGCTAATGAGGACAAGGCACAGAGCCAGGGCCAAGGATTGACATCATGGGAAATGGGGATGTGCAGAGAGGGGATGCCCAGTGAGCAGCTATTTTTAAGGCTGTCTTTTCTTTAAATTTTCTAGACTAAAAATATCTACAGCTGATACACTGGGAATGGTCATAGACTGTTCCATGCTGCAGAAGACAATGAGGTCACATATAATTAGTGTCTGTCATTCATTTCAGATTTATTGCTCTCACTGCAGAGATTTTTGTGTAGGACAGAAATTGTTGGGAGAATGGAGAGCAGAACAAGCCAGCCTTAGTTCCTTAACCAGATTAATTACTCCACAGGATGCATAATTTTCTAGGAAGAAAAGAGATCTTCTATTTTTCATCATAAACCCAGTCACAATGGGAAAAGTACTAAGGAGATTTATATGAGAAACTATGGCAAAGGCTAGATCAGATTATGGCTGTGATTATTTTACTATCATTTTTTTCTTATTTGCAACACAATTACAGGCAGCTGTAAATCAGGTTCAGCCAGGGTTCTCAGACAAAATTAAACTTCTGACAAATCAAAATAAAAATAAGTGATTGAAAATAATAATAGAATGTCATAACACTGACAGAACTGCTTCAAAATCTCCAAAATGTCCTTGCTGGGCTGTCTCAGCCCCAGCTTGAGAAGGGCTCCAAAGCCAGACTTCTGAGCTTTATCTACACTTACATTATCTGCACATTTGAATAGCTGCAGAAAATTATTTTAGTGTCCAGCACCTTCAAAGGAGGGGATAAAACATTTCCTTCTAAAATACCTGGCACAGGTCAAAAAACCTGACCTAGTTACCCAGCAATTCTACCTGAGACTCCTGAAACACTTCTCTCTTTTAAACAGGAAACATAAAACTCATCAGCAAAACAGCTGTTTCCTTCCTTCTCCAGTTATTATTTCTCACTTGGAAATACCACTGTATACCATGTAAAGCAATAAAAATGGATCCTAGCTTAACCAAAAATAAATAAAAAAAAAAAAAAAAATCAGGGACAATAGCAACTCCACATAGATTGACAAAGCCGACTTTCAGCATTTCCAGTTATTGCAAAGAAAAGAAAAAAGGTTCAGAGATTCTGGAATAGGTTCAGTAACAGCTTAAATAAGACTCAGCTTACAATGCCTTTTTAAGCTATTTTTACATAAGCTCACCTGTTTAGAGACAGGAATTAAAGCAGTTGCAACTATTGAACCAGCCCTAATGCTTCCACCATGAATTACTGTATTGTGCTAATTTTGTGCTCTTGTTCTGTTGCAGCTAAAAACTTCAGCTGAAGGTCACAGCCTCAATGAATGGCATATCTGGAGGCATGGAGTGAAGCACTGATCTTCCTCCTTCAGGAGCTGCATGTCAGAGTGAAGCAGATGCACAAGAAAAGCAGCTGGTTGGAGGAGGAGGAGGAAAAGTGCAATACAGGTGAGCCATTCAACACTGAACTAAAGGTCTCAGCTCACCAGCTGTTTATAACTTCATTTTAGTGATCCCCAAAAATAACTATTAGCTGATGATTTCTAAAAGAACTCGCTCACACCAGAGAAAGGCTCACTGCTGTAAGCAGCCCCTTGCCTCTCACACACACCCAGCACAGCCCCATTGGCATAAATTCAGTGAAGGCATTGGCAGTTCACTGCACAAATTAAACCTGAAAAACTAAAAGCATTTTTCTGTTGCAAGCACGAGGATCAACAATATGCAGAAAAATAAATATCTTATTTGGAATGATATCCCTATTTGACAGCGTTTCAGCCAACTTTGCAAACAGCAGCATGCAGCACAGGGAGCTGCTGGTGTCTAGCTCATGATTCAATCTAAATGTTAAACAGAGCCTGGCCCTTAATTTCTGCATATCCCAACTTTCCATATCCCAAACCAGTTTCTCCCACCATGACCCTGAAGCAAGCCTACATAATATGTAAGATTTGCTGCCCAGAGAGCTGATCTGAATTTTGCCCATATCAAAAGGTGCTCACTTTCTGAGCTAGAAGGAATGCTGAATGTGGAGATTTATTTTACGCACAGCAACCTTCAGCAAATCACATCCCACAGGGATACAAGCCCCAACTTTTGGAAATTGGAGAGCAACAGACAAAACCCCATCTAATTTAAGTGACTCCAGCACTTCCATTTATCTGAAACCCAAACCACAGTCTTCTTTTTTTTTCTATAGTTGTACTCAAGTTAGCTGCATCCTTGGTTGAAAAGTTTATGTCCCCTGGTGCCTGGTATCAGCCCCAAGTATCTCTGCAGATATATCAGGGAGAAGACAAACAGCATCCTGCAGCTGATGGCTTGAAAAGGAAAATACAACAACTTGTAAATCTGAAGCACTTGATATGCGACTTTTTGTTTCTAGAAACAGGAGGTGCAGTGGTTTTGTAGCTTAACTTCATCTCCAGACCCCAGTGGAAAGCCTGAGGCAGGATTTCTCAGTCTTGATGGCCAGAGGAGAGGCAAGTCTGTAAGACATCCATCTGTGAGAAGATGAATGATGGGGAAGGGATGAAGTGATTTGGCAGCTCTGCCTGTAAGGGGCTGCTCCTTCCCCACCCCCAGCACCAGTCAGGCAGAGAGTGCAGGACCAGGAGCCTTGGAAATGATGTGGATTATCTGGAAAGAGGACTAATATCCAACCCCTTGTGTGCTTTGCCATATGTTTCTTCTTCAAAACAAGGACTTTTCCAGGTTGCAGAGAGCACTCTGAGACACAACATGTGCATATGTCAAATGCTTAAAATACATTTTATGGAAAATTCCATGAAGATGCCCAGGGCTGTTCTCAGCAGCTGGGCTGGAAGCTGACCCTTATTCCCTCCTACACACTCTGCTCCCACCATATTGATGCTTTAATCCTTAAATCCTCCAAGGTAACTCCTACCAGGACAGGATTTGGCCAGAACTATTTTTTTCCTTCGAGTTCCCATGGCATGTTGTCCAGACTCAGGATATCACTGCAGCAGATGCTACGTGAGCCCAAAAAGACAGATCCCACCCCAAAGAACTCACTATCAATAACGACAAGAACCAGATGCAAGAATGATAATGAAGAAAGAAGACATGAAGACAATATAACAAGGTCAAGGTGTTTCTGAAATGATCCTTCTTGTAGAAAAGCTGTGATAAAAGCTCCCTAGTCATTCAGGTCATTTTGAGATGATGAAAGGTGGCAGTTCTGTGTCTGTAGAGGGAAGGGGTTCCCCTCTGGTAAAGCTGCCCCATGCCAAATGCAAGACTGAATACTTTGAGGAAGAGGAGATGAATATTGAGGAAACAAAAAGACTGAGGGCCAGGTGTAGAAGACAGGCAGAGCAGGACAAACTGTGTTAGTCATCTTGGCACAATGTGGAGAGGGATCTGCTTCATCAGTGTTGACAAAAGGCCTGCTGGGGACAAAAAGGAACAGGATGTCCTTGCAGAGCCATGTTCTCTCTGAATCTGCTTTTCAGTGGGGCAGCACACACCACTGCCCTCTTACAGTTGCCTAATCTTTTGTTCCTTGTCTTCAAAGAAACTGCAGCATTGCGTAGGCTAGTGCATCTCTAGACACAAAATTCATTAGTGCTTTTTAATTGGAAGAAATACTGTGTTTTTATGTACAGATATCTAATATCAAAAGTAATTGCTTTTATAGAACACTCATTTGGAGCTGGTTACCCCTTGAGATGAGAAAATGCATTCTAATTACAACAGATTATTCAGGAGGAGATAAACAGATTGACGACTGGAAGGACCAAGAAATAGCAGCTGTACAGTCTACTGGAGATGAAGATAAAAGCTCATTTGTGAGGTAGGACACTGATCCCAAATTTACAGATAATAAGAGAGGTGCCAGAGTATTGCCAGAAACTTGGTATAAACAAAAAAATAGATTTCCTCCCTAAGCAAGGAAGAGCTATATAAGGATATATTTTGAGAGACAAAATAAAAAACCCCTACCCCAGATGCATAATTTTAAATTATGTGCGTGACTCTAATTTATTTTTTTTTTAATTTTCCTTTCAGTGATCAAAAAGTTAATTCACAGAGGAAAATCACTTTGTTATCTTTAAGTAAATAACAGATGCCATGATTCTTCTAAAAGTTTTTAAATCCCAGATGACTCGTGGTTTTTGCTGGTGAAACATAAAATGTATTTTTCTTTTCAGGGATATGGAGGAAAGCCAGAAAACTCCTCTGGTGATGGCATAAATCTGGAGTTGAGGGGGAGGAGCTGAAATGTTGGTGTATCTGCCTGGCAGCCCACTGATATTAAAAGGAGACAAAATCTGAGTGTCATCAGTTTGGCACCTGTCCTCTGGCAGTGGCCAATACCTGAGGCTTCAGAGGAAATGAAACACAAACGATAAAGCACTTGGCCAATTAAACTCTGCACAGTCCCTGGAAGCAGAGTTCCCTTCTGAACCCCATGGGCAGGTAACTAAAGCCCTGAAGCATAATATTAGATTACCCTCATTATCTTAACTCAGACAGGTAGAAACAGGGCATAAAACCACCCAGTGTCCTTTAAAAGCCCAGCCACTAATATGAGATTCAATGGGCTCCTGCAGCAATGAATTCTCTGGTACTGTCACGGTCAGAGTGTCACCAGCTCACATGAAATGGATCATCTGTATCAATATATTAGATTTTCTTTAATTTTTCCAAGGAAACAGAGGTGAAAACTCCTGGGTGAAGTGATCATTAAAACAATAACAGAGCCATTCTAGAGGAAGGGAGAGTGACCTCTCCTTGAAAAGCTCCACGGTGCAAGAGCTAAAACTTTGGGGCTCTTTAATTAGATCCAGGAACAAGCTGGCTCAGCCAAGTTAAAGGGTTTTTATTTCATAAATGAGGAAAATATCTTTTGAAAAGCAAGGAGTTTGCTTGTGTTAGTCAAAGGTAGGGAAGGGAAGCAGTGGATCATGGTGGGAAGGGAGTTGTGACCCAAGGTCTGATAGGATGGAGCCACAGCTGGAAAGCTGCTGTTGGATGCAATGACATTTCCTTGACCCTACAAAGCTGACTGCACTCCTCCAATCACTAAAAATACCCCTTTGACTTCTGATGCAATTCTAGATGAGAAGTCCCTGACTGCTCTATTCTCACACCAGCTCCACTACAACAGTCAATCCCACAGGGGTAGGCTGCAAAAGGGAAAAAAATAATCTTTAAACACAAGGAACCAAAAAAATAAATCGATCTAATTTCAGGTCCTATGCAGGTTCATACTGTTCTAGACCCCATTGTGCTGATAATAAAGTTCAAACTCATCAAAGGCTCTACCACATCTGACATTGCCCAACCTGCCAAATTACTGCCTTTCAGCCCAGGATTCACCCTCGGCTCTCTGTCTCAGAGGGATTTTGTCCAAGGTTAAGGAAGATTCTCCTCTCCTGCTCAAGGGTGTTTGGAGAGCCCTGACAAGGGCCAGACAAGCCCATCTCCTGCAGCATCATTTTGCAATCATGCTCCACATTATTTGCAGACACTCATACGCCTCCCTGCTCATTTACCTAAACAGCCTGCTATTAAATTAAACGAACATAATCACACAGATAGCTTTCCCAACAACAAAGTCATATAGAACACTTTGCTATTTGTAAGGCTGAAAAGCTCCTGGTTGTTCAGCTCATTTTGCACAGCAGAGGATGGCAGCATTAAGCCCAGACGTGGGGATCTGCTGGAACTCAGAGTCACATCGTGCTCGAAAGCGGATCTCAATTTTCCACTCCTGTGAAATTAGTCACTGAGTTCACCCCTGGCAATGCACCCACAATAAAGAGCCAATGTTAACAACTGCAGACCTGCTGGCTACAGCCACTGCTCTCCTTCCGTGCTCCAGGATCACTGCCTGCTCTTCCTATTGGCATGGAGAATTAAACGATCTGAGAAAGTCCCTGGGCTTGTCAGAGCAGGGCTGGTTCTCTATCTGCTGCCTCTCCATCTCATCACTGGACATTTCTCCTTGGGAACAAGTGTGAGAAGACATCAGCTGCTGTTGAGGATGAGAGACTTCAAATACTTTCACCCAATCTCTTGGAAAACAGTTAATTTGGATATTGGTTTTCTCAGGAGCCAGAGAGAGCCTTGATTCCTCCCCTTTCCTTTCAGTGTGGTATTGCCTTAAAAGCTCTGTAAGGGTGACATACTTTTTTTTTTTTTTTTGCATCATTGCACATTGGTTTCAAAACATACTCATTTCCCTGACAGACTGTCTATTTTAGATCTGTAGATCTGTGTATTTTTCTTGACCTGTCTTTGTATTCTTCTTTCTCAGGCACATCTTTGACACCTCTCAGGGAGCTTGGCTTGGGAATTTGGTTGAGACAGAACCTGCATCTCTGCTTTTCCTCCTCTTTCCTGCCTTCACTTTATTTTCATATCTCATGTCAACACACACCACAGCTGTGCCTTGCTTGTCAATGCCAGGCTTCAATGCCTCCTTCCATCAACCCCTTAATGTGTGTATGATTTAATTTTCTGCCAGCAGGACAAGTCAGCTCAAAACCAAACACATTTTAAACAGCAAAAAGACAATCCTGAATCCAGCACCTAAACAAAAATGCTTACAAATTAACAAATTATGGCATATTTGAAGCTAAAATGGATGAAGTTATTATGCAGAGTCCTTCTAATTGATGAGATGAAGTGACAGCCACATTTATAACAGATCTATCCACAAGAGGATGTGCCCAACTAAAGGTCTGAGTCTCTCCTGCTCACAAAGGAGGAACAGAAGGGGTCCACAGTGCTGAGAATCTTACTTGGTTTTGAAGTGCCTTGCTATTGTTAAAGGAAATGCTCAGTCTGGATTTGGTTTTGGCTCTAGAAAGGAAAGCTTTAGCTCTTTATATTCATAAAAGAAAGCCTATTTAGAAATGAAAGACATGATGTTGCATGGATAGCGTATAACATACAATTAATCAGGGATTTATCAAGGACAAATAAAAAGAATTAGGTACCACATTCTCTGGGGGAAGCAAATCAAAGGATGAGATAGCTTCGCAAAAGAAAGGAGAAATGAAGATAAATAGCAATTGCCAATAAATTTGAGAAAATAAAGATGTAATGTTAGGGGGAAAATATTGGCACAATGTTTTATTTAAAAGCGGTAATAAAAACATTGCTTACTTTGATTTCTGCCCTTTCTGGTTTATTGTTGATATAAAGATAAATTGACTCAGACTTCCAGGAGCGGGAAAGCTACAATCTACTATTACAGGCACTGTAAAAACCAGCCCTGCTATAATAACTGATTCATTATTAACAAGATTGGCTTCATTGCATGTGGGTATTTGTAGGAATTGACTGTGACCCAGGGCTGATTTGGGCCCTGGCAAACCCACAGCAGGACCCCTGGGCTTGCCTTGAAGAAGGCAGGATGCATTTGGTAACAATGTGCTGCTTTGATCTGCCTACAGAGCATGTTTAAATTACCACCCATATATAGAATTCAGATCATATATAAAGACAATGGCCAAGTTTTTGAAGTTGTGGGTCAGCTTTCTTCAATTTACCTTCCTAATGCCACTGACTGCAACAGTGCTGATCTGGTTTTCACCAAGGCAATGTAAAAAGAAATTCAAGTTTTCAGAGTCTCAATTTTTCTTCAAGTTTTCCTCTCCTTTGTGCAAAATTCCATGAAAGAATGAATGTCTCTGTCCCCTGATGTGTCTCTGGTTTGTACTTACAACTACATTATGAGGTGTTAAATTACGCAGTAAAAAGAGAAATGAGGACAGTGATAGAAGGTGCCTTTATACAGGAGGAGATAATCCTTCAGTGGAGAGACTGGTATGAATCAAAATTTGAATTCCAGGACCTGGATTTCTGAGTTTACAGCTTGGGCTCATCACTCCTCAAGGACACAAAGCAGATGTGCTCTCTGGTCACGCTCAAACTTCAGGTTACACCCACATTTCTCCTAAGCAGCAAGAGCTCCCCACCACCAAGTGTGCCAGGGAAAGGCAGGGCTGAGCCCTGGGATGGGATGGGATGGGATGGGATGGGATGGGATGGGATGGGATGGGATGGGATGGGATGAGCAGCAGGACATGTGTCACACTGCTGAGCACAGAGCACCAGGATCGCTGCTCTGCTCATTCATAATTTAATTATTCACTCTACTGAAAGGCACTGAGACAGGCTAGTGGGACCTGAGTCTGCCGTTTCAGCAGGCTGAAAATAAGGCAGGCTCTCCTGCAGTACTGGTGGAGTGTCAGGGAAATGTCATGCTCCTGTAGTTATTAACTGAAATAAGCAGGAATGTAGAGAAGAAATGCTTGTGCTAACATATTGCCAATTAACAGAGCAAGCAAAGAAGTTCAATGTGGACATCTGAGTCTGGTTCCTTTAAATGCTCAGAACTTAATTTGCATGATTGTGTTTAAATAAGTAAAAATCCCACTTGTCACCAATATGATTTTTAGCCTGGTTTACTAAGAAAAAACATTTTGTGGGATCATGCTGTCTCCATTTGCCTATCAGTCTGCTTCCCTCTCCATACTCTCCCTTCACTCTGCTTGTTAGATATCGAGGACTGCTTCTAACTTCAGCCAAAGCTTGGCAGACAGTCAGAGGTCTCCAAAAATTGCATTTCTGTGAGTGTCACAGAAGCTGACATCTGGGAAGAAAGTGCCATTAAAATGTTCCTGCTGAGAGAAGAGGTTTGGTGAAAGATCAAACACAAGAGACCTGTTGGAGCTGTTAAAGACCCCCCAATAATTCACTTGTGGGATGCCAACCCGTAAGAAATTCAGCTTTCTAGGTTTAGCTGCTCAAGGAACTGAACAGATATTTTTAGGATTAAATGTGTTAATCACTGGGTGTCCAGATCTGTTAGATGTCTGGCTGTTATATACACCAATTAACAATATCACAAAGTTAACCTGAGGACACAGAGAAGGGGAGGGGATCAGGGGAGCAGAGAGATGAGCTGTCACCAGAGATAAAGAGCCCAGGACAGACCCCTGGAAATGAAGGCCAGGTCTCCTGGGTATGGGACTTGTATTTCAGCATCTTAAAATATTGTCTTGACCCCTTCTGTCCCTAGTTCCAGTTTCTGGGAGCTCACACACTCTGCTTCGTGTCAGGGGTTAGTGGCAATGATGGGAACCAGGGTAAGAGATAAAATAGTGTGTTTTCTGGTCACAGATCAGGGGATTCCTAATGAAATCATGAGGATCCCATTTAAAACTACATTTCCATATTATAGAAAATTCCCATTGGAAATGCCTGACTCACTAGATTAGCACTTCCACCCTTGGAAAGGGAGAAGACAGGCTTAGAGGTGAGGCACCCTGACAGCAGGGCACACCACTCCATGCAGCTCTGCCTGTTTCCCCTGGAATTAATTAAAATATTAATCCTTCTGATTTCTTATGGTAGGAGTGCTTTTCCCTCCCCACCTTTGAAAGGAATATGAAGCAAGGGATGATCCCAAAACCCACAAAGCCTCATGAGCAGAGGAGCAAACAAAACATCTTTTTCTCTTTTTAACAGGGAATTTGTTACTTCAGTTGTCTGTCAGAATACTTTTGAAAATAATCAGCCTCTAGTTTCACAATCATATTCTGAGGCACTGAGGAGCCACAGGCATGCAGTATCACCCATCAAACAGATTAGAAGCATCTTCTTCCAGCTCAGGGACAAAAGCAGATCATACACTGATTTCTGCTTCTAAAATGAATTTCCATCCTGAAATATCATTTTGCTTTATGACAGTACAGTGTGTCTCAGCCTAGTCATAATTGGTGCTGAGCTTTCCTGTCCTCTGGGCCTGGCTCTGACTTTGCTCCTCGGTGCCATAAGGAATCCACACAAGAGCTTTTCTCTCTCTAAACTGGTCCACAATAACTATCTGCAGTCCAAGTTAAGATGCATTGTCAAACTGTGGTATGGCTGTCCCAGGGTGACCTGTCCTGCCATGGGGAGATCCACCTCTCTTAGGGCCAGAACAGTTCTGCCATGGGTTGGGCACAGACCCTGACCCCAGTTCACTCATCCCATGAGCATTTCCATCAACTGGAATAAGGAAAATTCATATTGGCTTCATCCTTCCACAGGCTCCACTGTGTTTCAGACTTGATTTGTACTCCAGCTTCTTGTCAGGCTGATTAAAGGCTGAGAGATGCCTAAACAAGAAGTCCTGTAGCATATGCAAAAATCCTTCTGCAATGATCATCTCCTTCTCCAAGCCTGCAGCACTCAGCCCATGTCCCTTGGCACGCTGGGCTGCTCCATCCCAGCTTCAAAGTCAGGCCCATGTCTTTCTTCCCTCATAAATATTTCTCCTCCATTTATGCACATCTTTTGTTCACTCTTCTCATTGTGCAAAGAAGACTGGAAATTCTCACTTTGCAAACTTTTTAATGTGTGACAGAAAGAGGGAGACCAAAGAATCCAGTTATTAGGCAGATCAGGTCCAGAATGAATCACAGAAGAAATTCTTTGTTCCGTGATCTCATCTGAGAGGGCTCTCTGCAGCCTGGCTTTGAGTTATGTGGGCCTGGAATGGGAACGTAGCTGTGAATATGGGGCCCATACCAAGCTGCCTCTTTCAGGAAACAGAAGGTTTTGCATACAACCCCACTGGATACAGGCATTATAAAAGGCACTTCCCTTCTGGAATTAATTTTCTGTTGAATGGGAATGCATCGAGCCAGATGGATCTGTTTCAGGAGGAGCATCATGCTGGCACAGGTCTAAAATCAAAGATTATTAGGTTTGTGTATTCAGAGCTGGAATAGCTGAGGGTGAAATGTTCAGTGCAGGTGCTGACATGGTCTGTGCCTAAAGGAGCACCCCACGAAGGATGTGTTGAGTGAGTTTGCCAAATGTTAAATTGAAGAAATATGTGCAATTTATAATTAATACCTGCAAACATTTTTACTGCTCCTTGTGATACTAGCAGTGAATAAACAGAAGACATTTTTCAACTTCTGAGAAAGTTGCAACTTCTGGCAGATGCAGAAGTTCATTAAAGAGTGGTAAGAAACAACTGACCACCTGGAAAAAAGGTGGCTCCAGTGAAGAATTTGGCTGACAACATCCCTGTGATGGTTTTGGAAAGTCAGCAGCCTAAATGCACAGACCTGAGTCCTGGGGACTCTCTAGGTGACACACAAATTATGTAACAGAACTACCTAAAAAAAAAAGTGGCTTCCAAACCCAAGGCTAGCACCCAAGGTTCACACCCAAACCACCCAACCACCCATTTTTCCACCTCAAACCCACTCATGTCTTGTGAAAACTGAAAGCATCAACTCTTTCAGCAGCTGGGCAGCTCAGCATTAGGCTGTTTAATAACTCCAACATGCTCAGCTCACTCTCCCCTCATGCCCCACTCCCATCTGTTACATGGAGCCACCTGCAATCCATCAGCAGCTTTTAGCATTAACAGCTCTGTGCTGGCAAATCTCCTTTTCCTGTTAGAGGTGTGAACAGTGCCTGCTCCCTCTCTGCAGCCTCAGCTCAGTGCTGGTGACACAGGCAGCGCTCACCCCCAGCTCACAGCACAGAAATGGGTGTCAGCACTGGCCACCAGCTGAATTCTTCTCCTGCAGCCACCAGAGGGGCTGAGTTTTGCAGATACAGAACTTTGCAGCTATCAGTAGCCTCATTTTGCACATGGCTGCATGACCAGAAATCTGTCTTACAAGGAACCTATAGAGCAACTGCAAATTTTCATCCCGAGGAAAACTAACCTTTGGGTTATACAATGATATTTCATTTGGGGATATTTTTAGTCTTATCTTTGCCTTCAGTTCAGCGTGCACAGGAAAGAATACCACCAATCTTTGCTACAACACAAGGCTTGCTTGAAAATGAGTTAATATAACAAAAAAAATACATTTTTATTTACAAAAGCTGTTCATCCTAGAGGCATATGAGAGCTGTAGAAAGAAATAAACTCAATTTCTAAAAGGGCAGTAAGGCCCCATTGCCAAATAAAATACAAAACCAGCATAAAAAATCCAAATGAAAAACAGCCAATTAACCCTACCACCCAACCAAAAATGCTAGAGGGAAAAAAAATAAAAAAAAGCAGTAAACTTCCCCAGTATTGCAGCAAAGGCCTTTCCAGCTGTCTTCATGGATATCTTCCAAGAGAAACAAAATCCTATGCAACAAACCCCTTTTCTTTGCAAATAGTCCTGCAGTACCACAGGCAGTACAGGACTGTGAAGTGCTAATCTGACCTGGTCTGAGAGCTTCTTTTTGCAAAATGCAAACTGGAGCCAAACAGCACAAACACAGGAGTAATGAGAGCCTCCAGAATTAGGAGTCAGAGGCAAAAACCCCCACAAAGTTCACCAGACCTCTACTAGAAAGGGGAATCCTTCCAAAACCTCCAAGGAGGAAGGGCCCTGTTCTCAACCATTCTGAAGCAGTACAGGGACACAGCAAGGCTTCATCCTTTGTGCTACATACACATCATCATGGCTCCTCATCCTGTGGCAAAAATGCCTTCACTTGGCCAAATTTACTTCTGGAGTTCCTGTACTGATAACTACTGACTGTGCTGATGTCTCTGGATCAAGAGCAAAGATTAATTTAGGCACCTGATTTCTACAGGACGAAGTGCACGGGTGAGCTGAGGAGAATTTGAATCATTGCTGCAGGGACAAAAACCTACTTGAGGCAGTCACCCCGTGCAGGCAGCAGTGTCTGTCACCCCCAGGGCTGGCAGCACCTGCATTTTGCTTAGAAAGCAGTGTCACTTTTGTACCTGGCTTGGATTCCCAGCTGAACACAGCTGCTGACTCAAGCACAGACATGGACACAGCTCCCCAGGAACAAAATCCAACAACACCCTGGTGTTGCTGTTGAGGCAGGATGGGAATGAAAGAAGTCCAGTCAGAAGGCTTGAGGAATAGAACTCAACTCAACTGATTTATTTCAAATACATCGCTCTTTTTATAGAGAGCATCATGCAGACCAATTTCATTGGCCTTAAAGTAAAAACATCTCACCCCGTTGGTGTGCAGTGAATGACGCATGGTGGCAGAACTTATCTATAAGCAATGTGAACAACAAGAGAGATAGAGAATAATTTACATTCCTTTCCAACTCTTTCCCAGGCCCTAGCCTGGCAGAAACCTCTCCTTTCTCTCTGACTGAACTGAGAATACCCTGGGAACCCCAGAGAGACCAGCCAGCTCTGTGCTGTCGATCCTGGGAGCCACAGGTAACACAGGTCTTTCCACAGCTTCTTTCCACAGAGCTGTCCTGGCTTTGCACAGGGGAAGGAGGTGCCAGGAGCCAGCTGGGGGAGCAAGACTTGGGCCAGGGCTGTGCCACCTTACAGGGGCTGCTCAGCCCCAGGGAGAGCCTGGTGTTGCAGCAGCCTCTTGGGCTTGTTGCTCTAACATGCAGCCCAGGAGGCTGAGACCGAAGCAAATGCATACTAAAGAATACCAAAAGCCAAGCGCGTTCCTTTGCATCCTCACCCACCAAATCTGGATTATTTAAATGTGATTCCAGACCCTGGAATTCCAAACATGATGCTGTGAAACAGGTAACACTCTCCTGTAGTACTTTGGCATCAAATATCTCTGCCTGGCAGAGCCATTTTTAAGTAGCAGAAAGCTACTAAAACAGAAGCTCTTTCAAAAACCTTCTCCCTGGTCTAGTTTTCTTCATCATTGCCCACTCTCCCAGGATGACATGCAAATTATAGCTCATGTATTAAAAGTATAAATCAGACCAGTGGCAAGTGAAAGTGCTTCTAGAGAATGGCTCCATGGGAGGTGATACAGGGCTTAAGATACTCAGAAATCTATATTCTCACCTTCTCTAAAAACGTTTTGCTCATTTACTTCAACTCTTCAGCCCCCAAGAGAACTCTGCGTCCACACTGCGCATGATGACAAAGCAGAATCACTCTATTGTCTCCTCAGCTGTCTACCCTGCTGCTGCCCTCAGACTCTCCTTCAAAGCCAGTAATCAAGGACACATTTGAAGCAAAAATAAAAAAACAACAAATAAAATCAGGCCTTTTACCATTTGTCAGGGATTCTCAAGCCCAGCCCATTTCTGCTGCATTGTTCCACTAAGGCCTGCCCTCAACAGGGATACAAAACAATTCATGGCCCCAGACTCATCCTTGGTTTGTGAGAAGATCCCTCAGAACAAGTCAACCAAGTAAATTAAACATAAACGGAATTGTTCAGGAATGAAATGGCCTGACAAGTGCAGTAAGAGGGGCAGGGAACTGGTGTGAGAGCTCCTCTGGAACACCCATTCCACTGGATTCCCCACAAAAGGTGCTGCTGGACTGTCTTTCCATGCACAGCAAGGAGTCCAGCCAAGCTGAACCAGCTGAAATAAAACATTAGTGTGAAGAACTGCAGAAAGCAAAGTCCCCTTCCCTCACTGTGGGAGGAGAACATCAAACCAGAAGGATAAGAGAGCAGAACTCAGTTCCAAAACACCACTTCCTTGGACACCTACAGACGTGCACACGCTCACAGCTCGCTTCATCTGGACCTACACCAGGCCACGGGTGTGATGTCACTTCAAGAAATAACAGTTTGAAAGCCCAACAGATCAAACTGAGAAATAACCAACAGAACAAAGGGCGTCACCTTTATCCCCAGCAGCACTACTGTGCATTTCAACTCAAAGTAACCCAAATAAATCAGAGGGCCCTAGACCAAGTTGAATCATTGCTGCCTTCTGTTGAGTAAGTCGAGAAATCTTGGCTCAGGAGATGGCCTTACACTCTGTAATCTCCTGCAGGACTTGCTGAGCAAGCAGTAAGTGCCACTTGTGCTGTATCTTTCTTCAATACTGTCTGAGGAGCCTAGATATTCCAGAACACCTGAAAGGATAGAAACTCTAGGGCAGAAAGAGTTTTTAACCTGTTTGAACCTGCCCTGCTGTCCTAGAAATGGGTTTTGCCTCCACCTCTGAAGCTTTCAGATATTCACAGGCATTTCCATGGCATTACAGCTATGGGTTTTAAGAAAAGCAGACACATCCAATTAGTATTTGGCTGGTTTAGCTCTCTGCTCTCAGGAGAAGATGACTTTGGGTCACTGGGAGGATCACTCTGGTTTTTGCTCTCAGGAACTCGAGGTATCTTATTTCAGAGGACAGTTTTGATCAATAGGACTACAACAAGGTTGGAAGCTGCTCTGCTGTCACTGGCTCTCATCCTTCCTGTTATCCATAACATCACAGGCTCCTTTTATTTTCTACTTTTTCCTCTCTTTCTGTCCTTCAGTGTGCTGGTTTAAACTAAATTATGGTAATGACTACCAAGAGAAACCCCACAAACAACAACAATAATTAGAAAGTATGCCAAGTATGCTGAGAAAGAGAAACTGAGTGCCCATTAGTAAAGTTAGAGAGGAGCATTTAAAAATGGCAGATTTGTTAAACATGACTCATTTATTTTCCTTCCTTTCATAAATCTTAGTACTTCCTTGGATAAGTGCCACACACTCAGTGTCTGGAACCTCATTCTAAAATGATGCTCCTGGTTTAACTGCTACCTGCCTTTATTTACTAAAAGACCAAACAAACAATAAAACCCCCTAAATTCAAAAACCAGCTTCACCTCTCTCTATCAAGGGTATTAAGCTAAAGCCAGGTTTTCTAATTCTCTAAACCTGTACAGTGGCTGTAGGTGTGCAGCCACCACACTGCAGCTCCTCTCTGCAGATGGAGAAGATGACAGACCCATATTTGCTTCTCCAATTCCAGCTAAATGTACAAAGAAATGGAAAGATACTGAACCAGAATACAGCTGAAAAGGCAACAAAACCAACATCAGGCAAAGGTTTCCTTTCTGCCTCTGTAAACATTGCTTTTAATCTCATATGGTACAAATGATTCAAGTTCCACACAAATGAGTCAATGATAAAATTACCACGATTTTTTTTCCTGTCAAAATAAGCTTTCTTCCCAGCTACAAAGGCAAAAAGCAGAAACATTACGTAAAAATAATTTTACCACTATATGAAACACAGAGTACAGAGAAAGACTTTAAAATCACTGATGTGCTGCTGGAATGGAGGCATAATTTTTTGTATTTGTCAATATTTTTGCAGAGCTGAGTGCAATTTTGTCTGTTTTATAAAAGAGAGCTGCTTTCTTTTTTAACTAAACTTTTAGAACTTTTCTTCCTAAAGTTCCTAAATAGAGTAATTTTATTTCAAATATTACCTTATATTTATATAGGGGCTATCTAAATATTGGCTCAATACATTTTCCTTCTGTTGTTTTGGGGAATAAAACCTTGACTTTCCAGAAAGCACTAATTGTGAGTTCCCTCAGCTTCATAAATCAATACTAATACAACCAAAACAAGTGTGATGGGGAAATTGGTCTGTTGGACTTGACCACCATTTTGCAATAGAGAAGGTCAGCCCTGTAGCAATGGTGACTTACCCAAGCTTGAGCAAATGACCCAGCACAATAGAAAATACTGTGTAGTAAACCAAGAAATGGCAGCCTAACTTAAAAAAAAAAAAGTTAGCATTTTCCCCTCCTGTCTTCATGAGAACCAACTCTGCACTTCTTTAAAAATGTCCTCAAAACGAGACCACGTGAAGAGAAGCCCATCACCAGAAGGAAACCACATGGCTGAGAGCAGAGCCCACACATGAGCTGATGTTTCTGGAAATGTTTAGGTGCTAATTTTGCCAGATGTGTATTAGCAGCAGACCATAAACACATAAAATAGAAATAGTTCTAAAACATGTGGGGATGAGAAGGTGCAGTTTCATTGGTACAGGGCTGCAGCCACACTAAAGGTGACCTGTGCATGTTTGGCTTTACCTCTCTCCTCTGCCAAGGAACTGCTCTTCAGCTGAGAGCTGCCACCTGTAAAAACTTATTTTTGACAATATGGACATGGGATGTGGACATTCACATTACTCTCTTACAGCCTGTTCCTAACCCTTACTTTCAAATGTGGAAATTTGGACCCATTTTCAACCAGCCCAGAACTTATGAAGAATAAACTGCCCTTTAAAAAATACTACTGTAACTTTTACCTATGCAGATTGCCAGGCTGAATTTTAAATGCAATCACTTGGCTTCCAGTGCACTCTAAAAATCAGGAATCCCAGTCAGCAGGAATCAGTACTCTGCACCCAGGTCCTGCTATTTCCATCATTTTAAGCCTCTGTGCTGCAATTATGTGAATTGTCCACTTTTTCCCCCAGCCTCCTCCATGAAATGTGTATGTAATGTAAACCCCATTTATCACACTGGAAATTGCTATTGCATTTAATCTTCCCAAAGAGACCAAAATCAAATTATGATGTGTAACGAATGATAACCTGTCAAATTCAAGGGAATACTCCCAACTTATCCCTCCACATCTAAAATAGAACAGGTCAAAGGGGTCTAGTGGAGAAGACATGGGCAGGAAGACATGATGTGAGAATACATAATGAGACGATGAAAGCTCTCTAAATCTTTGCAGATTGAATGAAATCTAATTACATGCTGTATTGATTGTTGTGTATTACTGGAAAGAGACAGTGAAAAGGGAAAAAGGCAATTAGACTGAAATTGTAGTCTGACCTTCAATTGCTTTTGGCATGAAAGGTTATGCTCTACTTGGGGCATCAAAAATTCTTTATCCTCTATGTTGAATCATTAGCTACAGACTTAGATGCAAAACTGATTAGGGGAAAAAATTCAGTCAGTTAAAAAATTTTTAAAATTTTCCTCTTTAGAAAAAAAGTAAAGGCAAAGGAAGAAAATATGAAGGTGTTATCATTATGACATCTAATGAATTGCAACCAAGTCTATCTGGTATGAGTTCTGTGTTGAATGACAATAAAATATATCCATCAATAGCAATACCACAGCAAAAAAAAAAAAAAAAAAAATAGATTGTTCAACTAGGTCTATAATAACTATGTTTTTTCAAAATAAACATTGTACCCAAGGTCAAACATCAGGAGGTAATAAAAAGTCTCACCAAGAAAATTCCACTGACACATTTCATTGCTTTCCTTTCCCTTTACATGCTCCATTCATTTGCTTCCACCAAACCCAGCAGCAGCTGAGGGAAAAGAAAGCTTTCAGAAATACTATTTTTCCCAAGTTGATAAAAAACCAGAGCACGAGCCAAATGAAAACTATTGTTTGGGTGTATGTCTGCACAACTCTGCAGGGAATCATGGCAATTCTCATTCATCCCATTCTAAAAACTCTTGCTCTGCCAAAGATAATGGCAAGGACTGGCTTCCTCCTGACTTTCATGCACTGTCCTCTGGGTTCTGCCACACCTCCACAGGCACTGCACTCACTGATTTCATTCAGACTGAAAAGTTAATGAGTTCTCAAGTGATCAGTTTTGGGTTGCCCCTTTATACATTTGTAATGTTACTGCCTGTGTTTCTTTTCCTTGCAGAAGGTACACACTTCTAAATAACATTTTCCTGATTGTATGTAAACAAATACATGTGACAGAAACAAAATTCTGTGCAGCTGCAGGGCTGGTCTCTCACAGAGTGGCTTTTTATTGCACTGGATCATCAACAGAGCCCCTAGAAAATCCAGATAGGTTTTACGAGTTCGAGTCTCATCTGAATAGAAGAGAAAAATAAAATAAAAGAACACTGAGATATTACCAAAAACATACTTAATAGGTAGCTCTAAATCTGCTGATCTCAAAGAGAAAGGACCAAGAGCAGAAAACTGAAATACTGAGCTGGGCTGACTTGCTGCAATGATAGCACTGAGCTGGACTCAGCCTCCTGCTGCTTTGAGGGGCTCTGGGTATGCAAGGAACTCGTATTCCTCCTGAATAAAATCTGTCTACCCGTGTCTGTCTCTCCACATAGAGGAGACTTCAACTCACCTCATGAAAAAGTGACATCCAACACAGCCTCAGTGGGCTCTCTAAGCTTGTGATCAGGCAGCATGTGCAGGACAGGGGCTGAGAAGCCTTACTCAACATGAGGTGAAGCTGCAGAGGGTTTGTGTCACAGCAGCCCTGCTCTGTGACACAGCACAGCCCTGTCAGACTGGCTCCCCTGGATCCCAGGGCTACCTGAGCAGCAATGATGCCCCTTAGGACAGAAATAATGAGTCATGGTATTACAAACAGAACAGCAGTGAGCCAAACCCAAATACAGATGCTTGGTCCTGATTTCACTTACAGCAATGCAACTCTGATTATTTCAGTGGAACACCTCCTATTTTCTTAGGACTTTTTCTTTTTGTTGAAACAAGATGGGGGGAAAAATTATTTTTTTGATAATGATGATGAAAGAATTAATCCGTGTTTACGTACCACTGTGTAATAAGAACCTCAGCAAGCACATCAGAGAAAAATTAAGGGGAAATAAATAGGAAATTTGAACAGCTCAGCTTGAAACTTTCTGTATTTTTCTGTGTAAGAACTTCCAGGAAAGAAGACTGCCTGCAGTGTTTGATATAACGCAACACTAAGTTCAAGTAATTTCACCATGAAGATCCATATCCAATAAATGGAATTAAAGAAGATGAAGAAAACAGTTCCCAAAAAAGAGGCACGCTTCACAGAGAACTTCCAGGCATTGCGTGCAATGGTGCCTGCCTAGCACAGTAAGGACTCCTGCTGATTCTCCAGGGGATGCTATGCTGAGATAAACACAGCACAGCAAAATCCTTCCCAAAGTCTCCCCTATGAAGAACACCAAGAACAAATCTATTTGGGCCAAAAAACCCCATTCATAGAGCTGTAATGGATAAATCTTGCAGAGCAATCTGATTTAGTTTGGGAACTTTGTGGCTTGATGGAATTCACAAGAACAATTTTCCTCTTAAATCCAACATTCTTCAAAACTGCTCCAAAATATGGTTAGAAAATGCAGCTGTTGACAGTTTCCCTCTAATTCCTGAATGTGTGGGTTTGGGACTAACACCCCACTCCAGGTTCCCCCTCTCTCTGCCCTGTTTATCCAGAGGGGAGCGTGAGGGGATGCCTGTTCCCTAACACTTCTGGCACATTACCATAACAGCCTAACTTATTCAGATTTATACATTCATTCACAAAGTAGTAATAGGAAACATACTTTATGCCAACCCTCCTATTTTTCTGCATTTTGAGGCTACAGTAGCCTTCCTCAAATCAATGTTACAAGTAAGATTTCCACAAGCAGCCTAGAAGCACATATTAAACATATTTATACTAAAAATTTTATTTGCTGCAAAACACTAAATGCTACATTTATATTATAATCTCATGCAAAAGTTCACTCCTTCAGCCTTTTCTTGTCCAAAACACTGCTGTATTTGATCACATACTTATTTCTTTGATGTCTCACACTTATAACTTTACAAATCTATGCAAATACAAATGCAGTCATTTTGAAGAATTAGTTTCTATATGAAATGTTATCTGTCCTATAACAACTTTGATGGCTTAGCCTGTTTTAACTACCATGGGAGGGTTCTTTTCTTACCTACCAATATTTGTCAAGGCTGGTGAATTAGAATGGTAAGTAATAAAAAGAACTGGTGGATGCTTCCCTTCCTCATCAATGAGTATAACAAATTTAAAAGGCAAAATCATTAGGGAAACATATGGGTGCTATGTTTAAACAGACCATTAATAGTGCACAATGTAAGAGCTCAGCAGAATGTTTTAAAAGTAGTTCTGAAACCAAGTATATGACTTCCAGCTATAATCTAACACTGTGTTTGCTATACAAACAACTTCCTATGCAGAGTTAATATATCCAAACTGTACAGCCTGGTCCAGTTTGTAGGGACTTGCTCTGATCCCAAAACCCCTGAACTGCAGCCTCCTGAACTTTGCATCTATTGAGGAAGTCCTGACTTTGGACCAAGAGTTGGCAGACAGGGTGGTGGTGGGAGGCTGGACAAACCCCTCCAGCAAAACCCTGCCCCACTTCTTGCGCTCGGTTTTCAGCACTTCAGCTCTGGGGTGGGTGCGATCGGTGCCTGGGCTCCCCTCCCCAGCGCGGGGACACTTCGGGGGCTCTTGCCCATCCTGCAGCACCTCCCGGGGCACAGGACATCCCCTCCCCGCCCCTCGTACCATTGAGCTGGTTGTAGACCACTTCCTCCAGGTGGTCCAGGCGCTGCAGGATGGACTCCCTGTCGGCCAGGCTGCCCACCTTGGCGCCGCGGCTCCTGGCCCGGCGGTCCGCGCTCCGGACGATCTGCACCAGCTCCTGGGAGCGGTCCTGGATCCTGCAGTAGACGGAGAAGAGGATGATGCCCACGAAGACCAAGATGTTCACCGTCAACAAAGTTTTGATTTTCCGTGCCACCGCCATGGGAGCCGCGGGCGCGGTGGCGGGGGGCGCATCCAGGCGCGGCGAGCGGCGGCCCCGCGGCCACCCGGCGTGGGGCGCGCCCGGGGCGCGGAGCGGAGCCGGGGGGAGCGGAGCGGAAGGCAGCGGAGCCAGGGGGAGCGGAGCCGGGGGGAGCGGAGCCAGGGGGAGCGGAGCTGACGGGAGCGGAGCCGAGGAGAGCGGAGCTGACGGGAGCGGAGCCGAGGAGAGCGGAGCCGAGGAGAGCGGAGCTGTCCTTCAGCACCGCCGCGCCGCTCCCCGCCCCGCGCCCGCCGTCGCCCCGCGGGGCCCGCGCCGCGGCGGGCAGGGCGGCATGGAGCGGGGCCGAGCGCTGCTGCTCCCCGAGCCTCCTCCTCCTCCTCCTCCTCCTCCTCCTCCTCCTCCTCCTCCTCCTCCTGCTGCTGCTGCTGCTGCTGCTGCTCCCGCTCGCTGTCCGCCGCCCCAAACGCAGAGCGCCGGTGCGGAGTGACGTGCTCCGGGGGATCTCATCTACATGCACACGGCGGAGCCGCCCGCCCGCCCGCCCCGCCTCGCCCGCCCGCCTCCGCGCCCTGCGCAGCGGCCCCGCAGCGCCCGGGCCCGCATCGCATCGCCGCTGCCCACCCGGAGCGCGCCCGGCCCGCCCGAGCGGCACCTCCTGAGGGCGGCAGGACCGAGGTGTCCTTGGCTCCCGCAGGGGAGGTGATGCCGCACCCGGCGCAGCGGTGCAGGAGAGATGAAACAAGTTCGCACGATCCCAGCAAGAACGCGCTCAGCTCCGCGGGTTGAGTACGGCACTGGTTTGGGATCCTGCGTGGAGATGTCACGGATAGCACCTCATCCACGGGCAAGAGAAGTTCTTGCCAAGCATCCAGAGAAATATAGACTCATAAAATAATTTAGGTTGGCAGAAATGTTTAAAAGTCCATCTGCTCCCAGCCCCCTGTCATTGCAGGGACATCTTCAATTAGTCCAGGTTTCCCAGAGCCCTGTCTGAGCTGACCTCAAATGTTTCCAGGGATGGGGCATCCACCACCTCTCTGGGCAATTTATGACAGCATTTTACCACCCTCATCAGAAAATATTTATTCTTTACAGCTAGTCCAAATTGTTAATCTCTCAGGTCATAACTATTAACTCTTTCATCTCAATACCTATGGGCATTAAATATGCCCTTTCAACAGCTTCTCCGTTTATGTTCACAGCGATCCTCCTTTTATACAAAAAGATATCTCCATCTCACTTAGAGGGTTGCATGCCCTAGGATATGTCCTGGTCCTGGGAATTTTTCTCCTTTCATCCTTCCTTCTTGGTTCCAAGAGCTGCCAACTCAAAATCTAGCAAAAGTTACAACCTCCTGAGTTCATTGAATCCTCACAAGTCCTGCTCAGGGTTTCCTGAGATAGAAATTCCCCACTGCTGGTCCTGCTTCTGACCCTCCACTGCTCACCTTTTGCAAGGCCCCTGAGGGTGCAGTTTCTTTCCTAGAGGAATTCTCCCCTGGTCTTTTGAGGATCACCAATGAGACCTGTGTTGAGCAGAAAAGACCTAAACTGGAGTTTTACCATCATGTTATCTTATCCCTGGAAGAAGATGCCACAAGCTTCTGCAGTGTCATCTCTTCCAAGTATGGAAATATATACAGGATTTAGCTATTTCCTACATTACTGGATTCTTAAACACAAATAATGCCTAGGTGCTGGATCAGATCTTTCACTCAAGCTGTAGCAAAACTCTCTTAGTCACTCAGCAGAAGCAGCTCAGAATCTGAAATTTTCCAGTGCTTTGATTATTTCAGTAGTATTCTTATTGCAAATCACTCACAGCATTACATTTTCCTAACATATAACAATTTGGTTTAAGAAAATATTGAACTAATGCTCAAGTGCAGCTTATTTGATGGCTCCACAGCATTTAATATATTATAGCAACACCTGCTGGTCTTGATATGGTTAAGAATCTGTTACATCCCTATTTCCATTATAAACTCCAAGTTCACAAGCTGGCCACAAGAATTCAGATTGGATTCTGACACGAGTTTATAGTTTGTCCCAAGGCTTGTAAAACACCTTCATCTCAGAAAATTTACCAAGTTTTGATGAGGATTTTTTGCACTACTGCAGTTTTAAACTGTCTTTCACAGACATGATTTCATCCATGACTGGCTTAGCTAAAGGAAACCACTTTTTGACCTAAGTAAATTTCTTAAATGGTCAGCTTAAAATATTCTCATATTCTTCTGTACACACCACAGACTATGTTCACATGGCTGAAACCTTACCCAATATCACTCAAATAACAGCTAGCTCGTGTAGCTTGCTGTTCCTTCAGACAACTCAAAGCAAGTTGCAAAAGTGATACTAGAGCTGACTGAAGGACAGCAGAAATGTTTCTGGGCAAATTTCATGACCAAATGATATTTTATATTTTCCTTGGAACCAAACAAAAAAGGCACTGTGATATTTTCACACAAACAGCACTCGAGCTGAAGCCGCTGTTTCCCTGCCCAAAAGGGTCAATTTCCAATTTTAATTCCCACAGAAAATACTTATGTTGCCAAAAGAAAATCTGATCAAAATCAATATATGTAACAGCTGGATTTCAGTGAAAATGCTTTACCTGAAACCACAGGAATCAGCTCTGATTGCTGATCCATCCTACAAACAGAGATCATGGGAGGGCATTGGTGGCTGTTCCCAACCAATGGATCAAGCCAGAGGCAATGCTGGGATTCCATTCCAAACCACAAATCCAGTTCCTCTCGCTGATTTTCACTCCTATTCATCTCCAGAGGGTTCCTATTTCCATTCATCATTGAAGATGGACAGGAAGATGCTGTGAAGGCACACCAAGACACCGTGCATTCCAATGGCAGCCCACAGGTGATCACACTCCCCATCCCTGTGCTCCCCCTGTCCTCAGCCAAAGGGAACACCTGGATGAACACAGCTGGTTGCAGATGTGGTGTCAAACAGCCAGAGGTAAGGACTCTGAAAATCCAGTCAGCTCTCTGAAATATCCACCTGCCACAGGAATCTCCCCGAAAGCAGCAAAGATGGTTTATTGCCTTGGGGCACTTCTGAGCTGCCACTGGGCTGTCAAACAGCTGAGGCTGGGATGGTAACAGCAGCATGTAAAACCAAACCTTGCTGCTGTCTGGGGTTCTCCTTGCAGCTCTGCTTGGTCTTGTGCAACATTGACCTTACAACAATTATATTTGCTTCTGTTAACTCTTGGTTACTGCAGAACGCTCCATCTTGGCATGATGTTGATATAGAGGAAAACTTCAGCTGCTTCTGCATTTAAAATCCTGTTCTACTTAGCTACTGAACTATGAGACAGAAAATTTCACTTAAAACAACAAGGAACTAAAATGTTTTGAAAAAGAACTCTAGTAAAGCATCAGTCTTACAGCCATTATGCACAGAGCCTATCATGCAGCTCCTCAAGGCAACAGACTCCAAGTCAATCTGACCCAGTTCATTTGGAGCTACAAACCTCAACCAATACACAATTATTTTTTTTTTTTTTTTAGCCAGCTACTGAAATCTGTAGATTGTACAATAACTGAGTATGAACATACCCACCATCATCTGGACAGTTCTCAAGTTGAGTTTTCCCAAAAAGTGCTCAGAAAAATGTATTAAAAGAGATCGAGTGGAAGTGCCATCCCTACAGCAGAACCCTTGGAGGCACCACACCTTTAGTCCCAGGTGTGGTGAGCACATGCTCAAATAACCAATGAGTTTCAATTTTCTATGAGGTGTTTTATGTTGAATTTAATTTTAAATGAGATGAAGGAACTGGCTGATGAAACAAAAAAAGTAAGATTTTACTTTTGAGAAAAGGCAAGAAGAGGCTGATTAAAAAGTTGCTTGAAAGTTTTTTGAATTTTAAAAAGCCTAGGTTGAAAAAAAAAATATTGAATTCCAGTTAATAACCATAAAATCATTCCCAACCACTTTTCCAAAAGGACAAGATTGATTCACCATTTCTAAAGAGACATACCTTTCTGATCATCCTACTGCATGATATGAGACATTTGCAGGAATGAATAATGTGTAGAAGGGAAGACTTTGATGTCTCAAGTATTTGAACACTAGCTTTAAAGAAAGAAAAAGACACCACAGACAAAATATTATGCCAGTGATGATCTGCAACTGCAGATTCCAGCTATAGTTACTCACACACAGACATCACCTACTGTTTTCCCAGTGAAACCCCAACTTGCATTTGCTAGGACTTTGCTTAGAGTTTTAACACAGAATAATATTTTTCTACCTAATTTTCTACTTATTTAGAAGAAAACAGCAGCAAAAGCAGCCAGCAGAGTCTCAGATCTGTGGAACACCCAGACACACAGAGCTGAGGCCCTCACCCTGTTGCAAAGAGGCACTGCAGCCCCTCAGATACTGAGATGCCTTAACATCTGAACACACATTTCAGAAATTGTATATGTGTGTGTGTGTGTGTATCCATTTAACTCTGGCTGTAATTAATCACTTAATAAGTCAATAAGATTACACAGAAGTTTCATAAATGGAATTTGGGATGCTTCCTCTAAAACGACAGCAATTCCCACTTGCACATGGGACAGTTCTTCAAATGTACAGCTCATGCTGTGTTCCACCACCTGTGGCTGTGACACAAATATGCACTTCTTTTATATTCTCCCTGCTGCATTAAAGCTACAGGTTGACCCTGCAGAGTGAATTTATAATAGACAGCACAATTGCCAGCATATCTGCTGCTTTCAAGCCTGTGAGATTGTGCTGATGACCACCCTGTAGTAAAAGCACACAGATAAAACTCAACAATTATCCAAATGTGCATTAAAACCCCCAATAAACCTTCATTGTAAAACCAGAATATAAATAATGCCAAGACTAAAATATTCAGCCCACATACGTACATTTTACAAAGCTCTAATTTATAAACATTACAGCTCTCACCAATTTTAATAAGAATTGAGTGGAGCTACCTTTTTAAAATCCAACTGCATAGTCCTCCATCCATTTCCTATTATTATCTCCTACTGTAATTCCTGAATAGCTGCTTGTTTGCTAAGAGAGGATTATCACCATTCACCATGATCAAAAATTTCTTGAAGGCACTTAGATTTACCCATGCAACAAGAGGAAAAGCTTCCTTGAGGCCCTTGTCTCCCCTAAGTGACAGAGAGCTCAGCCCACCAAAAAAAAGGGAAGGTGGCTGGGACCTGCCTGGCAGCTGCTCCCCTGCAATTCCAAGCTGCAGATTGATGTTTTTGATCATCCCCATAACTTATTGCAAAGAATTTCAGAGTTGCTGTGATAAGATAGAGACTCACACTGGAAATAAATCAGGGAAGCTTTCAAGGACAGCTTCTATGTTTATGAGAGTTGCAATAAAGAAAATAAATGTGCAAGAGATATATAAATGTAATTTAATATCCAGCTATTACAGATATAGAAATTACCTCATTATACTCCTTGAAATCCATCTTTACTTATTCCTGATGCCAGAAAACTTACAAAGCCCTAAACAATGGTTAGCTGTTAGCATGCTGAGACTTCTACTTTTCACACTGTCCAACATTATCTTCTGGTTCTGCTGTTCCTTCTTCTGCTGCTCTCATGCACTGCACAGGCTTTAAAACAGAGACTTCTTTTTTGATAGGGCCATTTTTAAAAAATGGTTCATGAATGATGCTCCTGATTCCAAGAGAAAATCAATTTTCAGCTCTGTCTGTGACATCTGTGGATTGTGATCCTCAGCTCTTCCTTGGAATCCATTTGTCTCATTTCCACTTCTACTCTTAAACAGCTAACCTTATGGTGGCACAATTTCCTGTCAGGTCTTTTATTAGTTTTTGATCAGATATTATTTTAGGAAACCAGATCAAGTTTCCTGTTCCAGCATGTTTTCAACACAGCAGTGCTGGCTTTGGGGAGAAGCCTGTTCTCAGAGCCACGTGGAGTGGAAGAGCCCTTCACTGGCACTAAAAAGGAAGGATGGAAGGAAGGAAGGAAGGAAGGATGGAAGGATGGAAGGATGGAAGGATGGAAGGATGGATGTTGCTCCCTGTCTAATGCAGCTGAAAACTGGTGAAAAAGCTGAACATTATCCCTGGCTTAGAATAGTTAAAAATATTTTGCTCCTGGAATTGCACTGAATCCAGTAGGGCACATTAATCTTTGGCCATCATCGTAGCAGTCCCAGTTCTGCCAGGAGGAACAGGTTTGTGGGCTTGTGCAGGTATTTGTCCAGGCTGATCCTCTGGTAGGAAAAGAAGCTCATACAATATTCATTACTGACTCATCTCTGTCTTGATGCACATTATTAAGAGCTGCCTGGCCCTCCAGCAACATCTTCACAACAAAATTAAGAAACACAGCCAGCCATCATGTCAAAGTCCTAAGAGATTAAATATTCTAAGTGCAGCAGCAGCACCAGGGTAAATTAGTGTTGTTACCTCCTGACCCCCAGAGCTGCACCCAATGCTGGCTTTAAACAATAAAAATAATGAGATTTTTAGATTCCATTTATTTTGAAACAACAACTGGCAGCTTGAGAGAAGAAAACATGCTTTGGCAAATAAAGTTGACATTGACATTTTTAGTAAAGAATAGCTTTATGGTGCCTTGTCACTGGGCAAATCTGAAGAATCACTGCTGCCTCTGATATATGATGTTTTTCACAGGGACACTGTATGTATGAGTAATAAAGAACATTTAGTACAGTTTGTATCTGCCTTTAACAGAGATGTTCAGAATATTTAAATAGAAACCAAAACATTTCTAGCAGTGAAGTCTTCAATGTATTTTTAAAATATTTCATCTTAAAGAAAAAGAAAAGTTAAAGGCTGATGCATAATAGAATTCTATCCTAAAACTATGCCAATGAGAAGACTTGACAGATGGAAGTAGGATGACAAAACCACATTCATTTAGCTGGGTTGGATTCCCTAATATTCCTAGTGAAGGACAAAGTCCAATGTAACAGTTTTGGAGAGAGTTTTTGGGGGGCTTTGTTGTTTTTTGTTGTTTTTTTTTTAATACACTTGAAAATTAGACAGTCAGTAGGAAAAGAACATTTAAGACTATATTAGACTATGCAAATGTTTTCAGAACTGTTCTGTCTTTTCCTGCTCCAGACCACAAAGCTTCTCTAGCTTTCAATTTCTCCATCTGAAAACGGGGGACAGCTTGCCACAAGGGAAGTGACAAAATTTGCTTTTATTAATCTTCCTGTCAATTGATTTGGAGACCATATGGAGTTTAAAACAAAAAGAAGTCCAAACCAAGAAAAACAAGGAGAACCAAGGGACCTGTTAGGAGGCACCAAAAGTGCAATGGTGAGGGGAGCTGCAGGTAGGCAGAGACATGCAGGTATGACATGCACACATATTCATCACCCTTTTAGCTCTAGATGCTGGGAAGACATTCTCTATTATTCATTACTTCTGTGGTGAGCAGACAGATTAAGCATTTTTCCCTATTAATTAATCTTGCTCTGGGCTATGAAATTGAAAAGCTTCATTTATTTATATATTTGCTTATTTTGAAGGGAAAATGATTTCTCAGCAAAGCCCTCCCCAGGGAAACTGCAGCATCAAAGCCTGTGGCCAGGCTCCCAAACATTCCATACTGTGCCTGCCTTCAGCCACTACATCATGATATATAATTACAGACACAGATCACTCACTGCTTTTGATACTAAATACCGGGAGATATTTTACACCGGGGGTTTGATTGTGGTACAAACATTAATACCAGCCATAAAGGACAGATCACATCCCACTGATATAAAGGAAATGGATCAGGTCTGCAGTTTTATTTATATTGTTTAGTATTATATACTATATCCAACACACATCCAGTGGTATCAGCTCACAAAAAAAATCATGGCATTAAATCCTTTCATGTCCATTGAGCTGCTTTTGATTTGCATAAAGCAAGGGTGAGCAACGAGCAGTGTGTGGGCTGTCCAGTCCTGAGCAAGGGTGTTATTTGTGGTGGGTATTGCCCCCCACCCCTGAGGCACAGAGATCCCAGGAGGACATGGCTGGAATGAGCTTAGCAAGGACCTGCTTTGGTCTGAAATTCTGGGCTTTCAGCTGCTATTTCACAGAGTGTTGCAGGGAGCTGCACTGCTGCCTGTTAGCACACTTTGTTCAACACAATTAGTACAATTCCCTGCCAGAGAAAACACTGAGGGATAGCTCGCTGATAGACTGGGGTTATTCAACTCTTGACAAAAGGTTAGGAGAATTCTCTTGAACCAGTAATTGTCTGTCACATGAAATACTGCAACTTCTTGAGCACAGAAGGAGAACACCATAACGTGAAGTGGATTAGAGGAGGAGGAAGCTAGAGGCAGGCAGGTTAATAGAGAGGAATCCAAATGGACTTGCCAAAACAGTCTAGGGAAGAATGGACAAAAAAATAAAGAAAGAAGTCAATAAGGACCTCAAATTTTTCTGATCTTTGTAGGTAAAATAACTGAAGCTGCTTTCCTTCCAAATCTTCAAGATTTTTGAGGTCAGTATGTGCACAGGGAACTTCTATGGTACTGCACAGAGGGGCCTCAGAGGAATTGGCATAAGAGCCAAACCAAGACAGAATGGCATAGAAAAAATAATGTATTTCTTGTGGTGACAACATTCACTACACTAGGAAAGGAGACTCACATCATAAACACATCATCCCAAAGCTCCAGAGCCCAATCCAGACAAGGTGCCACTGGTCCCTGGCTAACTGGAGGCAAGGGAAGGGGATTGCCTGCCCAGGAAAATGTTCTGCAGGTTTGGTTTGAGGAAGTGAGATGTAGGGAGCCTTCAGAAGGGGCACACCCTTTTCAAGTACAGGAGTGCACATGAGGTTTGGAACAGAGGGTAAGAAAGGCTTAAAGTCAAAATTTATAATTTAATCTTGTAATGGAGCCAGAAATGATGCTCACAGCACACATTTTACTACATTTAACTGGTCATAGATCCATCTACTGATTACCACTAAACTAATTCTGTTGATAAATCCTTCAGTTATGTATCTTACAGTCCTCTTTTCTCCCCAAGGATATTTTCCTAAATTTTTTGTTCTCAATGCCTGCATGGAGCATTTATCCACAACAAGACCCTGGTCTTGACTGGGACAGGGAGCTGCTTCCACCTATCACACACAGGACAAGTGAGAGCAGCAGTGTAAGAACAGAGCATCTTCATAACACCCACTCTATGTAGGACATAAATGAATACATCAGATTATTCTTTAAATAGCCTGCTCTAAAATTAGATGAGTGAATGCTGCCACATAACACTAATGCTAATGGAAATGGAAGAGCTGGATACCAGGAGCAGACAGTGTTGAGAAAATTCTCTGCCTTGAAAATGTTAATTCATTTAATTGCCACTAATTGTACATAGCATCAGTGCAAATTCAAGAACGAGAACTGAACAAGCAGTTCTGAGCCTGACCTTTGCCAGGTAAAACCTTCAGTTTAAGGAAAATCTGTCTCAGAATCTGCAATGTATTCACTTTCATGCCCACCTAGCTTTCCAAAGCACACTGCAGGTGTGCAGACAAGCCCAATACTAAGAAAAATGTAGCCCAAATTCATCTCAAAGTGCAATTTCTGTGGCACACACAACAGTTCTGAGCCACATCTTCCACCACCTTGTTCCTCAACTGCATGACTGTGAGCTTGCAGCAAACCTGGTGGTGTCTTAAAATGGCCAGAGAAGGAGCATTTCTATCCACTCCTCTAAACCACAGCAAATCCTGTAATAGATAATTCAGTTTTATGGTTGGACTTTTCCAACCTAAACCATTCTATGATTCTATAAAAATTCCTACCCAATGGGATTTTGGGGTACAGAGAAGAGAGAAGACAGGGCCCTTTTGTTTTATGGAATGAAAAGCTGAGATCTGATAGCCAACAAGACACTGAACAGTGCCATGGTGGACACAATTTGGTATGCTAGAGGAAAATTCTCGAGTCTTTTGGGAATTTATTGTCACAAGCCAGCTGCTTATACTGGATTAGAAAGGGAATTAGAAAATACACAACCCAATTAAAAAGTAATGTTTGTTTGCTTGCTTCTTGCAGTCCTTTTGCTCTTTCATACTAATTCCTTCTCTTTTTCATTTTTACTAAATTCAATATTAATATTGATATTCCCAAATAAATCCCAAGATTCATGTCTTTTTAAAATGCCTCTAGCATTTTATCACTCCATGGCCTGATCCTGGAGCTGTAAATGGAGCTGCTGCAGTTTCCAGCAGCTCAGGAACAGCCCCAAGCATGCCTTCAGTGGGAGGTGACCTCAGAACACAGTGACCTTTCCACAGCATCAGACCAAAATGAAAAGGTGCCCCAGCCTCTCAAGCAAGGACACTGAAAGGAATCAATACCACTTTCCACAGATTTACAGCAAAGCTGAAGGAAGGATCATGCTGAAGGCAAAACAGAAGAGGAATTTTTCTCTGTGTGTTTTTCTGTTGGCGAAAGTTGGAAATGGAACTGGCATGTAACAAATGCTGGTAGTTAACTCTGCTACCCTCTGGAATGGTCCATTAAAATAACAAGGACAATAACAGGTTATATTTCAAAATAGCACTGAAATTCCAGCAAACAAACGGGACTGACTGTAAATACCCTGCACAAACTTTAAAAAAAATACCCATCTCAGATTTACCAGATTTGAGGGTAAATTTCCATTTTCTATCTAAGTGAAGCAAAATCAAATTACACAACTCCTTAGATCTATGAATTCTCTTTTGCTTTTAGATGAAAAAACAAATTCTTCCTTGTTGAAAAGAAGAAAAAAAATCCAGCAATTTATTAGATTCCTTTAAAGCCTGTGAAAAAATTTCAGATAGAAAGCTTGTGGCACTCTACTTATTTTTACTTTCATGAAAGAACTCACATGATTAGAAAAGAAACACAAACATTCCATACTGAGTTGAAAGAAAAACTTCAAATAAGAAAAGAAGAAATATAAAAAAGAAAATCCTCCAAAATGATGGTCTAGAAAATTTCATTAGTCTTCAGATGAATAAGATTATAATATTCAGATGATAATATTTGATCAGATGATAATATTTGCATCCCATTGTCACATCTGACATTTTGAATGGTTCCAATCCTGATAACTTCTCAATTTGGGAAGTTTATACAGAACAAGAAATAATTCAACACTTAGATATTTGCAAGTCCCATTTTTTCCTTTTTTTGTGCCATTTCTGCTGTCATCCCCCAGCTGGGCCACTTGGCTCAAAGGGGCTCTGCTGCAGCCCTGCAGCACCCTCAGCTGCACTCTGATGAGCTCAGCAGGGCAAGGCATTTGAATTTTAAATTGTAGAGTTCCCTCCATCTTTCAAGTTATTCTTGTTTAATGCTCAAAGCCAGGAAAGTCAATTGAAACTTAATTCTCTTCTTCTTTGATTTATAGCAGCTGTGGATTAAGAAGCTGATTTGGGACAGATTCAATTGTTTCCTCACTGGAAAAAAAAAAAAAAAAAAAAAACAAACAAAAAAAAACCACCATAAGAGCTTTTCTAAGGTTTGCACCTTGACTAATGGTTGTGTGTGTTTTGTTGTATTGCACCACTATATTTTATGAGAAGACATTATTCAACCCTTAGTTCCTGGAATTTCACCATGGCCCATTAATGTGTTGTCAGAACATGGGAGTGACTGAACAGAACTCTGTGCTCAAGACACATGGGGACAAGGGGCTTGGCTAACCTGGGATTTCATCCATTGAGAAACAGACTTCAGGCACCCAAAAATGGGCCATGTGAATTCTCTGCAACTGTTAGCAGGATTTTTTTTTCCAAATAAACATTAAAAGGGTGACTTTGTTTCAAAATTTTCACATCTTTCCACACTTTCAAGTTCTACATTTCTAAATGATGCCCTGACATGAAGTGGACCAATTCTGACTCAGATGATCTTTTACTTTTATATACATATATACATATATATTTATGGATTTCACTATATATTTTAGTGAAAAAAACTTAAATGATTCATTTTGGTCTGGATATTTCTCTTTAACAATGTTTTGATTTAGTCAACAAAGGAACAAACAAACCAATTATTTGTATATCTCCAGTCTCCTTAGTAAAGCCTTCCCTATTCAAGTTTATTGGAGACAGCATGCTTCAAAACAACCCATTCGGATCTGGGGCTTAGAGAAAAAGATGTTTAGTTCATATAAATCAATATACCCTCAGTGAGGAACATGAAACTGTGCTTTCATGCCAGGCCAGGATCCTACCTGGTTTTACTATCTCAATTCAGAGTAACTTTTTGTTTGAAAATGTATGTGTTTCATCCCTCACAAATATTCAGTTAAAGAAAATAATTACAGAAAACATGAATGATGTATTTCCCCAAAATATGAGCACTGAAATGCACAAAGTATTGGAAGATAGGGACGTGCTGTACAAAAAAACAGGACCCCTTGACAAAAGAGGAACGCTTTGAAAAGATAAAGGGAAGATCAATATGTTCCATCTTTATAGGCTCTCATCTTGTATTCTCCTGTAGTCTCAAGTCAAAGCCTACTTTTGTCTGTAGTCTAACAAAGAGTATCGGTGTTATGAAAGGTACAGTGGCTCCTTCTTTATGCTCCCTGATAACTCGTCATTTACAATCAGCCTGAGATTCAAAACAGCTTTTTCTTCACCTGCCTGGCTGCCCAGAGCAGCCCAGGCCCTGCTGCAGTGTGGAGCCGTGGTTCCCTGCAAGGCTGCTGCTCCCTTTGTCTGATCCCTCCCTGCCGAGCCTGGCTCGGCTCCCTGCCGGCACTGGCCACAGCAGGGAGCTGGGGGAAGAACAAATCTGTTTGTCTGATGTACCAGGGCTGCCATACCTCGCAGCTGTGTTACACACTGAATGGAAAACACGCCTCAAAAATACCTTCACCACAGGGGAGGAAGTGGCAAACCCATCCCCATTCACCAGAGCTACAAGCACAGGGTGCTGCTGTGGTGCCACATCTGCCCCAAGGATGTGCTGCCTTGCCACGGGCAGCTGTGTCTTGGCTTGGAAAGACAGGTGTCTGCTAAGAAAGGCAGGAGCCTCCCCTGAAATGGGAAAAAAAAAAAAAAAAACCACCAAACCAACCAAACAACCAAAAAATGTAGATCACCTCCCTCCAAATTGTTATAAATTTGAAATTAAGGGGAGGCTCTCAGGTAAAAATATGGGAGCAGGAATAACAGTTCATTATTAGGGAAGAAAATAATAAAAAGATAAAATAAACAATGCAATGAACCAAAACAACATTGACAGAGTCAGAATACAACCTGACACCCTGTTGGACAGGGTGTTGGCAGCAGACCAATTGGGAATTATGGCTGCAGTCCTCCTGGAGTGGCAGGTGTGGTTCTGTTGGAGCAGTGATCCTGTAAAAAAGGGTGTAATGTTCCTGCAGTGGAATAAGCAGGTGTTCCTCTGGGAAACCCAGTGCAGGAAAAGCTGTGCTGGTGTTCCAGAAACTCCAGATTATATCCAGGTAGGAATGCTTGGCTCCTCCCTCTAGGCAGAGCATCTCAGAATGGGATGCTGCAACTTTTAGCAGTCATGCAGTGACTGGTAAAAGTTCAATAGCTGATTATCAGCAGATGTCTCCCCTGAGAGAGGACTGGTTGTGAAAGAGATAAGGAAAACTGCTCACTTAACAGAAGACAAACTGCCATACAGATGGCAAATACATCTTGCCTTTCAATCTGGGACAAGCTGAAAGCTGAGGCATCCACAGAGGTTCACCTCAGCAGCCAACTCTGCATTGCTCCTGAAAGTCCTGCCAGGAACATGTAAAACAGCCCTCTCAACAGGTGAATATAAAACAGCCCCTCAAGTGCAACCCACAGCTGCACAGCAAGTACAGAACAAAGCTTGTTCTGAGAGAAGTACCTGGGTGTGACAGCAATCACTTGTACACACAGAGAGACACCACTTTCTTCCCTTTTCACCTGATTATCTGTATTTAAGCTGTGCCTGTTTACAAGGAGTCATGCAGGATGGAAAAGGAAGTACAAAATCACACTCGCCTCTTCCACAATAACTTAAAATAGCTTCCCTGGAAACGCAGAGTCCCTGTGATATTCCTTGGTGTCTGAGCCAAGAAAACTTTTGCAAGTCCTGAGTCGTGAGGTACACTGTGACTCTGTTATTTTTGCTTGTATTTATAGCAAGGTTTTCCTCTCCAGTTAAATAGCATTGGTATTCAGCACTATTTTGAGACTTTCTGGAGGAGTTGAGGGGAGGAGGAAGGGACAGGGGATGGTGGGTGGTCTGTCTGGGAAGCAACATCCCTCCATTAACTCACGGCAAGGCAACTTGCTGGACCACCTACATGAGTTGTCACTTTCTGTCTCCACAGACAATTCACTCAAGAAAAAGAGATTCTCTTCAAACCCAGATTGACTGATTTCTTTCTTTTTCATGGGTCACCATTCTGGCCTATCACAATTACATCAGGAGCAGACTGGTTAGCTCAGAGTATTCTATAGCTACTGCACAAAATAAAGAGTGGGGGGCTAGAGGGTACAAATGAACTCCTGCAAACACAATGTTTGTCCACCAAAGCAGCTACACTTACAGGAACCCAGAGCTGGAGGCAGTGGAATGCTGTTGCTTCATTTCTGGATCCCAGAATCCACCATTGTAACATCAGGGATTGCAGGGAATCAGAAAATCCTTTTCCATGTTGGCTCTGATCATAAAACCCCAGCACTATGCACTCATGCAGAAGCCCATGGAAGTATCAGATGGGCTTTTCTAATCTGAAAAATCAGTAGGATCTTCATTTGCTTGCTGCCCACCTGTCTCACCTAAGGAAAGCAGGGTGCCCACCCCATGCAGAGGGCAGCCCTTGAGTCTGGGGCAGCACGAGGAGACTTCCTTAGCAGAGGCTGGAAATCAGACACTTGCTTTATCCTGAGATAATTGCATTTGTTACTTGTGTTACAGCAGATAAGGAAGCAGCCAGCAGGACAACAGAGTAAATGATGCCCACAACCAGCCTGCAACTTGCAAACCCAAAACCACCTTCTTTAGAAACTCAGAACTCTGTTAGTTGAAAGCCTGAGATAAGGAAGTAGATGTATCCTTGGAAGGAATGCTAAAAAGACAAAATCCTTTTGCTGCAGACAAAGAAAAGCTCTGAGGACTGAAACCCATTTCTTATCTTCCAGAGAACTGCTTTGTCTGGATGCTATTAGCACAGCATTCCTCTGATCATTTGTAAATGTCATTTACAAACTCTGGCACAATTGTTCTCTGCAGAATAGATTACAGGTCCAGCCTTCCTCCTTTCAGAGCCCATGCTCTGTGTTCAATAAGGATGCTGCATTTTGTTTTTTTCAATCCCTGCCCCAGTGCCCACGACCCACGTGCTGTACTGTAACAAACCAGCCCCAGCACACTGCTGAACGTGTGATGTGGGACACACAGAGCATCCCACTCCCAGTCTGAAAACCTGCACTCCTCTTCTCACAGAGCCTTCCTTGAAGTCACCACTGCTCCTGGTTGGATCAGAGAACTGGGCTGACCCACAGGGAACCAGCTGCCTGAACTCCCTGTGCTCACAACACTCATGCACACAGGGATTTCTGGCCCTATTCACTACAGTCTTCACATCTGGGTTGATCCCTCACACCTCCTAGTGTAACATAAATTTGCAGTATTTTTGATACTTGTTTTGTTTTTGGCAAGAATATCATAACTAACAACTGCTGTTTACACAGACCATATTGTCGTTTATGTTGTCTCCTCAGAGGTTCTGAGGCAGACAGAAAGGGAAGTTTTGATTTTGATCCTGTGCTAAGAATTGCACATTTCTTTACTCAAATCCTTTCTGCAGAAAGATATGAAATTCATGCCAGTAGTATCCATTAAAGAGATATTTGACACGCCTCATCTCCATTCCCTCTTAAACAAAACAGGGCCCAGCTACCCCTCCACAGCATCTGATCAGCAAAACAGTGAGGTAAGAACAAGAGCAGACACAGCAAATAAAGCTCTTGGGATGGCACATCCCAGACAGAATTCTGTTCTGGATTTAATTGCTGCATGCAGGCAATCTAGGAATATGGAATATAAGTAGTGGATGCTTCACCAGCCATTCATATGGGGGTTGTATCTGTTTGCTTAATTTTAAAATTCCAGTTATCAAATAAACATGCTGAACTCTGGGCCACAAGAAGCAGATGCTGTATGTTTACTTCTACTTTGAGCTGTAAGGTGTGCTTTTTTCTTGGTATTTTAGTGACAATGTCCAATTCTGAAAGGCACTGGCTGTTTATTAATTTCAAAGGAGGAAAGGGAACTCTCTGTTGAATTAATTAATTTCCTTCATTTCATGCAAGGCTTCAACTTCACAGCTTGTGATCAAAGAAAGGACATCTGAAATAATGTTAAATATGGTTTAGGTTTTACAATGTACTGTCTGCTAGTTTGGTTTCCACTTCTCTAACAAATCTCTTGCAAACACATCATGCAAAACACCACACAGGAATGACAGCGAGGGCACTGGAACCAATGTTGAAACAAAATAGAAGCCATTTATTGCCCTATTATTACCAGTTCAGAGCTGAATCAGCGTAACATCTCCTAAAAACGACCCTCTCAACCTGCTCAAAACCATCCATGAACAAACACCTTCAGCAAGAGGCCTGGTACCCTTTCTTCTAGAGGAATCCAAAGTCAGGTGATTCCCAAACGCTGCCAGGTACCAGATCCTGCCCTGGTGACATCTGGATTTCTCTTGGTGCTGTAGGTCCCAGCCAGAAGGGAGTTTGCTCCCTCAGCACACTCCAAAGGTGTGGAGCTGGTGAAACTCCAGCATCACAGAGACTTCACTGATTCCAGCCCAACGCAGAGAATTATGACATGTTTGCCAAAATATTAATGTGTGCTATGCTCCAGTGTTAACTAAAAACATTTCTTAATCCATTGGCTAATCCAAACAAACAAATTAGTATAATTGGGGAGTTGTGCTTGTGAATACAAAGCACAAAGAGAGGGAACACGAATTGTCTTGTTGTCATTCCTCTCAGGCAGCATGTGCAGCTAGTTCTGTTCCTTGCAGTCTGAGCATACTGGTATAATTGATGGCAACATTTATCATAACAGCAGCGCGAAAGCATCAACTGCTTGATGAATTTATTTACTCCTGCCCAGAAGTGAAGCTATGATTGGACCACTTTATAAACATCAAACTGCTGTAGACCTGGTCTGTTGTTGTTGATTGCACAAGGGGAAAAGAGGGGGAAGAAAAAAGAATTAAAAACAGGGCAAAAAAACCTTGATTGGGAGGCTGGAGGTTCAGTGAAAAGACAAATGTCTTTCATTAGAAGAAAACAACCATTACTTTATCTAATTAAAAAAAAAAAAAATTACTCTTGCATCCATGATCAACAGCTGCAGCATTGTCTGCTGCAGTCTAGTCCTTTTTCTGGCAGGTTTTTTCTCCCCAGCCCACAGCATTCCTGGAGGCAGAGAGCTGTAAAGAAAGCACCAACCTTCCAAACTAACATGACAAGGACACAGCTTAGCAAGGCAAAACCAGGAACCACATTCCTACTTTGTCATCTCTTGTCCTCCACAGAGAAATATGGGGTCATGTTCTCTTTGCCCTGACACAATACAGTCATCTGAACCTGTGCAAACTCTGCTACTTTTCCTGGGTGGATTCTGCACTTTTTGTCCCCAGATGGAAGTAAATCCAATAGGAAATAGGTCCAATGACTTTACATTTGATAAGTTTCCAGACTGGTCTCTAAAAGGGTCTGAGAACCATGGCTTGAGATGGAATGGTCTGCAACACTCGGTCTCCACACTAAATATGGATGTTTTTCAAATAATAGTTTAAAAAATCCTCCCTTTTTTCCTGACTGGCTCCTTTGACTCCCCTCTGAGAAGGGGAGATGAATTTCAAACATCCAGTTGCTGTTTGGAGCAGTCTCTATCCAGCCTACAGCAGAGCCAGAAGTATCATCACAGGATGATTCACAGACATGGAAACAACACGAATTCCATTACAGGCTTCTGCAGGGTAAAGAGTTCATCCTTAATGAGATCTTAATGTCTTATAACTCACTAGATAAAATTTAGTTTATGATATTATGCTAAGAAACCAAAATGTAGTCAGCCCTGATATAGTCAGGCTCTAAAGTCCATAATTAAGACTCAGTGTTTCAAACTGCTGAGAAACTCATATCTGATTGAGGGTAGATTTTTTTTTTCCCTTTAAAATAATAGTTTCTGTGCTCAAAGGTGTAAACTTTCCCAGCACTGGGATGAGGAATTCCAAACATGCCTTGTAACAAATAAGTGTAAAAGCACACAGAGGTACATCCCAAAGGGGAACAGTGGTGAGCTGTCCTCCAGAGGCTGTGGAAGCTTGTGCAGGGCAGAGACCAATGTGCTCCTCAAGCACTGCAGCAACTGACAGCTGCTGTGTCAGACCCAAAGCAGAAATAAGTGGGATTTCAGAGGCATCTCAGGCCTCAAGAGCACAAAGGTCACTCCATTTCTTTGTTGTTTGCATTCCTTAATGACTTGGGAGCTTTATAAAATTCCTGCTGAAACCTTTTAAATTCCCTTCCTAATTATGCTGCATCTAGCTCTGAGGAGCCACACACAAGGCACTTTGTTGGAGAGAGTGGCACCATGATCCCAGGAAGAGCCTGAGAAGGAGAATGGGAACAGGCACACTGCCTCCAGTGCCTGCAGGACCAGCCTGGTATTAATCTAAAGATTATTTTTATGAGTGAGACTCATGTCCCCTTTATGTTTTATGCAGCACTTCAAACTCCAGGTCAGTGTCACACAAAGAACAATAGGATAATCATAGTAATAAAATGCTAATCTATCCCATTAACCTCTGCCTGGAAAATTGCAGCAGACCTGGCTTCCAATAACAACGCAGGGAGGCCTGAGGAAAGGGCAGATTAGACAGATTCCAGCACAGGGAAAGAACCCATCAAATCCTGCTGCATGCAGTTGCTAATGTTACACACCCCATGGAAAATTGGATGACAGCAGCAAGAACTGCTGGTGGCACAGTTTCCATCCTGGCTGCTGAGCACAGGAATTGAGTGAGCCCTGGGCAGCCCAGCTAGGGAGGGAGATGGCTATTAATGGAAAAGAAAAGCCTGAATAAGTAGGGGTAAGCAGTTTCCACCACACTCATCGCTGTTCAATGAAAGGCACAGCTGCACCTTTCTCTGAGTTATCAAAGATTATTTAAAAGAGTACAGAATGGCATTTACAGCAAGATACATCCCACCCTCTCTTCTGTCACTCTGTTCTACAAAGCACTGGGATGTGGTTCCCTCCCTTTAGCAAAAGCCTCTGGAGAGGGCCCAAAATATTGCTTCCCACACGAGGTGGCTGCTCACAGGTAGCCCTTACCCAAGTCCTTCAGAGGCTGTTCTCCCTTTGCCAGAGAGGAGACAGATTTCCAACAGCTGCAAATGGGACTTAGAGGAAAATTTAAAGTCTCAGACAAATGCCTTGGTAGATGAACCAAGGCTGGCTCTGCTTGCCCTTGCTAACAGGAGTCAGCCCAGGCCTGGCTCTGCTGGGAGCTGCCAGAGCAAACAAATGCTGTGCGTGGAGAAACTGAGCACAGCATGAGAAAACCACAGAGCAGGTCCTGTGGTTCCCTTTTCAACATGAATCTCATGGTTACTTCAAAAACCCTGTGAAGGAAGGCAAAGGGACTGTCTACTGGCTTTCAAAATTCAAGAGGCTTTCAACTTCAAGGAATAAATATCTATCAAAGACAATTATTTTTGCTTTTAGTATAAGTAGCTCCTTAAAAAAATAAAACCACAACAGCATGTAGCAGCTGAGGACTTTGCTTTCCCCATACTAACAGCACCTCTGCTGCAATCTTTGCTTTCCTTCCCTTTTGCATGACAGAGTGTTCAATGACAGAACAAAAAGGCAATGGCATTTCCATGTGGTTACTGCTCTTTCCAGGGAATACAAAGGAAGGAGGTCCCAGGGAGCTGGGATGTGCCGATGGCCAGCTGGCTGAGCACAGAGCTCTGGGCAGGGGCTGCTGTGAGGAGGAGCAGCACAGATCAGCCTGGCTGCACCTGCTGGCACCATCCCTGGGCATTTCAGGACAGGCACCAGGGCCCACCACCAGTGCTGCCCTGAGCTGCTCTCACACCCTCTCACAGAAGAGAAAACCCTGTTGTGAAAAGCGCCAATCACTTGGTTTTTAAAATTTTAAAAATAATAAAATGGTTATAAAAATAATAATACAATTAGAGTAATAAAGTTTAGAGTTAGGACAATTACAAGACAATGAAAAGCAAAGAATTACAGACCTCTGGATGTGCTTGGACACTAAATCATGAAAAGCATGACTTGTGAACAAAGGAATCACCCTTAAAACAATACATTTGTTGCATATTCATCTATCTTTCATGGTTATGCATACATTCTATTTAGAACAAGAAACTTTGTCTGTTGTATGTCAACTGTTCTTTTAATCCTCATGGCGTCTTTGAGTCTGAGCAAGGCCTGAAGAAATTAGCTACTTCTGATAAGAAGCCATAAATTCCTCTCTTTTGGAAGATTTAGGTGTTCCTCGAAGCGAGTATCTCATTCCTAAAAAAAACTCCCCCCACATATATAGTCTCTATTTTAACATTATGTTGGAACCTAAAACTATATTCAACACACTACGTAAGAGAATTAATACAACATAACTTTCTAACATTACACATATAATATTCATTGTAATAGTTGCAAAAAGCCAATCATAAAATATGTATTTTTCACACTATCCACCACAGTTTGCAAAAAGTCCTCAACACCATCAGAGTGAATCCATCCTTGCTATCCAAATACACTTTTGAGGGATAATTTATCATAGACTTAACAGGGTTTTTTTAATCATTAATATTGTTTATAACTATCAATACTCTTTCTACATTATTTAACTATTTCATAAGCATGCAAAAGCCCATTCAATTAACAGGAGTTTTGGAGTTTTCCTGAAAACTATTAATAACCTCTCAGGTATGCCCTGGTCCCCAGCAAGATTATATGCAAGCAACAGTGGGATGTACAGCTCAGGGCAACACCAGGACCACACAGTCAGAGGCAGGACCAAGGCACAGAGCTGCCAGTCACATTCCTTGGCCTGGGTCTGCTGAGGAAGACTTTTCCCCCTGCAGAGGAGATGGAGCTTTCCTGCAAAAGCACAACATTATTGACCACATTAGAAGGGCATGAACAGTTTTGGTGTTTATTTTCCATTGTCTTTCTGCTCATTTCTTCTCTCTGCTGTCTTTCTGAATGATCTCATGCACTTTCTCCTACTTCACACATCAGAAGGATCACTAAGAATCACTCATCCTCCCGCCTGAGGAAAAGGGGAGCAATGCTCTGGGGAGCCCAAAGGTGCTGCAGTCAGAGAGGAGCCTCAGCTGAGGCCCAGGATCCCCTGTGGCCATGGCAGCACTAATCCCTGGGGAGATGAGCTCTCCCAGGGTCCTCCTGCCTTTCTGGGGAGCTCTGCATGCTACCCTGAACTCTGGGCTGATGGAGCTGCACCACAATGAGGAGTGACTTCAGACCCAGACTGAGGATGCTGCACACCACATCTGCAGGTAATGTGAACGAGCACCAACGTCAAGGCAGATTTGTGCCAGCCGAGAAATCTGTTTTCTCCCAGCCCACCTTGCAAGAATAAAACATTTTCTTTCCTCAGTCATGAGACACTAGCAGGGTTTGCAGGGCTGTGTCTCCAACTCCCTCCAGAGCCAGCTCTGCCTCCTGAGGCTGCAATAGTCTCACCCAGGATGTTTGGTCTTTTAATTCAATTCCCTTAAACCAACAGCACTGCTGAGGCTTTCCCCTTCCATTCTCATTAGCAGACCAAATATGTTCTAGAATGAATTGCATAATTATATCAGCAAATCCATTTTCTCCTGCAATGTTTTTTCCAGTTTTCCAAACTGTGGGGTTTCTTTTTCCCTGCAGAACTCCCCAAAGAGATGCCACAAAGCAAAGGAATCATGCAAAAAGATTTATGACAGTCATTTGTATACATGAGTATGCTCACAGACATTCAAGTTCCCTCTTCTGTCTTCTCCTTTTATTTAGTATGAAAGCACAAGCTGTTCCCAAGTCACATTTATACATTTTTCATAAATCAGATACGCTACTCATATCATTTTAAAGATGGACATGAGGGGGGGTTGTGTGTTTTCTTGTTTTCAGGGTCCCAGCATATCTCATGCTTTGCCTGAAGTCTTTAAAAAAGCATCAAATTTAACCAAAAGGGACACTCACCTCATAATTAGCCATGACCTGGACTGAGCCTTTGCTCAGTGTAGGATTAGCACAAAGTGAGGGGCCTGGGGAAGGAATGGTGCTGCAGACACAGCTCCTGCCTCCCCATCCCTTGCCTGATGCTGCAACTCTCAGCAGGTACAGGCTGGAACCAACCTTCCAGGCTGTACTCCTGCTCAGGAAAAGCAGGACACAGAGTTGAGCAGTTACACCCCCAAAAAGAGCATGACAGGAATTACTGCAGGGCTCCACCACAGCCTGGCTCTTCTTCAGCATTAAATCAGTAAAATCTGGTTAAAGCACATGATTAATGAAAACTTAGACAGATTCCTGGAGCTGCTGTGGACTTGGAGAATAAACACAGACATCTCCTCTAGGTTTTCCCCCATCTCAGTTTCCTATTTGCAAATGCCTGCCCTATTTTACAACACCTCACAGCAAATGTACAATGTTTGTTAGAAACAATTTCCTCCTCGGGTTCTTCTCCTCAACCCAGTTTGTTCTCCCTGAAAAGATAATGGAAACTGAACAAACTGGGAAGAAATGTATATTTTTTTTCCTAAAAACCCCAGCAGTATGCATACATCACATCTTACAATCTGCTGGAAGAACAAGTCAGGTGACAGCTTGATTAGCCCATATCTGGTTTGTGCCATCCTTTGCTTTACTCTGTGCAAGGTAAAGGAAAAAAATGTTCAGAATGAGAAAAAACAGGTTCAAGTTGGACCCCTGATGTCCTGGATGGAGTTTGGGCTGCCTTGAGATGCAGGGAGATGCAACATTCACATTCTCTGGACAGAGAGACATAATTCTGTCTCTCAGGATTGCTTGGAGAAGCACAGAGAAAAGAAGAGAAAACAATCTTTATCTCTGCTCCTTTGTTTTCCCCGTGTGGAATGTGGTGTGGAGATTGTTTACCTGCAGTGGTTGCTGGGTTGGGTTCTGGGGAAGGTTGTTTGGGGTCAGTGACCAATGGATCCAGCTGTGTTGGACTCTCAGCAGAGAGTCATGAATTTGTAGTTAGATAAGTAAGTAGGTATGTAAAATAGTATAGTATATCTTTAAATAGTATATTAATGTAATAAAGTATAGTTTTAATAAAACTATCCTTCAGCCTTCTGATCTGAGCCAGACATCATCATTTCTTCCCTGCAGCTGGGGTTCACCACATTTTACCACAGGGAGAGTCCCAAGATTTGCACAGGATCCCTGAGTGTCCCAAATCCAGAGGAGGTGATGGTTGCAAGTGAGAGATCACACGCACACAGCACACAGGACTGTGAGCAGCAGGCACTCGCCTTGCTCTGCTTTGGCAATTCTCCACTCTGATCACATCAACATCTGAAAACCAGGCAAATGGCAGAATCCAGGGCAGAACCCTACCCTGCTCTGCATCCTCCCTGCACAGGCACACAGCCCCTGAAGGGTTTGGCAGGGGCCACTCAAACCTCAGCACATCCTTTGTCCTTCATGCCTGGTGAGCGCCTCAGCTCATGGCAGCACCAACAGGACACACAGAAGCACTGAGGGAGCTCCTGAGCAGAATCTGCCCTCTTACCCAGCTGAATGCTTCCAAAGAGATACCACAACATCCACCTCCTGTGCTCCTGGGAACCTGCAGCAGGGAGAGCTGAAGGCCAGGGAAGACTTCAGCCCTCCAGAAATATTTCCGTGCTCAGCACAGAACTTCCTCTTCCAGCTGCTCTCTCAGGAAGCAAAGCCTGACCAGGGTTTGACTGACTCAGATCCATTTTTATTTGTGTTTAGCACATGCTTTGTGCTACTTAAAGGCAAGTGTCTTCTCTGCTGCAGCACAATTGCCAGAGTTAGGATTAGTTACACAATTTTTTTTTTTTTTCCTTTCTTGGGGAGAAGCTGAACAAAGCTTTTCTCATTCTTGTCAAATGTACGTTTGCAAAACACTGGCATCTATTAGACACAAAACATAAAGAAGGTGACATTAAAAGCTGAGTAAAAAGGGAGTTTGGGCTGTTTCCTGTGAATAAAAGACAAAGAATTGCTAGACAAAATCAGATACTTTCTGAAAACATTTCATTTAGTTGGATATAAGCACTTTGCCTGATTATGATGTTTGCCTGGCCATGATGTTTTCCTAATACACAGGATGCTGAAACTCTGTTCAGAAGGCTTTGAAATGATACTGAAAGATGCCATTTCTGTACAAGAGCAGTATCAGAAAATGTTCCATATTTTAGCAGTCCAGAGTATCAAGATCACTCAGCAGTGGAAGGTGGTGAAAGGAAGAGGCCATGAAGTTATCAAAACAGGAGGAGAATCTGTCCAGATTAGAGAAAACTGTGAACAGAAAGTCCCTTTATTTTTAAATGCTATGTTATTAAAAGCCTAGCATGACCAAATTATGCTGAAATTGTTGCTAAGTGTTGAAAGAATAAAGATGAATATGACAAGAAGAAGGGGAAAACAAATCACACATTAGGAAAAAAATAGTTTCTAACTGATAGCAATTAAACCTGGCTATGAAGGTTAGTCTCCTGATGTGATTTTATTTCTAATCACTGCAAAAGTGGCTGTGTGAAGCTGTAAAGCCAGTCAGAATGTGTCTATCTCAAGATCTATGGATTATACACTTGGCAGATTATTTCTTACAGGGACATTATCAAGCTGCCATTCCCAGTGCTCTTTTAAATAATCCTGTAAAGATAACAAGTAGTACTCTAATTAAAAACATTCTTTTCCATCATGTAAATCACTTTTAAGATATCTGTGACTGATATGATGGACTACAAATTCTGGTAGCACCCACCCAAGCCTGTGCCAGCAGCACGCTGGTATATAATTTTATCTAATTGATCAATTAAATTAAAATAATCTTTGAAACAAGCTATAATAAGGGCTGTATAATTCCAGTGCCACCTATTATATTCCTTGACTCTTTATCTCCTCTGTCTCATTAAAATATTCATCCAGGCCCTGGCTGAGTAATAAAATGACAGCTCTGATGGTTTCATGACAGAGAAGTGGATGAGCTATGGCTGAACAGTTCAATTAACTCCAGCCTCTCCCCATGTTAACTGTTTCTTACTGGTATAAAAAGTATTGAACCAGGTCCTTTTCTACATCCCAGTCACTTCACTGCTTGCAGCAATTCTCTGTCTTTAGCAGACAGCCAAAACTAACACACCCCCATGAGATGGCAGTTTCAGACAGCAGGTTCTTCACGGGGATGCTCTGTGTCTGCTGGGTGTAGACAGGACCTTCTACAGAAAAATTCACACTGTATCTGGTTTTTATCTCATCATTCGATGAACAGTGTCAAAATGTGATTATTTCCACCTCTCTGTCTTTTGGAAAAAACAGCACATGTGAAATCCTTTTCCAGGTGGTATTTATAGTAGTTTAAAGTGAGTTCTGATTGCTTTGCATTATTTAGGGACAAAAAAATCCCACACAAGGGAAAGCTGAGAGACAAATGGTCTAGGGGATTAGAAAAAAAAAAAATTAAAAGAAGGGGAGTAAAGAACCTGGAAGAGAAAAACTGCAAAAACCCCAATCTGACATCTTTCACAAAGAATATTTTGTATTTCATATTAATTTACAATCATTTTGTAAAGCTTGAAGAAAGAAATCTAAAAATCTCAGTCTTACTTGGGAAAGAAGGAAGCTAAAAGAGATAATGCTGCCCTGCCCAGATGACCACAGCCTTCTTTGGGATGCTGATCTCAGGAGGATGAAGTCTCCCATTTTTTTCACAACTCAGTATATTGCAAATGAAATGTATTGGCTCAGGCAGACAGAATAGGGAAATTCTATTTCAGTCAGCCAAGATCGATGAGCAGACTACTGACCAGTAAGAGAGTCAAGAATTAGCAAAGCAAAGGACTTTTTAATGGAACTTTATATTGTCCATCTCCATCTGCCATCCAGAGTCTTCGGTCAAAGCAGGAAATTTATCCAGACATTATAACCACCTAGCCTTACTCTGACATTGGGACTTAACATGCCTTCTCTTGTTAATATCATTCAGCAACAGCTGCATTATATTACCTGTCAAAAATTATTAATCCAATTCTGTTTTCATGTATATTTATCATTTCCCTGCCAACCACAGTCAAATGATTCTGTAAGACACATCGATTTCCTGAATGAATTAAATGAAAAGTGTCTGTCGTAAGTTTTACAGACAGTGGAGTGATTTTCAGGTACTCTCAGTATTTTTTGCTGTATTTTATTCCCAATAACCTGCAGAAAATAATCAAGGAACAGGGATATAGTCATTATGAGACCTTTTTTGCTTCCTTCAATTTTACTTGCTTAGAAGAATTGTGCCATGGAGCCAAATATTCTTACTTTCCTTGTATTCTTATTCCATTTCAGGCAAGCTCCTTGTGCAAAATACTATTTTACTATAACTGCTCATCTGAGTAGTTCCCAGAATCAGAGATAACCAAGTTACAGAACCACAAAAGGGTTTGGGTTGGAAGGGACTTTAAAGCCCATCTCGTTCCAAGCCCCTGCCATGGGCAGGGACACCTTCCACTATCCCAGGTTCCTCCAAGCCCTGTCCAACCTGGCCTTGGATACATCCAGGGACAGCCACAGCTTCTCTGTGCCAGGGCCTCAGCACCCTCAGAGCAGAGAATTTCTTCCAAACACCGAATCTAAACCTGCCCTCTTTCATTTGAAGCCGTTCCCCCTTGCCCTGTCACTGCAGTTCCTGCAGAAGCCCATTTTAACAAAACCATTCTGTGCTTCTCCCTTGCATTCAAATCAGGACACCCAACACTGGGGAGTCACTGCCCATCTCCCAGCACATCCCATGACAGCTCTCACACCCTGTTTAAACAATTCCCCATGTACAAAACACTGCCCAGGTGTGCTGTGGGGCACAGACTGCACTCTGCCTTCCACAGCTGGGCAAGAAGTGCCACACAGCTCCTGCAGTTGATGAATATTTACCATTTCTATCTAGTATCCATAAAGAGAATGTGATGCACAGAAAAAAACAAGTGTGAATTGTTGAAAGACAACTGGAGGTCTTGGACATTGAACTCAAGAGTCCTGAAGAAACAGGACACTTCTCAAGCAAGTCCCTTTCATTATTTTCTTCAAATGAAATTATAATAAAGTTCACCATGCCTAAAGCAAAAAATTAAAGTCCACAGGGACTTCAAAAGTGACAAAAGGATAAAAGTTATGTTAATATGAACAGAGAGTTTCCTTCAATCCAGAGCAGGAGGTGCCAATCCCCTGGAGATAACAGACAGAACCTTTCAATGACATTCAAATAACTGGTGAGAAGTTGTTATTTTTCTGGAAATGTCTTTTCCTTTCAACTCCCTTCAAGTATTGATGAACTGAGCAAAAACCTTTACAAGTTTCTTCGTCTCCTGGCCAGCCCATACCCAAGAGCACCTTGTAGATGTCCCAGTGTTTGGAAGATGCTGCACAACGAGGGGGTTCAGCTCTTGCTCAGGACCACAGCTGAGTGTGGAGGCAGAGTGAATCTGACTCATCTCAATTTGATAACGCCAGTGGGAACACCCAGGTGCCCCCAGAGCTGCTCGTCTCTCCAGCTCACTGCCTCCACCCCATTCCCCAGGATACAACTTCACCCATCCTCATTTGCAGGCAGTAAATCTTCCCCACTCTGAAGGACTGAGATGCAAAGTGCAGCGTTGTTCTCAGGGATCTGCCTGCCAGCAGCTGAGTGATGCTGCTCAGAACGACACCAAATGAGCTGTGCAACGCAGCCTGTTATGAGTTGGACCTCGTGTGCAATACATCAAGCTCTTAAATGTGAGACACAGCACTGAGCAGGTGAGGTTTGCTCACAGGCATGGTGCTGAACTGGGGAAAATGACAGCTCAGCAAAGCATTTGCTGCTCGTGCTCTGGGCATGCAAAAAGCACAGCAGCTCTGACCAGGGCCTCCTCTAGCAAACAGCACATTCCTCAAACAACTATTTCACGTTAGTAAACCAGGCACAATAGTGAGTTTTTCCATGTTTTCCACATCAATATCTAGGGAGAGTTTTTCCTCTTCTAGTTATTCAGATGCAAATACATCTGGGAGATGACAAAGGGGGACAAAAAAGGGGACAACTTCCTCCCCTCCCCATCTACCTCTTTTGGTCAGCCCAGTATTACCCAAATAATCTCTTAGCAGGAGAATGTGAAAGGAGAGCCTCGACTTGAAGGAGCTCTCAGAAAAGCAGGCAAAGTGAGAATCAGAAAGATGATTTCAGCATTTGTAATTGTGTCTGAGCCAGGCAGAATGATGCCCTTTTTAGGGACACTGAGAGAGGACAACAATATTTTTTATTTGAAGGCATGACAGTTTAGATAGGAAACCTGACTGAACACAGAAAGGAAAAAGGCATTTCTTAGAAGTGATAAAGAAAATAGAGTCTGTCCACTGACTGAAGGAGGGAAGGGAATTTGGGATGAGACAGTGAAGAGCTGGTGTCTAGGTAATAGGTCTAGGTCAAACTGAGCATATTTCCTATGCTATCCCTGATGCTTTATTGCTGTGGTAAGAGGCAATGGTTTCACATCCCCACCAGGCAAAGCAGATCAGCAATTTCTCCAGGATCATCTTGATTTCATTCCCCTCTTTGAATTCTAGCTTTCTGCATTTGGTATTTCCTCAGCAAATTTTTCTGTAGCCACCGTGAATAACAAAACCATGCTACTTCTACTCTCAGTATTCCCAATTCTGCTGCTGCTATTTGCTCTGGCCATATTGACTCGGGTATCCCACAGCCCAGAACTGCTTCAGTACTGTTTGCAAAATTGAACAGTTACTTACTGAAATCCTACATTTCTCACACCCACACTGCATTTAGAATCATCTGTCTGTGAAACAGCTAGAAAATGTTCCTGAGTAAAGAAGCTGCCTTTCCTCCCCTTGTGTGACAAAATGGGAAATAGGAAATCAGAGCACAGTGACAGCAGAGCCTTAGCTCAGGCTTCATTCAGGCCTTTGTCAGGCCTTTCCTCCCTTCTCCAACCTGCAGGGAAAGTAATGTCTCTGCAGGTGTATAAGAAGTGCTACTGACATCCCATCACACTCCTGCTGCACGCTGAGAATATCACAGAATGTGGAGGTGTGCAATAATTCCTTTCTTTTCCCTCCAATAATACAATGAGGGCTTATGCAGCTGCTCAAGGAAGCTGAGAAGTAACCCACAGTTGGATCAATGGAGATTCAGACTCAGACCATGTGTTTACTAAGAAAATTTGTGTCCCCTCCCAGAGCAGCTCCCCAGAGCTGGGTCAGGAGCAAACCCCAGATCTGAACATTTGGGTGCAGATTTGTTCTGTGCTCAGAGGGGACAGCCAGACAGCTCAGCTGGACAAACCCCAGCTCAGCTCAGCTGCCACTGGGGAGTCTCACAAGCTGTTATAAATAAAAGTTAAGAATTGATAGCAAACTGCTCCTGGGGACAGGAACAGGTTGGAGTTCAGAGCTGGCTGAGTCGCTGCTCTGCGGGGCTCTCGTGCCAAACCCGCTGCAAGCCCAAGGGGCTCTCCGGGGAGCACCTTGGTTTGTCTGAGCTTCTGTCCCCAAATAACCATCTGAAGCTTCAGCTGGAAGAGGAAACGACAGAGTGTACATATTAAAACAGCTACAACGGAGGAGGAAATTGCCTTTCATTAATTTTCCATAAGTAGATTACACCAAGCAGAGTGTAAACAGTCCCACGGGCACCAATTACCAGGCTTATTCTATAACTGAATTGTCCTAAACAAGCACCATTTTAATTTGAATATCAAATACTTTACACAGCAGGAATGAGAAGGAATAAACCAACCTAACAATGCATTTGTTATGGATTTCTACAAAATTGCTGTGGAAACCTCTGTGTCCCCAGTGGATTGTGCATGGTCTCTGCCCACATGCTCATGCTGCACATCTTCCTCCATCCCAGGAGAGGCAGCACGTGTACATGCCAGACATTGTGCCATTAATAAAATGGCCTCAGAATCTAAGGAGAGGCCAAATAATGAAAGCAAACCAACCAAACAAAAATCACACAACAAAGTCCCCTCTACAATTAACTAATCTAATTAATTAGATTTGGCATAATTCCCTTGTTTTTCTTTTTTTCCCCCTCCTTTTAAGAGACTAACTTACTAGAGCTATTTGCTGCTTCTAAAGGTCTAAATGAAATTAGCCTTCAGGCACAATTTTTCTCTAATAAATTGGAATGAATAACTCCCTCATATGTCCAGGAATGAGTGAAGCCAGTGGCATTAAAGGAAGAGAACCCAGAATTATCCAGGCCAGTTCTCCAGTATAAAAGCAGCAGCACACATTCCCATGAAGATCTGGAAAATCCTTCTCATTTCCCAAACTCTAGCTTGTTTGCAAACTATGAACATTAGGAACATCAGCAAAAGGCCTAAGATTCAATAGATGAAATTAGAAATGAGGTAATAAAATGTTCTACTCTGTCCAAAGGAAGGCAGGGAACTTCAGAGGACTCTCCACAACTCTTTCTATCCTGGTGAAACACAAAGTTTTGTCCTCATATTTGTATATAGTGCAGTTGTGGTTATTTCAGATCAGCCCTTGTGAGTCTTAGCCTCACTCAAACACATTAAAGCCCTGTAATTTCTGTTTGTGGAACTGAGAATGTACAACCTATTGGGCTGGAGAGAAGGTCTAAGAGAGGGCTGGGTTATCCCAGTTTAAAAAGCAGGAACCGAGGCATGCATTAACTAGTTAAGCCAAAAAAGCTCAGGCACAAAGCCTGAAGAACATCTGCTTAAACCACAGGGCTCTGAGCTCTTCATCTTCTCTCAGAACATTCATCCTCCAGAAAGAGTAACAACTCTGGAAAAAGCACCAGCAAGTCTGCCTGCTGATGTGAATCTCCAGCACGCCCTCTGACATGGCAGAGCTGCAAGGTGCTGCTCAGAACCTTTACTGGGACAAGTTCAGCAGTGCTGCCACAGCACACTTGACACTGCAGTGTGTTCCAACAGACCACGCTGTAAATTCAAAGCCAAGTGTTCTCTGTAGAGTTCTAGAAGAAATAATTTAGTTCCTAGGTGAGGGCAATGTTGTTAAATGTATTTGAAGCTCTGAATACTAACCAGTCCTTTTTTTCCTGCTGTATATTTTGGGTTTGTTTTATATCACATAGATGAATGGGCAGGGAAGAGCAGCCTTCCAGAAACTGAGTTTGGTCTTTGCCCAAAAACCATTATTCATTTCCATGTAACAACAGCAAGAACTGCATGTCCTCCACTTGTACTTACACCATTGAAAGAAAAGGCCCTGAAGAGAAACACAGAGAGAAATTTCTACATGTAAAACAGGAGTTGGGAAGTTTCCTCTTCTTCAAGTTCATTAAACAGAAGAAGAAAGCACAGCAATTATTTAGACTGAATCTAACCTCCTGTTTTATAACCAGTGTCCAAAAAGGCCAATCCACAGCATCTTTCCATTACTGTCCACACATATGAAGGCAGGATTGAGCCACTGCATCAACAAGGCCCTGCAGGAAAGCGTTTGCTCTCTGCTCCATCTGCCTGGCTGCTCCTACAGCAGCAGAACTGGGGCACCTTTCCCCTCTGATGGCAGTCTAAAGGTGATCAGCCAGAGGGATTTGTGCCCAGAAGTGAAGTTCTCGGGAATCCTGTCCCCATCTGTGCCAGCCTGTCTCCTCCTGTGCCAAGGCATGTCCTGCTGAAGCTCCTTGGTTCCCCCACGAGGGACTGGAGCCAGCCCTGCCTGGCCATGGCCCACAGGCACAGACACTGCTGAGGAGCACTTCTGCAATTGGTACTTCCTCTTTTCCACTGTTTATTAGGCTGCTACATCATTCACAGAAGGGGTGAAGACTGCAAATACCACAGTCAGCTGCAGGTACAAGTCAGTTCCAGACTTTGCCACCACTGAAGAAGCAGGAATGACAGGCCCAGGATAAAATTTTCAGTCATTCCTGTAGCTGCCAGGATCTCAAGCACCTCTCTTGCTCATTACACATATTTATTGTCATTTTTTCCATGTTCCTGTATTCTGCTTGCTGTCTGGATCTGGCAGGGGCACATACTTCTGTTTCAGCCCCATCCATTATTACCAATCGAATGGAAAAATCATTCCAGATCCCTCCCCCAGCACAGATTTCCATGTGACCTTGACCAGGTCACTGTACCTCAGTTGTTCACTCAGGGACTTACTTCAATAGATCACTGAAAATATAAACCACAATTTCCTGGAACAGATAAGTTCCCAAACATGAGGATAAGGATTAAGGATGGTTAATGGGCTGTGCATGCTAAGCTTTACTACACAGGTCACTGGATTCTGTCCCCCACCACAGCCACTGTGTCCCAGTGTCACATAAAGTCACGTTAGCATTCTAAACCACATCCAAAGTCTCCAGTTCAGCCTGGGAGATGAGATTTGTTGGATGAAAAATAGCAGCAACGAATTTCAGGCTCAGCAGAGAAGCTGCCTGTATATTTATGAGCCTAAGTCCAACCTTTAAAAACTCCCTTTTCCCTGGTGCAGGTTTCTTCAACAGGAAGTCATGGATAAAACAAAAAGAAGGTGCTAATGATAGAATAGTCAGGTAGAAATAATAGATTTTTTTACTTTTTTCACATCCCTAGAAGCACAATTGAAATAGCAAGGAGCATCAACAATTTATTTACTGGTCTTCAGTACCACATCCTGCTGTTTTTCTACCCCCAAACAAGACCCTGAGGGTTTAATTAAGTTTTCAGAGGAGGCTTGGGAGACACGATTTCAGTCAGTCTATGTCATTCATTCCATGTTTTCTATGGATGCACGGGGAAAAAACCCTACACAGCAATATAAATCAAACATGTTCCTGGTGAGCAATACACCAGACAGACGTGGCAACCCTCCCTTGTTCTGATGTTCTCACACTGCAAGAACACAGGGGAGGGAAGGCCAGAAAACCTCTGCCTGTGCAGGGCGAGGAAGCCCTCAAAACTGAGCTTCTCATGGACATCATTCTGCACCAAGGAACTGGAGGAAGATGCACCTGAGTCTCCTGAGGCACCTTTCCTCCCATCCCCATGCCACTGCCTTATCCCTCTGTGTCTCTAATGAGGCTGGCATTTCCAGTCTCACCTTTGAGACTCCCACAGGCCATGAAGTGATGCTGTGGTCTGGACAGATCCCCCAGGAGTAGGTCCAAAGCAGCAGTGAGACCTCTGAAGATGCAGATGGGCACCTGCAACTGGGAGTGCAGCACTAACAAAATCCACCAGCAAAAAGAGTTAAAATCCTTAACTCTCAGGACAAGTTAAGGATTTTATATACTTGGCCCTATACTTCTGCCTCAGTACATCACCTGCACAACAGGAAAACAGGAATATCTGACCTCTGTGGGACATGTGGGAGGCTGGGAAAACACCCAGCTGCTCTAGGGAGCTGTGTTTGAGCAGCAGGATTTGCAGAAGCATGCACAAAGATCCACAGCAGGCCCTGTCGTACAGCACATTCAGACTCACAGAAATGATGCTACAAAAGGTATCAGGATTTCTTTTTACACCTTCCTGATGAAAGCCTGGACTTGTTAACATCCCCCTTTCGAGTCAATCAGCCAGCCAGTGCTCCTGTTCCACAAAATACTGTGTTCATGTTGAACACAGCATACTCTGCAGAAAGGATGAACCATTTTTTTCAGGTTGTTTCTGGCAAAACTGGTGTCAACAATCTAAACCTTTTGCCTCCACTTTTTTTTCTGACTCCGTTCTTCTGCCCCAGCATTTTGAGGTAATCTCCCACCTGCATTATCTCTGACCTGAAGCCCTGCTTCATTTTTGGGAGGCTCCAGGTCAGTCTCTTTTGTTCACTTGTGAGCACATTGACTCTGCTGTCTCTCCAGAGGGAAATCCTCTGCCCTGACTCATCATTACCAGCAAACCATTTGAATTTCAAGGCAGTTTCGCTTTGGCATTTCAAATGACCAAACAAAAGAGACCATTTCCTGCAGCTATCTTAAAACCAAAGGAGTTTAACACACCTATCCAAAACCTTAGCTGAACACTACAAGCAGTAGGAGGTTCAGGATTTGTGCTTTTAGAGATATTAAGGTCAATCCATATTTGAGGAACATGACTAGAACCCCAGAACAATAACTGGAAATAGTTCCCTGGCCTAAGCCTTCTGTCTGCCTCTGCAGACAACCCCCCCACCCTTAAACTACTTCATCTCACAGCCTCTGCCAGAGTATTTTTCATGATTTAAAAAAAATGACTGGGTTTATTTGCTCTCTTTGTTGTTTTTAAGCCAATGTCTTAGAAGCCTGAAAGTGAAATATATTTCTTTATCAATTCCTTGTTTTTCTCCTCCTCTGCCACCCATGCACAGTGGTTTGCTTACTGAGGCTCATTCATGTGTAGGAGCTGCTGGCATTGATGTATTTTCTCAACAGGGTGGAGGGTTTTGTTTTTTATATTTTTAGAGCTGGCTGGCACATTGATTTAGGCTGGCAGAAAAAGCAGATGAAGATAATGTTAATTTTACAAGCAGAATCAAGCAGGGATAGAATGCTGGGCTTCTGTACCAAAGACATCTCAGTGGGCTACCACACAGACAAGCTCAGGATTTACAGATTATAATTCCCTGCCAGATTTACTGAGACTGATGACACACAGGTAAAGGAGTTCACTTCCTTTTGAAAGAATATTTTGTGGAGATTTTGTAATTGTTTCTGCTCTGACTCATAGAACACTGCTGGCCACTTGTAGGTAAAATCTGGATGTGCACAGTGGCAGTGGGAGCTCTGTTACTCCAGGAAGATGGATGTACACCAATTTATCCCTTCCAGCCATTTATCAGTTCATTAGCACTACTCAGTGCTTTGCTCAAAACTCTCTTTGTGGATATAACACACCAAAACCCAAACAAACGAAAGCAGTGATTTGTTTATAAGTGCTCTTTTCACAGGAACACCAGCCTGGGAGTGAGCACTGCCTTCCTCAGCCATCACACACCCCCAAACACTGTCTAAAAGCTCCTGTACCATATGTAAATTATCTCTTGCACAGAACCAGCTCTGGAGGCCCCTTAGCAGGCAGCAGCACATTCCAAACCTTGTGGCAAAGGCAACACATAAAAAATGCATCATCTGCCATCAGGTCACAACCTGCTCTCTACAGAGAAGAAATTTAAAGATCCACTGGTCCTCTTCCATCCCCAGCATCACTGAGCAGCATCTGAATAACTCAGAGAAAAGTTAATTGTGGCCAGGACGAATCTGATTACCCTCATTAGATGCAAGTTTTCTGGAGGGAGGAGGGAGGCTTTGTCTTCTCTTTTAGAAAGAGCAGCAATATTTATCTGGAGGAGCTAAGACATACCAGGGATCCTGCAGAGAGGCTCATGGTGCTCCACTGTGAGACAAAGTCACAGGGAAAACACAAGAGAGAAGCTCCAGAGTTGATCTTGGCCACTTCAGGTCCTCTTGAATTTTACAGAGGGGCCTTTCCCCTTGCAGACACCCAATACACTGCAGAAAGAAAGGACTCCTGTTGGAATTTGTGGTATTTAGATGATTTTGAGATTGTAGAAAGTCTTTGTCAGCCCCGCTGCTAAAGAAGAAGTCATAAATTGTTTGTGTTGGTTTTTAAGGTTGTTTATTTTTGTTTATCTCTAACATGTTCTGCTGCCCTGCCGCAGCTCTGTCCTGCAGGGCAGCGTGTGGGGCTCTGCCCTCAGTGGGATGGTACAAACATTAAATACCACAAACTACCTGTGCTGGATTTACAATAACGTGCCAATATCTGTCACCTACGTTGGACAGTGTGTCCCCAGCCTAAACCAACAGAAAAATGCCAACACCACAGTGAAACATGGAGGGCATGAAGAAGGAGAAAAAGGACAAGACACACCCAATTTCCTCCATCTTGTCCCCTCTGAACCCCTAATCTAGAATCCTAAAATTTTACTTTTGCACCCGTGCCACACTTAATTATTACTTATATCAAACATTCAGAGGTTGTAATTCATCCTGTAAGATTGAAAACTCTTTTCCATGGACAGAGATCACAGCCAGTGTCTGTGGGGGCTCTGTCCAGGGGGGTTCCTGACCCCTGCCAGGGTCCCAGACCTGCCAGGGCAGCCAGAGGGAAGCCCTGGACTCCCACAGACTCCCTCTTCTTTCACTCTGCTTCACCCATCTCCAGCCATGGGAAAACCATACAATATCACTAACTTTGAGTTAAAATCCAGCTTTTAGCTCCAGTATCTCTCGTGGGTGCTCATCCACATCTTTGCAAGGGCTTTGGTTGGTGCATGAAGCTGTTTTGCAGCAGTGCTTTGCACACAAGGCACACATTTCAGACCTGCCCTGAAAACGTGCTCATGCTCCAGCTGGACACGTTTGTGTGTGTTAAATTTGTCATCTGCCTGGGAAAGGGTGAGATCCTGCACTCCAGTAGAGGCTGCCTTGGAACAAGAGCTGGCTCAGATTTATACCAGTATTTCCTCTTCTCCAACTAATAAGGACAACTCAGAAGGAATCTGAGAACACAGAGAATTTCATGTGTTGCTTAGGGTCTCTTGTAATATCACAGATTATTATCCCTCCATATTTGTTAGAGGAGTTTGGAAGAAAGAGGAAGGATTGCTGGAAATTGGCTTTTAAATCTGGCTTCCCCTGAGAAAGATGGTCATGCTCTTGAGGTTTGTGGTATTACTTGATAAGCAGTGATTAAAACAGTAATCCCAAATTGTAATCAAAAAGCAGTCAAGGCTCTGAAATTACTTTTTACTAAGCTTTTTTCCCCTTTCAAAGACAGCTCTGTATGGCAAAAGATAATAAAACACCACAGACGCTGTTCCAATTTCATTTAGAAATATTTGAGCCATTAATTTATAGTTTGGAAAAGTTTTTCCTCTTGTCTTTAAATCCACCTCAAAAATAGGTCTATAGTCTAGGAGAAAGAGGGAAAAACTCTTTCCTGTGGCTATATTGCTCTTGAATACCTGATATATATATGTCATCACAGTATGAAGCAGGGAAAAGGTTTCTCCCTAACCAGTGAAATGCTGGAGTCAGCCTTCCCCAAGCTTTCCCAGGCAAAGGTGTTATTGTTAGCAAGAGCCTCTCCTAATTGATGTGGTTTTGAGATTTCTGAAAAACAAAGCTCCTGCTGACTTAATTTCATGAGGAGAATTCAGTGCTCTGACTTCAGGGTTGATGTCTGCAGGTTCACTGGAGGAAGGAACCCAGAGTGTTTGTGCTCAATAACTTCTCCTTCAGCCCACTCAGCCAGATCTGCGTGTTCACATTCCCCTCATCAGATGAAAAGCACACACAATAGCTCTCATGACAGTTTGATTTTCCACACAGCAAGTGGCCAAACTAGCAACCAGTTTGTTTTAAAACAATGATGTTGCCAAAGGGAAAAAAAAAAAAAATAGCAGCACACATGCTTTTTAAAATTTCAGACGTAAGGACAAAGCTTTCATTAAGCTGGAAAATTTTCCATAGTTATGTGCAATGATTTGTGATTTCCCCCCTTTGTGCTGATTTTGCAAGAGAACAGAAATAAAATTCATCAGGCTGTAAAAATCAATAGTGATGCTTTGTCCTGTGTAATAGAAAAACTGCAGAAGTTTATCAAGCTGAACAGCAAAATTCACAAAGGAATGCAGGTCATATCAGAGGGAGGAACTCAGCCTGCTGCCTGTGTGTCCCAGTCTAACCCCACACTCCAGTCTTAGTCTTTATTAGGGACAAAATAAAGACACTACAAGGTATTGCCTTTTGCCAAACGTGCCCCTATAGCTCTGCAACCACATTTATTTATTTTAGAATCAACTTAGAGATTTCTGCTTTGTAAATGCCGCTCATGGGTTATTACCCTGAAACACAACTCACACCATTCCAGGTCTCACATTTCCCCCAAAGATCACTTAAGTGTTTTTTTAACCATACCTCTCCACAATATAGTTTTCAGCCTGACATTTCCCCACTGCACATTTCCTCAAGCCAACAAAAGGATTCTGAGGAAACAGGATCAGCTGCTCCAGCTGCTGCATGGACACAGATCAGCCCAAGCCTGAGGATGAAGCGCCCCAGGCACCTCCCCATCCTGAGTGCCTTTGGAAAAATGTGGAAAGAAAAACCTGTGTGTGTGTTGATTATCCAGTCACACTCCTGACAAGGCCCACTAATGAATGCCCTTGTTTTACAGAACTTGATGGAAGCAAAGCTATAACACAAACTTCTAAAACACAAATTTTCTCGGTGATAAATGCTTCCCTTCTGTACCATTTAACAGCTGGATAGTGAAGATGAAGACAAAGCACACGTTTTATCTGTGGATTAAATTAAACCCTGGATTACAAATTGTAATTGAACATAATTATTTCAGTACTAGAAAAATTTAAGGTTGCCCTCATGAGACAGAATTTGCCCCACAGAGCAGCATTAACATGATCAAAATGGTTATTTTCTACTAACACACATTCTGGTATTCCATTTCCAAGCAGCTAGCAAAACATCCTCCATTTCTTGTGGAGGAACAAAAAATCCCAAGATACCTTTATGTTTTATGCTACTCTGTAAAACCAGCAAAGTGTAAACTCCATAAAATGGCTTTTAATCTAGCACAAGTTTACTTTATACCGTGTGATACAATCATCTAAAATAAATGTTGTGGGTTAAATTTGGAAAATAGAAGATGAAATCTAAAAAACCTCTCCCTTTTAATGTCTGAAGTACAAACCCCAGCTGCCTTTCATGACCAGAAGACTTCAAACCAACAGAATATTCTATCTGCACTGCTGCTCAGGTTTGCTTTTCTCCCCGTAGAAGGAAAATTCCTACTCTTCTTTGGCCACAAGAGTGCTACTGCTCATGTCAGCAGGGCAAACGAGAAAAACAGTTCTGTGAAGGATTCAGAGTCTGTGATAAATGCAAATGGCCTTTTATTACTTTGTCATTTAATCTCATGATCTTACACTTGTGTAATTGAAATAAACATAATGCAAAAATTAAATCAAAAACATATGAGTAGGACTCTGCTAGAAATCATAAAAGACAGGGTTACATCGAGAAGGAGATTTATTTCTGAGCACTGAGTTCATGTCCTTTAGAGACAAAAATAGGTACTCTGGACAACAGACAGAAGCAGGCATCAGGTTTGCTGTAAGGACAGGCAACTCTCTGAACACATCCAAAATCATCAGCTCCCAGAATACAGAAAATCACTGTTGAGCAGTATCCTCAAAACCCCTAAAAACCCACATAAAATCACTAGGTTGTTTTTTGATTTTTTTTTTTTTTAATATGGCATAAGTCAAAATGTCAGCATATTAAGTGGGATGTAAAAAAAGTTAAAGTACTCAAAGGCAAAATTGACTCAGTTACATTTGTGTTACCAATAGCAAGAAGCATCTGACTCATCAGAAGATGATTTCATCCAGTCTTTTCAGGAGGATAGGGATGAATGTATTCAGTACCCCTCAGGATGATTTGGGATGCTGTGGGAACACTCAGAGCCCCAGAGATCAAGGGGAGCCCGTTTTTCTGGGCAGCAAGGGACAGCAGAGCTCCTTTGGAAGGAGGTGAGTGATTACAGACACAGGAGAGGGTGGGAAGCTGGTTCAGCATGAAGGGGAATGCAGCACTTTTAGTGACAGTGGTTGCAGTACATCCTGCTGAAGGGAAAGGGAGCAGGGATTTGGGAATAGGAGAGAGATGGCAGCAGGAGAAAATCTGATTTTCACAGTGGAGGGGCCTGGTTTGATGGGCTGCAGGAGAGGAAGCTCTCCCTCACGAGCAAAGGAGGCAAAATAACAAAGGAAGAAGATAACTCCATTCCAGACATCAACAGGAGTACGACTGCCTCTAGGACAAAAACCATACCACAAAAGGCAGGATGAAACCTGAGAATAGGGAATGCCTAGAAGAGAATCTCAGCTTTGCAGATAATGAAACTAAACCTGAGACACATTGGATAAGAAGACAAACCAACAGGGAAGCTGAAAAACACAGCCATGAATGCTGTGAAACCTTCAGCTCTCTTGACCCACAAGGCACTGATAGAAAATTCTTGGGTTAACATTTTTGTTTCTGGGATTTCTGGGATTTTTTTGGTTATTACTTATATAATTTAGTTTCCATTGCAATAAATAGAGCAATATACTAATAATTGCAATGCAGGATGAGCATTCCTGCCTGATGTTTGTAAGGCATTTCCAGAAACCATGATGTACCCACACACCATCCAGACCCATACACACACCATACATAAACTTAGATAAAGGTCAGTTGTGTCATTAATCTGCATTTAGGATCCTTCCCAACACATCAGGATCTTACTGCACTAAAGACTTACAGACCAAAGCAAGAGCTCCAACCATATTATCAGACTAAAAATGGTGGATCACAAGGAAGAAAGCAAAGTGTTACTGGCTGACATAAAAAGTAAGCAAAAATGAACTCTGGCTGTGGTAATTTTTTGTTGGCATCACAGAGGAAGACAGTTTGAAAATCTGAAAGAAATGAACAGTAAAGCTCTATAGATTTTTAACAGAAAGCTTTTCTAATTCATCTCAGAAACCCCAGGTCCCACTTCCCTGCACATCTCCTTCAGGCCTGCTCTAAGTGCAGCTCTATAAATACACAGATCTATGCAGAACACAGGTGTGTGTCCCACTTCTGCCTCTCCCTGTACACAAGTGAATTGGGATCATGATTTGCAAAAAGAGGAAATTCTCACTCTGTATTCAAAAGGTAAATAATGACTCTGACCTACTGTTCTGACCCAAGACAGTGCAGGCTGTCCTTTATCCATCACTTACTCTCACAGCATACAAAGCAGTACAATCCAGGGAGTAAATTAATCATTTTCTCTTTCTGCAGTGTACAGGATATGGACTGTTTTACTGAGTGACTACTTCTTTATAAGATAAGGTTAATCAATAAAGATAATTAGACACTTCTGGTTAATACATCCATGTCACTGAAAAAAACTCACATTACATCCTGCCATTCCCGGCTGAAATACAAACAAATACTGGAACAAATCCAACTGGTATAAAAATGACCTAACTGTATGGCATTGAAAAACTCAGATTAAAAACACTGTGTGGTTCACTCCAACCTGAACACTCCTGAATCTCAGAGGAAATCACATCCTGCCTTATCTCCACAGTCTGAGCCATGAGGTTAAACCTCTGTGTTCAGCCCAAGCCTTCCTGATTTTAGCGGATCTTTGAGCAATTTGTAGCAAGTGTCAATTTGTCAAACCCCTAGAGCTGGTATTTAGCATCTGGGCAAAAACAGCTGAGAGAAAACCCAGCTCTGTTTTGGGCACAAGGGCTCAGCCACAAAAAGAAAATAAAGTGCACCCTTTTAAGACTGAGCCTTCTTCATTGTTTCTGTGGCATCTCTGCACAGCAATTATAAAGCCAAAGTCTGATTAACCTCACTCTAAGCCCATAACCTCTGCCTGCTCAGGCTGCTTTTGATGCAAAGCGAGACTGAAGGATGGACAGTTTGTCCAGGGCACAAAGAGGTTCTGAAGTGCCCACACTGCTCCCTTGGAGAAATCCTTCTTTGCCATTGCACCTGTGGCATCCACAGATTTTATTTCTAATTCCTGTGATCTGTCCCAGATCACTGCTCAGTTCTGAACAGGGGGGGCAAGATAAACCTCTCCAGCTACCACTGAGAAATCTATAGCCATGGACAACCAGCAGATCATCGGGCTAATCTCCTCTTGTCCCACTTTAACTGAAGCTTTTAGCAAACAAATATCGATCCATTGTTCCACAGCCACAAATCCTCAAGTAATTCTCAGTGAAAAGCAGTGCTTCTTTCTGTCAGGGAAGCTGTCTTTTAACCAAAAGAGAGAGAAAAAAATCAAATAAAATATTTCTTAAGATTTTGTAAGACCAGCAGTCACAGATATTTTGCTCCTGCCCAAGAACTCTCACTAAGTCACACAATCCTGTTTTGCTTCCACTTCCCCTGGTTAACATTTCATCCCCAAGTGGGATTTGGGCATAATTTTACTTTTCTCATAGCTGTGCTATTGAGTGTCCTCTGCTTTTCTTGCTCACTCTTCAGCTTTTCACTGGCACTGCACTAAAAACCTTTCCTGACTTACATTCCTGTCTGTAGAGTTTTCCTCTTTCTCAATTTCAGAGTAAAGGTGACAGTGCCATGGCTCCATCTGAGATGTCACCCTCTTGTTTTTGCAGGTCCCAGTGCACAGCCACATGCAGCAGTGGCTGCTCAGAGTTCCAGGGATGGTTTGCCACTGCCTAATCTAAAATATATATCCAAGTTTATTTTTTTCAGAAGTAAGAGATGGTAGCAGCTTTAATGAAAGTGGGGAAACAACAACAACAAAACAACATAAACCCAGCAGGAGCCCTGGCTGAGAAAGCTGTTGCAGAGAATAAGTATTTTACTTTTCCTCTTTAGGAATTATAATAGTTTCTTTTCTACCAGCACATCTCAGCATGTCCACACTGGTGTTGTTTGCACCTAGGTGAAATTAAAAACAAACAAACAAAAACAATCAAACCCAACAAAACCACAAACAAACCAACCAAACAAAAACCAAAACAAAACTCAATCAGCTAAAAAATAAATAAATAAATGTTATGCTGTAGATGGAATTACAGAACATTGTGAGATGATGACCTCGACCCAGAGGAAACATTCACAGAATTGGGTGCACCAGAAGTCTGAAATAATGGGGAGGAACCAAGCTCAAGTGGGCCACCAAGCCCTTCTGATGGAAACCACGGGGAGATGCTCCACAGCACGAAATGGTGTCGGTGATTTCACCAGAGTGGAGCTCTGGATCAGTGGGAAAGGGGCTGAAGAAGCACAGACAGGACAGTGCCTAGAGCTGATCATCACAATGCACCATGAACAGGAGGCAAGGGAGGCGAGAGATGAGCCCAATGCCTCTATTTTGTTAAATGGAAACAATTCTGGCTAAGAAAAAGACATTTCAATGTTCTCATAGCTCAAAAGATCTCTGTTGTCCTTTGAAATTTAACTTGTGTTACCAGGTGGATCTCTCATGAAAAATTACAGCTCTTCAAACTGGGGCTGTGGGTGACACTACTGCCTGCATTATAAAAAGGGAAAGTAGATGATCACCACTGATCCTGAAGAAAATTAACTTTTTTTCAGATAAACAGACTTTCCCAGTCCAGAAGAATAAGAAGGGAAATGCTCAGCTCTGCCATTTTTAGTCTTAAATGGTTTTTTGCTCTTATTCAACTCTGAGGTCAGAGACAATTTCACTATAATCAAAATTCCAGATCTACTAAAGATTATTCCAAATCCTTATGTCACGCAGTTTAATTGTTTTCATTATCTTTGGAGTTTTATTATTTTAATTATCTGTATGCTTTTATTATCCTACATATTGATGATTTTTCCTTCTAATTAAGCCTATAGTTAAGATAGGAATACGTTGAGCTTATTTGTAAGAAATAAAGCAAACTTATCCCCTTGGTGCCATGATGGGAGATGGAATCCAACATCTGGAAAACTTCTAAAAAGCTGAATTTTGTTTACAGGATGTGAGAATCTGAATTTGATGGCAGTTTCTACCCAGAACCGAGGAGCTCCTGATCCCACAGCTGGGCTGAGCTTGGCACACTTCACCTCTCCTGGGCTACACTGGGTGTCACTGCAATGCCAAGCTTTGGCAAGCAAATCCTGTTTCCCCGGGTCTTGCTGCAGCCTTTTGCTCCAGTGCTGAGGAAGTTATCATGACATGTCATATTTCAGCTGGAAAAAATCTATTTTGCATGGTTCCTCCTGCAATTTGCATGTGCTTTGCTTGCTCCTCACAGCGTTGCACGTGTAACAGGCACATGTAGTAAAGGAAGAATATACATAGTATGGTTTTCTGTTCAAATTTGGTTTTGTTCCTGCTGAGCCAAGACTTTGATGCTAGACAGCAGTGGAAGGAATGCCTGAACTCACAGCATTTTAATTTTTTTTTTTTGAAAGATTTACAAAATGCATTAAAGTGGTGTATAAACACAGAGTATTAACAATTCTGTGGCAAATAAATTATTAGCTCTTTATGCTGTAGGATAAGATTTTTCTCTTGCATTTTCTTTACAAAGGGACTGTTAAATATTTATGCAATAAAAGATAAAGATGGTGATGCTACAGAGCAAACAATTAGGCTTTCCTAACAAATTCATCCAGTAAATTAAACAACATGTTCCTGAATTTTGAAATCCTTCTCCACTAATTATTTCAAGCTGTATTCCAGGATTGCATCTAGATTTTATTATAATGTTTTGCATGGAATTATGCAGCCAAAAATAAAAACAAAACTCAGGATAAAGATCCTTATCCTAGAGTGGGTATAGAAATACTGAAAATAGTCCAAAGCAGCATACAGGCTCCAGTGTCTCATCTTTTAATGCACAGATGGATTTTGGATAAAGCCATGTAGGCCTTCAGCAGAAATAAAAAGTCCTGATCAAGTATTTTCCATCCCAGGGCAGGGGGAACAAAAGATGGATCTTGTGCAACTGCCTGAGCAAGCAATGATAGTGTGAGACATTGCACCAAATGAAGCAAATCCATCCTTACAGGCAGCAGAAATTGGTGATTATTTTTACATGCCTCAGGTTTTCTGATTAGCAAGAAGCAGCCCTGCTGCAGCTGGGCAGCAGGACAGCCTCTGCTGGGTATGTAGGGCACAGAGAGCTGCAGAGCTGCATTCTTGTTCCTAAAAAAGGACACGCTACGAAGTATTCCTAATTACAGAGTCCATGAAATTGTGACAGTCCCAATGATTTGGTTTGTGAGGAATGCAGAAATCCCTTAGTCAGAGGTGGACAAATATCCAGTATCAAGCCGAGTTCTGCTGACAAAACATTATCATTGTAGCTGAAGTAAAAATGGTCATTCAGTTCCAGAGAAGGCACATTGCAAATACTTCTGCAAGAGCTAGACAAATTTCTGACTTTAATTCCAGGGCATGTCTCAGACAATGGCCTGGCCAGTCACTACCACTCTGCATCTTCCTGTTCACATTCAGATTTCATCTGAGTGCACCCAAACTCCAGATTGGGAAATTCAGAGCAGCCTTCTGCCTCGTGGCAGCTTTATCACCTGCTGGAGCAGCTCTGTGCTGCCTATCTGACAGGACTGTCAATTCATTTTAAACTTGATTCTTAAAAGCAGATGCACAGCTTCAAAACCTCCTGGTCTGTCACATATGGAGATGCCATCTGGTTTGTTACTGCTTCAGTGTGACCCAGTCACTCAGCCCTTTCCTTCAAGATCTACTGAGTGCCAAGACAAAGTGAAGTTGGCGATTGGGGGTGGGGGGGAGAGAAATTCAGATGTACTTTTCATTCTGCCTTGACTAAGAGGATGAATAAGCAATAGAGTTTTATTCTTAAGTACCACATAAAATTAAAAAGCCTCTCCTGAGGCCAGCTGTGCACAGCTGATGGTTCTCCAGGAACTGGAGAAGCATATTTACTTGCCACCCTGGTTTCCTCTTCAGTTTTGTTCTGCATCAGAATGGTACAGGTAAATGAAAGTAACCTGCTAAAACCCATTCAGATAAGTAAAGCATTCAAGCTTTAGATTGACCTTGAAATGCACAGCCAGAACCTGGACATTTAAGAGTTCAGGCACAATGAACATGTTTTTCTTGGACAGTGAATTGGAGAAATATGATTGAGAAGTGAAGCCATTGTTAAAACTGATAGAGGAAAAATCCTGTCAATCAGGATCCTAAGGGAAAAAAAAGAGTCCTATGGGGTGCTTGAAAAATAGATGCTTAGCTACCCATTAGATTAGGAAGGATGTTAGAATCATTTCCATGGCTCACACTATTTATAGACTATGCCTATCATTTCTAAAATGCCAGCAAAAAAAAACCAAAACAAAAACCCAAAAAAAAAACCCCAAAAAACCCTCAAAAAAACTCAGAAGAGCCTTCTCACAGCAAAGGAAGAGAAGATCTAATTCAAAATCCTGGATATCAGCAGCCAATTAGCAGCTTCAGCACAGATGTGAGCTATCCTTCTCCCTGCTCCACATCTTGTCAGTCATGCATAGGTAATGCTCACTTCATCCTTAGTTTATCTCTTTTATCAGCTTTTCAGGACAGTGGCCATGGTAATAAATGACCCTGTTGCTCCCACAATACAAGTGGAAGTCAGCACTTGCTACTGTACATGGAACAAGAGGAAATATAAAATGATTGTGAGGGGACACCAGGCAAAAGAACACTATTCAGACATTGTAAGGCCATCTTTACTCTGGATAAAGAAACAGAGATTGGATTAATATATTTAGACCCCTCTATACCTGGTTATGGTCCAGGCCTAGTTCCACATCTTTGACAGAGCCTCTGAAAATGATCCAGTCCAGATGCAGCATTTGGAGTCATCAATATGAGCAAACAGTCATAACCTGTCAGAGCGTCCCAGATAGTGAAATGAAATATTAATAACAAACCCAAGATATAATTCCTCTGATAAACCAAAGGATAACACAAAAGCCACACTGCTGCTGTCAAAAGAGCTTTGCTTTGAGAAACTTCTGGAGCTAAACCATGAGTCACATTGGCTTCCCAGTTGCTGAAAGCATCCTGGGTGATTCAGCACCTGCTAAGATGCCACATCACCCTTCAGACATGTCACTGCCGGTGCTTCAGGAAAGGTATTCAAAGCAAACTCCTGTGTAGAGACCTGGAAGGCATTTTCTTCTCTTTTGGTGTTACTAACACAGAGTTTGGACCAGATTAAAAGAGCTACTCCACATAGGCAAAGGTCTTCTGTTTTACTGGGCTGCTCCCATGCTGCCCTCAGAACTTGTGTTTGTCCAAAAATTCCTATTTCAGGATGTAACCAGGCTGAGGCTACAGACTGCTGGAAATGGGGCAGCCACCACTTCCTTCTGGACCTTTTGAAACCCTGGGCCTTTGCTCTGTGCAGCCAGGCTCTGCAGTAACAGTGCTTCTGGCTCTGCTGTGGATCAGTCAGGTGAGACTCCTGGAACAGATGTGTGCCAGATGTGTACATCCCCCCAGGGGCTGCAGTGCCCTCTCACTGGATTTGTCACTAAAGATGCCATGATATCAAAGCTAAGTCCACAAAAGGTCTCCCACCCACATACAGCACACAAATTTGTATCCTTGGCCCCCCTGATTACTCCTCTAATTGCTGAAAGGAAAATCCTGTTGAGAAGAGTGGATACAAACCAGCCGAGTTAAGTGATGAGAACCACTTGGCAGCTTGTTAGCTTGGTTACCCAAAGACTTATCAAAATCTCAACAAGGAAATCTGATTGCAAGATGATTAATGCCAGTTGTTCACCATTCCTCCCCCACATGCTTCCAAGGATGATGTTTTTCCACCCTGGCATCTATAATATAGTTAATGCTGTGTGGCTGAAGGCAGAAGCAGGAATGCACAGAGCCAGATGGGAGCAGAGGAAGGCAGGGTTTAAGTTGTCTGTGAAATGGAGATGATTATGGGCAGTGCAATTAGCAATCTGTGTATCTGCCTGCCTATGACTCCCCAGGTCAGAACACACTCGTATAGTTTCAGTGCTGAGGAACATTTATTTCCTATTGCAAGAGGATATGGAGCAAAACCCTCCAAATAATCCTGCCCTGAGAACATTTATCAATTAGTGGCAGGCAGAAGAGAACCCCACCACATGGTGATGTCACTACAGGGAAGACTACAGCAAGAAACTGCCCTGCACCTCCATTCTGTTGAGTGTTTTTCCTCACAGACTTGAGGGTGCACAAACATCGCAGTCACCTGCAGTGAAAAGATTCCTTCAATTCAAGCTCAAATCAGGGAGCTGCAACACTGCACAATTCCCCCCATCTTGTCTCAGTCAGGTCCATTTCCATCATTTCATTGTGCCCAAGAGCTGCTTTCTCTGCAAACAGGCAGAATTCTCACCCTCACTGAGCACAAATCCGTGACAATACCCAAATCAAAGAGGCTGCAAAAGGGAAGATGGGAGGATTTGGTTCTTCAGAGCTGATGCTACAAATTGATTTTAACGCCACTCAGAGAGCATTAGCTTGGGTCTGGCTTTTCAAGAAGGCTTGGCCCTGCAAGTTCATGGCAAGAGCTGAACTAATGACGGGATTGTTGACACCTCTGAAGGTGCTTTTCTGAACAGGCAAAAACTCAGATCCACAAAAAAAGCCACAACAAGCCCCTCAAAAAAAAAAAAAAAAAAAAAAAAATATCCAGCAGAGCTAAGGCAGGAAATATGATAAAATCCTCCATATTGCCTTCATCACTGATTTTTGCAATGTTCATGTTTTCAGTGCACAAAAATCTCAGAGGAATGCTACTCCTTTTCTGTATCTGTTCTGAATGTGGCTTTTTTTTCCCCGATGGAATTTAATATATTCCTGACATGAAACATTTAATGCCTGTTGCACAAATGTCTAATAAAATTCAGCCCCGTGGTTCTTTTACTGTCAAGCTAAATAGGATCCATTTGAAACAAACGTGCAGCTTTAAAATTTCCTCATCTGAATGCTCCTGTCTTTGAAGGGAGCAATTCTCTTCTCCCATTCCCTACAGATCAACAGGGATTTAGAGGAGCAGTAGGTGGAAATCTTTCAGCTTTGGTTTTGCTTTGCCAACCCAGGGTTTTAGATGGCAGAGCTGTGCCCTGCTGCACTGAGGAAAATGAAATCTTCCTTAGAGGCACTGATTTTTGCAGGTTATTAAAAGTGTTCATAAACACATGAAGAAAAGCAGCCCCAGACATTTTCAAACGAAGGAGAAAAAGGGTTGAGATATGGTACAAAGGGTAACTACTGCAAAGAAAAGTCTTTCTCTAACTTAGACCTCACATCACTCAGGGCAAATCACTCCCTAACACGTGAGGAAAGCTTCAATCTTTACAGACAGTTATTAGTTTGAAGTTTTGCTCAGCAGTCACCCCTGGAGGAAATCAGTGGTGGTTAGCAGGGCTGGTTTTCCTGGGACTTTTTGTTGACCTCTAAATCTGTAAGGGTAGAGAAGACTCCCAGGAAGATGTCATTAGCTTTCAGGATGGCATTTCTGGAAGGCAGAATTGTCAGAGCACTTGCTCTGTGGTGGCCTCTGTTCCAGCACTCACAGAGGTATGTAAATAAAGAGCTGCATTTAATATACTGATTCTCTGTTGGCTCCTCCACAGGGAAGCTGATCTGCACAGCTCATGTGTCTTTAACATGCAGCAGCATGTCCTCTTCTACACAATATCCAGAAGAGACACCTCCACTTTCTGAATAATGAAGCGTCTTTTTACTTTGAAAGAGAAAATAAAATCTGATTATAAAAGCCCCTGCTGCAGGTAATAATGGGTTTAAGATATTTTGTGATTAAGCATGTAAATGCAGTTTTACAGGTGGAAAATAGACAACTATGACTTAACTGGTACATTTAGAGAGAGAAAAGGAAGTTATTAAAACTTCATTTTGTTAAATGTGTAGGTAAGGAGTTTTAAACACAAAGAGGGAGAGAGAAGGATATTATACATGACTTCAGACTCAGTCTTACTAGACTGAAAATGGAAACAAAACTTATATCTAACTAAACATTTCTTTTAAATGAATCATGATATATAAGCACTAATTCAGGCCTCTAATTAATTTTCCAAAAGAAATGATAGTTATATTTCTAACACTTAGCATTTCTGGCTTGCAAACATGTTTTAGCCACTTCATTCTTATGCAGCACAAGAACAAGAGCTGAGAGCAGGAAACAAGTCAATAAACCAAAAAGTCCTCAACACTGCAAAATACAGGATGAAAAGGACAATGGTAACTTCCAGTGGAAGGCAGAGCCATGGTGGGGTTTATGGGCTTTAATTGGGTAGCAAAGATTTCTGCACCACCAGCTATCAATTACATGATGCCTCACATCCTCCTTTTGCCAGTGGCCATGTCTGTGGAATTCCTGCCAGCTGAGGCCACCCCTGAGCTCTCAGCACGAGGTTTGTGTCACATCTCCCCCTGCGAGGACACAATGGGATGTTGCTGGAGCTCTGATGCACAGACTGCTGTGCCAATGATAGTTGCTCAGATCAGAAACAAAAAGCTAAATCATAAATGCATCTTTGGGCACAGTTTAGGCATCACTGCACAATTACACCTGTATTTTAAAAGCCCTCACTTTTTGCAGCCAGCAGGTTGTGAAGGGAACCTTTGGCAGAGCTCAGAAATACAAACTCTTTGCAAGAAGTCCACAGCGTTGCCTTTGCACCAACACCAGTCACGTGCAGAGAGGCGGTGGGGTCTGACAGACCCAGCACACCACAGCTCTTCCAGAGACCTTATTCCACCCTTTTCCAGCACAGAGGAGTCTTCAGCAAGACACTTTGAATCTGATCATTTGATGGCCAGCACAGAGAACGTTCACAGAGTTGCTGTGCCTTTTATGACAAGGACGTGCTTTCCGTGCTTGCACTGCTCAGCAAAACGTGATCCCTTTACACTGAGGCATTTAAAAACTATCCAAGCTCCAAAGCTGTCAGATGCCTCTGTGCAACCACAACTCTGCAATCACCATGCCCTGGTAATTTAGGGTGGAGTGGTACCATTGCATAATCCTTCTTGCTTAGTGATTTATAAAGTCCTAATGCAGAATAGCATCAAACTTCAATGCCTGTCCCTAAAATTCTCTCTAATATTTATTCTGCTCTTTTGTCTACTTGCAATTTTTTTTATTCTTTAATAGGAAAGTGTTTAAACAGCTCTTTCAAGTATTGATTAGGCTGGTACTCAAAGAAGAAGGGAGGTGATTGATGAATATACCTGTTCATTTAAAGCAGGTCTGAGGCAGCAGTGAAATTAGTTGCTGACTTAAGTAATTTGGTCACAAAATTATGCTCATGTAAGTAGCAAATAGAGTATTTTTTGCTGTCCAGTCAGAAAGGCAACTTTGGATGCTCCCAACAAACAAAAAGAACTGTGTGTGACTTTTTACAGCACCTTAGATCAGTGTCAGACTGGTGGATTTATGCAGGAAACATACAGTTAAGGGTTGAGAGCCCATTGCTTTTTTAGCCAGTGATAAATCATCCCATGTGCAATTTGTGAGGCTGTTATTTGTGGAGCTTTTACACTTTTTCCTTTTTAAATACACTTACAGTTTCTCCTCTTTAAATATATGTCAAAGCTAGAAGGAATTACAGTGCTACACACACAGTGAAACCTGTTCCAAGCACCTTGACACATTGATAAGTCAGAAATTACCTTTGAAAGACTTAGGAAAAAAAAAAGCCTGTCTTGATTGTGCTTGGTTTTTAAGAGAGCTACAGCAGAAATGCTTTCACAGCTTTGGAAACTGCTTCAGCAGGCACAAAAATTCAGGAGTCTTGAAGGACAGAGAGGTAGGAATGCTGTTTGATCCGTGGAAAGGAAGGCTGGCACTTTTTGCCAGGGGTAGGGAGGCTTTGCAGAGGAATGAGTACCCCTACCCAAACTCTGGCAGTTCTGGGCAAGCACTGAAGATGCTGCTCAGCCTGTAGGACTGGAAAAGTGCTGCTCCAAGAGCCCTCTCACCCCTGTGCACCTGGAGGTGTCCAGCACCAGCCACTGCCAGAGAGGAGACATGACAGGACGAGGGCTGGATCCCAAAGGAGCAGCTTCTCTGTCCCCAGCAGGTGGGATGTGATACAGGAACATAAAAACCATCAACTGCAGTCTGCATAAAACTTCTCTGCTTTTGTATCACTTCACGTTTGAGGTCCCTTTCTCCAAATCAGAAGTGGTCCAGCACACATCCAGAATAAATATTTAAAGCACAAGTGAGAAGAAAAGCTCCCTTGTCTTTCTTTGCCAATCTCTTCATCTTTCAGCATCACTAACAGGCCTGCTGTTTACAGAACAGTGGCAAAGCCTGATTAGGGATGCAACTTAAAAAAAAATAATGTGGGGGAGAAAAAGGAGCAGATATCCTTGAGATCAGATGATTCCCCAAAATGTTTGATCCCTCAGATCAAATGCAGTGTTTTTCTTCCCACTGTGCCTCTGTGTGTGCATCTGCACCAGATTACTTGCAGGTACCACAGTCCTTAGAATTCCTGATCACAGTCATGGGGGAATTACCACAGAAAGGAACAAACATTGTCCATTAAAAGACAGCCTTGAGTTGTTTTTTTGCCAGTTTTCTTGCTTTAGGCTAATACTTTGGTGTTCATTCAAACCACTGAAGTCTCTTATCAGGGACAGCACAGCACAGAACTTGAAATGGAAAACATAGGCAATCTGAGTCTCCTTAGAAAATATTAGAAGCCTAACTTTGAAATGCCTTAATTTTAAAATTTCTTTCTTTTCACAATTATCATTCCTTAAAAGCAAAACAATGTCAGTAAAGTAACAGAAGGGAAAAAATAGAGGTGCAAGAAGAAGAAACTAAAAGAAGCAGAAGGGGGAAAAAAAATGGGCTGAAAATATTACTTCCCTAGGGTTTTTATTCTGCTTTTTCCTATATATCACCCAAACTGCAGAACATGAAAATTATCTATTAATCACATTAAACTTAACCATCCATTAAAAAGTATTTTAATACCACCCATCTCTCAAAACATAAAAATCTCCTGACAGCCATATGATTTTCCTGACTTACTCACTCCTTTTTCATGAAATGAAGTTGATGCCAAAGGAAACCCAGGGATAAATGAAGGTCTGTATCACCATATTCCCAAACTTTGATAACCTGGAGTCACTGGGGATAGATGCAATAGTAAGAATTAATACTTCCCCCAGAGCACAAGGGGGTTTTTGTCCTTTCTCCCCATTAGTGAGGGCTCAGGTACCTGACCCAGGGCCTGGGGTCCCTTTCTTGGTGTCCCTGTCACCCTCCAAGCTGTCCCTGCCAGACCAGAGCAGTGGGACACACATCCCTCATCAGTGCTGGGAGATTTTTAGCTGCAAAGCTGACTACAACAGTGCCCCAGAGTAAATGATCTCCCACACTTGCTTGGCACCCAGCAGAGCTCATGTCCTGCCACGGCTCAGTGTTTGCCAGACAATAAGAGGTGGAGAAATCCAAGTACCTCTCGTTGTTTAACAGGCCTCAAGGTGCAAAATTATTGGTCAACTACCCAAAAATTCTCGTCTTTTAAACTCTCCTTTTAAGCCTGTTTTGGTCTTCAGGTAACCAAGAAACTCATCTTTATTCGTTGGTGATTTTTTTTTACAGCTGCCTGTAATCTCCCAACTTTCAGACTGAAAATCATTTAAAAACAAACGAGCTTCCCTGCAGATAAAATTCAGAGTCTCTCTGAGCTTTCAAGATAATAAAGCTAAAAGGCAACGTTAAGTTCAAAGGGGAGATGAAAAACAGAGGAAACCAGAAAGTCCCATGAAGTTCAGAATTAAGCCTTAAGGCTAGAAGAAATGGACAGAAAGTAAATTCTCCTTTTCAATACACTGTTTTATGGGAGTGGGATGAGAGCAGCAGCAGGGCACAGTATCTCTATCTTGTTAGCACTGTTCATATTCTCATGTGTTTTTCTATGTGTGTTTGTACTCCAGCTGGGCCTGGTGCCATCACATATTAGATATTCACAGTTTCAGACTTCACAGCCAAGATTTTCAAAAAGCACCAGTAGCTTGAGGTGCCTCCAGTGCTGAAACATCCTAAGGCAAGCAGCTTGGCAGCACTCTCAGTAAAGGGCTTTTTAAGGCCTCTCAGGCTGGATATTCAAATAGCCTGGTCCTCATAATCATCAATTTATGACAAAACCTGGCAGTGGCACGAGGCACATTTCTATCTATATAAACTGCTGATGGAGCTGGTGGGTGGCTTTGGTTGGACATTGCAACAACATCTGATATAAATACAGCATAATTGTAAACCTGCCTCTCTCCTCTCCATCCAGCACTTCAGCATTTTAATGAAACTGCTCCCAGAAATGCAGCTCTTGTTTGTCTAATACCAAGCATTGGAATAAATTACTTCATTTTTCTGCTGTTTTTACAGATCCTTACAGACTTGAAAAAGTTGTATGTGTGGTACTCAGCATATGATTTTTGAGCTTTTATAACGTTTCCCTTTTAACTTGAAGAAGTACCTTGGAAACAACTGCAGTTCAACCATCCTTAATTATCTTCTCTTCCCATGAAAATTTAGCAGTATAGCCTCATCCTTGTTTAAGCCCACAATAGTTTACCTTCCTTTAAAACTGGCCTGCAAATGTCCCTCTCTGTGGCAGTCCCAGTCTGGGCCCAAGTTCCAAGCAGGACTGTGAGAGGGGTCAGAGGAAGCATTATGATAAAGAATTGCCACATCATTTGGGAGAGGAGTACTGCAGGATTTGCCATCTGCAGCCATTTTCAGAAGTGACAGAGACAACACCTCCACCTTTATCAGCTGGAGCCACAGAGAGCCAGTCCAAGGAAGCATTTTGGGGTTTTTTCTCCTGCTCCTGAAGAATCAGATGAATCCCAATCAGCAAGGCATGAAGCTGAGATCACTTATAAATGCTGGGAAAGGTCAAAATTCTCTCAACTTCACAGGAAAGTCTTGCAGCAGTTTTGATCAAGATGGTGAAGCACAGATTGAGTTAAAATCAAAACCCCCAAACAGCCTGATGCTGTGCTGAGTGGAACCTCACGTTATTTAATCTAAGTATAAAATATTTAGCAGTTTAAAATTCAGTCATATTTCCCTTTCCCCGGTGGATTTCAAGTGTCTTTTTGAAGCTTTTTGGCACTAAAATAAGTAGAGAGGAAAAAAAAAAAAAAAAAAAAAAAAGGAAGAAGAGTTTACAGTAGGATTTCTGTACTTCCATATAGCTTTGTGCTAATAAATGAGGGGTGGGGGGGTTGATTGAAAGAATAAAACTGACCATTAGGACAACATACACAGCACCTAAACCAAAGGCTTACTCAGTCTGTCAAAATGGATATTATACACTTATTATATATTAATAAAATGGATATTCTACAGTTATTATATACTGATTCGTCTCCAAGAATTAACACTATATACAAGACACAGGCAGAAATAAAAATTTTCATTCTGTAGATTTTGATATTTACATTTGCTTTTATTTCTTATTGAGAGGGAGAAAAAACCCCAAACCCTCAACCAAATAACCCAAAAAATGGAGCAAATAATTCCATAACCTAGAATAGAAGTGACTGACCTGGGAGGTGGCAGATATGAATCCAAATCCCACTTCTGAATCATTTCAGCCTAAGCTTTGTCACATTTCACAGTTATTTAAGTGTAGGGCTTAATTAAAAAAAAAAAAAAAAAAAAAAAAAAAAAAAGCCATGACGAAAAAAATTAATTACAAAATAGAAAATTCACAGCAACCTGGCCTGGTGGTTAAACCACACACCTACATGTGTGTTTGACAAATCCTTTGCAACAGCCTTTCAAAGATTACTGTTCTGCCTTGTCAAGATAGCTGTGGAATTTTCCTGAAGAAGTTGTCTCTTTTTGAAACCAAAGTTACATGTGGTTGAGAAATGTAAAGAATGGGACAAGAAAGGAGGAGTTTTCAGCATTAGTAGGGAAAAGCTACAGGCTACATTAGAAAAAAGTATGGAATGCAATGAATCAGCAGGAATACATTTTAATGTGCCTAAATTCCACAATTTACCTTGTGCCCTGTGAAAAGAGGGCATGAAAACAAAAGAGCCCAAAGAATTCTGGAATACTATCCTGATACAAGGATCCCCAGAAACTATGCAAAGGTCTGCTTACCTGCTGCTGAGGTTACAACACAAACTAAAAATTGCTGTTATCATTAAAATTATTCATAATTTTTTTTTTTTTTTTTTTTTTGCCCTGGCTAACAATATTCATAAGATCAAACCAGTTGAGCACAAACAAATAAGTTTTAAATTAGGAAGTGGTACATCAGGCTTTTATGTCCTCCAACACTCAAGGCAGTTTTCCAATCCAACACAAATCTATCTTAGAACTAAATTCATGACCCTTCTGTTGCTGAATTTTTGTTGTTGCTGTTGTATTAAGAAACATAAATTGTATTTCATTTCCATCAAAGTACCAATCAGTTTTTTGTTTCTTCAAGCATGGGTTGAATTACAGCCCCTTTTGCACTTTGATTTTGATTTCTGTTGGCCGGTTCAAAGAGCAGACAGTGGAAGAGAAGGATGTAGAAATAAATAAGATGGCAAAGTCAAGCATTTTCAGCTATGATATACAACAGATGTCAAAAGTCTGCAATGCATATCACACTGCTAATCTAGGTTTGCTAGGGTGATTAGAGGAAATCACCATTTGAAGTAAATAAAATAATTTGCTAAAATGTATGCCACCTCATGAAGATGGAGAAATTCCCATATTTTTGCAATTGCTTCTTAGCAAGGAAATAAATGCTAATTCTATTGGGGGAAAGGAGATATTAAGAGCTCAATCTTAAACAATACTTTTGCTCTAAGAAATTGAAAACATCAGAATTCAGCTCTTGTTCCTGTGACACAAAGAAGAACAAGAATCTTTCATCTGAAACAGTAAAGACTAAAGCTGCAGAAAGATATTTGGGGAGAGAGGAAGATGCCATGTTTGAAACAAAAGCTTCTGTTCTTTAAAGACAACAGATGAGAGTTAATTGCTTCATAATGGAGAAGGTATTGAAGTATGAAAACAATCTGTATTTTGGAGAATTGTTCTGTGTCCACAAGTTAAGAGTTCATTACTAATGTTTTATTCATTTCTTTTAACAACACTGCACTAAATTCTTACAATAATTTGTTAGTTTGCATCAGATATCCTTGAATTTTAGCAGATCCCAGCTCCATTCTGGAAGTGTTGGAAGCAGATAGCAAAACAAGTGTTTATGTGGATACAGCTGCTTGATAAACCAAGCTAACCAAACAGCCTCTTTCCTGCACCTGGGAAAGGCACTGAGGGTTCCACTAAAAGAACCCCTCAAATAAACAAAACAGGCACCAGGAACTTCTCAACCACAAAATCAAGAGCAGTCATTGTCTGATTTTCTTAGAGACTAAAAAAAAAAGCCCCCCAGGTTCCTGCAGGCATTAACACAGAGAAAGTCAGCCATAAACCACATTTTACAGCATCATTAAATTGACCAGAAACCACAGGTTTACCATGGTTAGCACTATGTATACTCTTAAAAAGTAAGCACACACGCAGAAACAGAGTTTGTATTTGGAAAATAAAAGACCTGTAATAAAACCCATCCTTGGCTTGTTTCTGGAGGTCTCCTTGCCCCTTTCTGAGATGACCTTGGAAAGGAAACACAAAAATTTCTCCTCTCAGCCTGGGATCCACCAAGCATTCCCCCCAAGGCCTTGGTTTGCCCTCTCTCACCATAGCTCCCCATTTGCCCAATGATTCTTGGACACTCCTGGCACCAATCTCAGTAAAATAAGCTGCTGATCCCCACAGGGAGCTCAGAGCACTGAGCAGTGGCCCTTGGAGGCAGGTTTGCCCCTGTAATTATTGTACTTTCTATCACAGGATCAGGCACTTCAGGAATTACTCACAACATGGAATGTCCACGTTCATACAATAAGCTCACCCCAGTCCTTCCATACTGAAAGGCTTTCAAACAAATATCTTCATTTGCTGTGGCCACTGGAAACCTCAGCTCATCCAAAATTCATCACTACAGGCAAATGATTCAAGATGTTCCTCCCCACACTTCACTAGCTGAGCCTACTTTGGGTGCCTGTTTCAGAAGCATGGAAATACTAACCTAAAGTTTCCTTTAAAATACAGTTTGTAAGTCTGGCATGTTATTTATTTATCAGAGGGAGATGAAACTGTTTCCATATTTCCCTAAAATAAATGTACCATGGGGTACTGAGTTAGTTTAACTAACATTGCCTTTGGTTTGACCTGCCCACCAGCTGCACAGCAGTTCAGCTGTTAATAAACTGCCAGACCACACCTCATCTCCAATAAAACTGAATTCTAACATCAGCAAGTATTCTTATTGCAGAGGCTTCGTGGACCTTCAAAACCCCAATCGCTGGAAATTTCTGCTAAACTAGCAGAAAATGCCCAGGCTGCCTGTGAGAAAATGGGAGCTAATTTATATGTAAACCCATGTTACACAGTGTTCATTCTCCAGGCCTGACTCACACTGATAAGCTGTTAGCCCAAATAAGGAGGGGGAGGGGGGAAATAATTTTTTTTTTTTTTTTTAACATAAAATTAGCTGTTGAACATCCTGCTCATTCATTGTGTGCCTGATCCGAGGTCTCTCAGTGATATGGAAAACAGCAGGAGCAGAGAGCAGCACCGGGGGGCCCCCAGGGTGTTTTTGCTTCACTTCTGTAACAGAGGAGGCTTTGGAGGGTATCACACAGGCAGGAAGGGAAGAGGTGAAGTCAGCCACACCAGCTGGAAAAGGAGCTTAAGGCAGCCTGGAGGGAGTGTCCATCTCTGCACAATCCGTGGGTTACACCTGCATCTCCTGGCAGGAGGGGAGGGATCCCCAGAGACAGGAGCTGCAGGGGTCCCAGAAGTGACCCCTGCACATAGTGAGGGTCTTACAGCCCAGCACCCAGATTGCATCCCTGAGGACAGCCATCCCTGCTGCTAATTAGTCCCCAATTATCTCAAACATGAGATTGCTCTCCAGTCATCTGTCCTTAGGAACAGGAAAACATCATCTGTGACCACTCACAGGTAGTTTCTTTGTTTCAAATCTCTCAATCTTTCTCCTTTTCTACAGCTCCAGGCACTGGATTTTTTCCCCAAGCCTATTTTTTTTCTCTAATTGCTGCTGCTAGAGGTGTCACACCTCACCTGCAGCTGTGCATCCCAGATGGAATTCATTTCTCCAGCTCACACTGACTGTAGCATTGTGAACAACTCATCTTCTGTATCTGTGGGAAGTCTGAAAACTATGATGGACCCCAAGACAAATGTGTTGGGTTTTTTCCCATTTTGCAAAAACTTCTTGATTTCCATTAAATTCATTTAAGTCATATGTACTGGTTTTTCTTTACAATATTTTTCTTTGTTAGAAGATATTGTTTCTAACATCTCAAAAAATATTCAGTTAGAGCATTGGGGAGAAAATAGTGAAAGCTGAACTGTATTTTAAGTATTACCCTAAAAATAGCACGATCATAGGTGGAGTTGATCATGATTTCTCTCCACAAAATTTTGTACAATGGTATTTTCATACCCTTCTCTGCTAGGACTATAACCGTCCCTCAGAAAAAACTAATTAAGCCCAAACAATACAAAACAAAATCCTGTGTCATGTTCAAGGAACCTGCTGGGACCTATCTGAGCTACTGTAAGATAATTTAATGAGTACTCATTAAATTAACATCTACCCCCACAGCAAGTTCAGCAGTGAGAGATATGAGCAGAAGAGCTTTAAGTGGCTTTTCCTGCTCTGGGGGCTCCTGCTGTCTCATCTGGTTCAGGCAGCTCCAATTCTGTGCCTCCACACTCTGGGGAAGCCAGGCTGGCTGTAAAACAGCTTCACAAAATTCATTTTTCCCGTACATTTCCAGCATTTAGAGGAAAAGAAGATCTATTAGCCTCAAGCAGAGCTGTCTGAGGAATCCCAGTGTTCCCCCAAGGGAGGCGGGCTCGGAGCTGCTCAGCCAGGGCTCCCCACTGGAGGAGGCTCAGGGTGGAGGACACCCACCCTTGGGGTGTCCCTGCAGCCACCAACCCCAGGCAGGGGGTGGCATTCACAGGCCTTCTGAACAGAGAGAGACTTGGTTTTCTCAGCATTTCTCCTGAGAGAAGCAAAGAGAATCAAAACAATTCTTACCTCATCCACAGCTCCCTGTTTGTGCCCATGTGGAATGGGGTATGGAGATCGTTTACCCAAGGTGATTGCTTGATTGGACTCAGGTGATGATTGTTTGGATTCATGGACCAATTGGATCCATGTGTGTGTTGCACTCTTGGCAGACAGCCATGGGATTTTTTTTCTTATTAGTGATATAACTAGTTAGTGATAGTTCTTGTTAGTGTAATATAGTGTAATAGAGTATAATATAGCTTTAAAAAGGAATTAATTAGCCATCTGAAATCATTGGGAGTTCAGACATCATTCTTCCCAGATGCTGGGGGCCGCTTTTACAATAGCAACATACAGGAGTGGGTGCAATACAGTTTTACAATACCCAACATACAATAGTGGGTGCTGCCTCACCCACTCTGCAAGCTTTCACGTGGCCTTGTTAACCCCTGAGTTCCCAAATGCAGGATGGCCGTGGAAGGTGGCTGTCCAGTGGGGAAAACTCCTTGCTGGCTTGGAAGAGCCCTTGGCCTATAAATGGCTTTTGTCTTACAGAGCCAGGCTGGAGCAGAGGGATGCAACAGAGACAGGGGTGCAGTTTGATCTTACTCAAACTGGGTTTCATGGGCTGCCCACTAGTTACAAATAAATAAATAAATAATTTCCCTCTCTAGCAGGTGATCTAGATGCACTGGCAGAGTACTGTGGGGATCAACAGGGATGTATCAATGTTTTATAGCAATACTTAGATGGACACAAAGAAAGCTCAGCCAGGTTTTGTGCTGACTCACATGCCCTGGGTAAAATGGAGATAACTTCCCTTTGAACTCAGAACAGGTTTGTTTTCACAGCCTGCCAAGCTGTTTGCTGTCTGGATAATGTGCTTGGTTCAAAAGGCATCCACAGACACCAGGCACTGTGAAAAGGCAAACTGCTTGATACATTATTAATATTAAGGTACTACAAAGCAAGTTACCAGTGTTCAGGGTCACTCACCAGCAAACAGTGTCAGCACAATGCATGAGGAATATCATGGCATATTAGGAGAGTCCATCGCTGTGTTAAGGACACTCACTCTCTTACAAACCCATTGCTAACACCTTGTTTGGGCTCACACAGACTTTAGTCTCTCAAAGGAGCATCCAAAATTAAATTTATTCATGTCCACACAATCCTGAATGATACTGAACTGTTTAAAGAAACAGTATGTGTCAAAGAGCTGCAGAACAAACTGAGTGGTGATGGTTAGAAAAGCACTCCCCAAATGCCCTACAAATGCCTTTTTCGCTTTTGGAGAGCCTAAAAGGAGAAAAAACCAACAGCTGATGAATCTTGTTTAGGCTTTTTTTATACCCAAAACAATTCAAAGGACTGCATTGTTGAGCTGGCAAGGAGGTAGTTCCCAACATCTAGGCCCTCAAGTCTGGCTCCAGCTGCCAGATTTCTGCATTCACAGGGCAGCAGCTCCAAACTGCTTTTGGGGACTGTGCTGCTGTCAACCCAGAGGTGGACCCTGCCAGGATAAAAAAGATATTCCAGAGAAACACTGGCTGGGCACGTACCTGCCCTTTGCTACCGAGGCTCTCTCAGAGCCAGGATTCCAGCTTCTCCTCTGCCAGAATTTCAGAGGCTGCGCTGGAACCATTTGGGACATAATGCCCGGGGCAGTCTTGCTAAGAACAAACAGATCCTCTGAGCACAGCCAGGACACGGCAGAACGGCGCAGGGAAATCAAAAAACAAAACTCTGCAGTGAAATTGTGTAGACACAGCTTATCAAAGTCTCAACAGCACTTTTATTGCTGCTTGCAGTAGGACTAAAGTAGTGACTTCCCAAATGATTCTCTCAAAGAACAGAGATAAAGACATTTCTATCCTATAATGAGAATTTGGAGTTGGGAACATTTTTTTTTTCTTGAAAATAAAGTATATTATATCTACCCTGGAGTGATAGGGCATAAGATATATGTGGACCTGTGTGGCAGTAGAACAAAAAGCTGTAAACAAGAGGCAAGAATAGTCTTTACTCCCTACAGAATGTTTTGGTGTGCTTGTGTTTGTTTTGCAGCACCATGGCAGCCCCGTGTTCCCCTTGGCATGCCTTTTGTAGCTGCATGGAGCTCTGGGCTTTGTGATGTTCTAAACCCTAACCCTAGGTGTGACCCTAACCCTAGGTGGAGCAGGAAAAGCCTCATGGGGGTGAGGCTGGTGCAGAGCAGAAAGGTGTGGAGGGAGCTGTGTTGTGTCATTTCTGTGTCCCCCTTGCATCCCTTTTGTAGCTGCCGTGTGCCTGGAGCTCTGGGTTTTGTGGTTTTCTGAACCCCAACCCTGGTGTAACCCTAACCCCAGGCAGAGCAGTACCAGCAGCCTTGGGCTGAGGCTGCTGCCAAGCAGAAAGGTGTGGAGGGAGCTGTGCTGTGGCAGCCCTTTGTTCCCTTGGCATGCCTTTTTGCTGCTCCCTAGAGAATGTGTTTGTTTTGTTCTAATGCTGTGTTTGCCCCTGGGACACTTGTCAGGTTGCTTCTAGCCAAGCTTCTTAGAAGGCTGTGGAAGCAGGCAGTCTGAAGTCTGGATTGATTTTAGCTTTTTTTAAATGCTGCAAAGTTTAGGCTTCTGCTACTGTTAAATCTGCTTTTATGAGTGGGCCATAAAGCTTGATGTGGTGAAGCAGAATTGCACCCAACAGCCAGGAGCAGTGCCCAACAGCCTGGAAGCCATGGCCACAAACACAGGTAAGGGTAAAAAGACAGTCAGTCTGTTTAAATAAAGCTCACTGTGACACAGAGAGGCTGCTCTGGGACCGACCACTCCTTTTGGTCAGGAGAGCTGAATTACTGCAGCCCTCAGGAAAAAATTGTTCTGATTTCTATACGAGTGATTAGTTTTAATGAAGACCCAGACCCAGATAAGTTTTGACCCATGTTTAGAACAAGAAAACACCATCAGGCATCAACTAGGCTATCTTATCCTAAATGCTCCTTCAAAACTCAGTGGAGCTCTTCAGCTTAAAGGAAATACAGGTTGCCAGGCTAGATGCCTCTCGCCCACATACACTGAGTTTCCATCCAGCATGGTGTCCCAAACCAGTGCCTCAAACCAGTCCTAGAACAAGGCAGCACTGATTTCTACCCAGCTTGCAGTCCCCATTGTCTGGGTAGTCCAAGCCCAGGCTGATGATAGCAAAACCTCATAGTCCCAGGTTAAAATGTGCCCAGACAGACCTGGGTCACCAACAGGAGTGTCTGGGTTTGGCATGTTCTGTCCTTTACCCAAACTATAACTCCAATCCAGCAGCTCTTCCCAGTCCTAAATCCAATCACTGTTTCAGTCCAGTCAATGCCTCTAAGGCCCAAACCCCACGCTCAACCATATTGTCCCCAAGAAGGAGCAAATCCTACCTGTCCAACACCAAAGCTAAGCTGGTTGCTCATTTTAATTGGCAGACTTCCGTCACAGTCACACTTCTGCTGGTTCTTTATCTCAGTATTTCTCCTCCTGCCTCAGGAATTCACAGACACAGAGGAGCTCCCTGCCTTCACCAGCTGTGAAGGAACATGAATTACTTCCAAAAAAGAGAAAGGCGTAGGCTGAACAGTAGGAAGCATCCTGTTCTCTAATGGGTATTTCCATTCAGCTGCTGAATCAGGGAACACTTTCAGATTCGTGCTGCCACTCTTTGGAACACACATCTTAAATTATATTGATTTCCAAGACCATGAGCTAATTTGTTGAATACTTTGCCACTTAACAGTGTTTTACATGGAGTTATCATCATCATCCTTCCGGTGGCATTTGGAAAGCCCCGTTCTGGAGGAACAAGCTCCCAGGGAACACAGCTACAGCCAAGGAACACTTAGTCATTAATCCATCTTTGTGATGTTTGCACTGAGCTGTACAGTCAGATGGATCCTCAGAGGTACCAGCTCTGAGGGACTCACAGCAGCACACATCACCCTTCAGATGCTTACACACATCAGAGACCAGAAGAGCCTTGTTCTCACTTTTCCATTGCTGAAGCATAGGCCATGGCTGCTGTCACATCAATCTGCACCCTTCATTCCCTTTGCAGAGCAAAGGAGCCAGTCCTGACACAGGAGATGAAAGGGTTTGTAGTTCTGAGCTATGGGCAAATCAATTGAAGCCAAGATGCAGAGCATGGAGTTAAAGACATTTAGAGTCTTTCTGCACAGCAAACCCATCCCTGGAAAAGCAAAGGCCCAGGAAGCAAGCACTGCCTCAATTATGAACAATTCTCACCAAAAAACGCCTCCAAAGCATGGAATATGTACCTCCCATACATACCTGATGTGCATTTCAACAGAAATAGCTGCTGCTGTGAGGGATCCACTAAAGGAAGATACAATTTCAAGGCTACTGGCAGCCTCAGCCAGAGCACATCTCTACAAAGATATGAACAGGGCTGTAATTCCAGTCCTGTCATCTCTGTCCTGCTGAGATGACTGCGTTTCCAGCCACACAGGGAATTCAAAAGTCACCCCAGCATCTGCTCCTTGACTGTCAGGAGCCATCCAGTGAGAGGCCTTGTTGTTTGCAAGGTTCCTTACAATGTAACCTGGCTCAGGGCAAACCGAGATCAGCTCATTTTTTTAAATTAACCACTCTATGCACTGATGTGCCCAGGCCAATAGAGTTGCTGATGGCAGCACACATCAGCAGCTCTGATTATTCTAACCTAGATGAACACATGAAACAATTTGACAAGAATTGTGCTGTCAGAGGATTTACCCAAGAGGCAGCTGCATGGCTGGGCTCCGGGTTAGATGATAGATTGAACAGAAAAAACTTGCTCAGAAGAAAACATTTCCAAGTGACCTATAATGCAAACAGGATCACTTCTCAGACAAAAGCATGCAGGAGAGCTCATAAAATACTGCTCTCCTCCTGGGCAGAGCTACAGCTCCTGGGGTAGCTGCCTTTCTGCACACAGTGTCTAAAGGCAGCACACAAGTGCACAGTCAGAGGCATTTTCCCAGGACCAATTGATTGGAAATGTGCTAAGACACAACTTCTTCTGAACTGACCAAAAATCCATGTAATACCATGGCATTTTTTTCCAGTAGGAAGGGATAACAAGAGTCAGAGGCCAGTTTTTATTTATACACACAGAAGCACACAGTGTGCATGCACACATATACCCACCACTGTAAAAGAGTCTCTCACAGCCCAAATTGAAAGATTAGTTCAGGCTTTCTTTAATGTGCCACTGACTCCTGACACTTCCTTTGTCAGTGCTATCATGCACTCTGGATTTGCTGCGAGCAGGAGCTGCCAAAACCCTTCTGCTCAAACTCTCCACACTCCCTTTTGCAATCGCTGCCAATCCCTCTTGGACACTGACACCTCGCCCCACACCCACAGCAGGACCTCAATCCAAGAGCCAAAAGGAAAGGGTTTTCCAGGCAAAGGAGGAGATCAAACAGAAACAGAACAAATCCCACAAAGAATTTATGTCTGAGCAGAATTTTCTGCCAGCAGCAACCCCCAGTTTATAAAAGGAAACATCTTGCTTGGATCAGCCTGGAAAGAGATGATCAGCCTGGGTTGTGCACTGTGCAGAATTTTTAGGATGCTTAGCTTTCTACAAGTATCTATTTTCAGAGAAGACTTGATTTATGGCTTCATTGGCATTGCATTGCAGCATTACAGCAGTGGGGGACGGTGACAAGGCAGCACCAGAGCTGATCACTGCAGGCTGGAGGAGTCACAGGGATGCTCAAGGATGAAATGCTCACATCCTCAAAGGTGGGAGAGAACACAAGGAGCAGGATGGCATCTTACAGCCTTAAAAGGGGCATCAGTACTAGTACCAGCACCCTGTTCTCTTATTCGAGACCTTGTTCCAACACATCTTAATGATGCCAACCCCAACATCAATGGTATAATGCCCACAGTGAAGTTTTGAAAGTTAGCAGCACTTTTTGGTAATGAACCAGTGGTTATGCACAAACATCTCAGTGAGACAAGATATCAGGGAAAATCAACACTAAAGAAGATGAAAATATATAACTATCAGATATATGGAGGTAGACTCAAACTCTGGAAAATTCTTTTACTCATGGCCAGTGTAACTCCCAAGCAATTAATCTACTAATATCCTTACCCTACTTCAAATACTCAAAACTTAGATACTTGCCCAAGCTCTTCACTCAACTGGTAGTAAGATTAATTGGTATGCTATATGCACATCTAAGTGATATTTCCAGTTATAAATACCAACCTGCATTCTGCCACACTAAATTTGATATGCACCAGTGATCACATGAATTTGAAAGTGGTTTTCTCAGCATCCATCCTAATTTGGAGTCATCAAAAAAAAAAAAAAATTAAATTGTGTTATGAAACTTTTGCTATTTTGCCCTGAGATTTGTGGTAGCTGATACCTGTCTCCCTTCAAGGGACATATCAGCCATACTTTCCCTAACATTTTTTCCTGGTAAGTGCAGTTGTCCAATGAGAACTGTAAAGTGATCTGTGCTTATCTTCCCCAGCTATTGCAAAAATCAGATCCTTCTGAAACAAAGTCCTCTGCAAGATGAAATTAAACACAAACTTGTAGGCTTAATTGTATTACTTGGAATGGAGTATTGATTGTAGCTAATTTTATCACCCATTTTGAGGGTTTGCTTGCTGGCTGGCTAGCTGTCACTTTGATAAATGGGAGCCAGTGGATATCTGAAGAGGGACTGATATTTATAGTCCAGAAAATACCACCACTAAGTTTACAACGAGAAATAGCCCCCCCCACACTTTGCTAACAATCACAGGAGCAATTAGGTTTGATGAGGCACAGGAACACCTACTGTAAAGCAGATGGTCAGCTCAGAATGTCTGGCTACCTCAAATGGCATTTTCCAAGAGTCCTCACAGTTCAGGTGAGTTTGGCCCCTGCATGAGCAGCAGCTGCCACTTGGAATTTCAACAATATCCCACTGCAAAGGCCCTCAGGACAGTCAGGCCATTTAGTCAGGACAGTGACCATCCAAAGGCTGAGAGACACGAGACAGAAGTGGTTCACGAGATAAAAATGGTTCCAGGAGCCAAGCCAGCAGTCTGGATTTCTGCATCAGCCATTGGAGCTGTCTGTTCATCAGATTTGGGGAATTATTATTATTCTTTATATTTTCACAACTGCAGGTGAAGTTTCTATGACTATAGAGGATCATGGTTATCAAAAAGCATTTGTTCAAACATTTTACTCTATTCTACAATGTGAACAAAAGTGCTGTAATCTTAAGATTAATTTCAGGAACTGTATGCATTTAGGGCTACCAAATCCTAGTATTAGGACTGTGTCTTATATTTAATCGAAACCTATTCTTTGTAGACCATTATATTCAGCTCAATTTGCATATGAAGTCTTCTTAATGATGTCCAACAGCTAAATGAGGAAGGGGCCACAAGACACAGAGATGATGGCATAGTTGTACCATGAAAATAACCACCTGATGATTGATTAGCCACAACTTTGTTTTTAAATGAAAGTTATTCATACTCGTAACCCTTTCCATTGCAAATATCACAAGGATTATCACTCTTATTACACAAGGATTATACTTCTTATGATTCTTTTAGCCACAATAGCAGGATTATCATATCAGATGAGTCTCAATTTGCCTGCCTCCCCTGACTTTCTGGCTCTAATGAGCCATCTGGGTGACCTCCTTCTCCACAACTGCCCTCACAGCAGTTTTTAACACACAAAGCCAACAATAAAATGACTGCACAGAGCTCCTGCCAAAGAAAAGGAGGAGAACAATGCAAAACCAAGTTGAACAAGCAAGAATGCTCACCAGCAATATCCCTAACACTCTCAAACATGCAGTAGCTGGCACATTTCTTGTCCCACAGCCACCCCAGAGTGGTGTGAGCAGGCAGAACACCTCTGGCAGTAGCAGGGAAGCTCTGCTGTCCTGCAGGAGCAGCAGCAGAGCAGGCAGGGAACCCTCAGGAGAACAGGCACAGCCACCATGGGTCACCCACCCTGACAGGAACAGACAGCACAGCAGAGGACTGAGCTCTGGTGGAGAACATTACACAAAGTAAAGGGTGGAGGGAGACGAGAAAAAATAGTAATAAGATTTTAAAAAGAGATAGGGAGAAGGGGGGGAAATATTAGAATGCTGAACTGAGGGGAAGAAAGTGAAAACTGCAGAGGAAAAAAGAATTAAAAAAATAATATCAGAAGAATAAAAAAAAAGGCAAATGAAAAACAGGAAAAGAAATGACTAAGGAAAGAATTAAGGGGCTTAGTGCAATAGCTTTATTATTCTCTGAAAGCTCCTTTAGTACTAATAAGAGGGGAGATTAAGAGTATTTCTTTTAACTAGAAAATTTAAGAAATATTTCCTCCTACTATCTTTCATTCCAAATCTAATTTCCCCAAACATTAAATTAGAGCTAGGAAAGACTTTCATATATGACTAAAACCGGGATGAAGACAGGAATAGGCATCAAATGGCAGCATCTTAAATAAAGCATCGTTATTTCTGAGAAGATTTTTGTTTTCTTGCTTATTTGCATTTTAATATCAAACAGACTTTGAATTCTGAAAATACAGGCAGTGTATTCCACCTATGTTGAACTCCTTCCCTTTCCAAGATGCATCAAATCTCCTACTGAGTCATGGAAAAAAACCTGCCACTGAAGGTATAGAAGAAAACCACTCATCCTGCCACAGCAAGATTAAATCTGCCTTTAAAAACCTTGTGCTGCAGCTGGTCTCTCACATCTATTTCCCAAGAGATCTCCTTGCTCACCAGCTCTAAGCACAGACATGGAAGGGATCACAGGTGACTCAGAACCTGAATATCTCCTGCAGAAGCTGCATTTGGAGCTCCACCAGAAAAACTTAACAGTTTTAACAGAGTGAGGCAGGAATATTGGCCAAACATCACCACAATGTGGGAAATTCTAACACCAAAAAAAGTGTTTTATTCAAATTGAACAAAAATGAAAAGGTGATTTTCAAGATAAAGACTGGGGAAAGTATTTTTCTGTTTCAAAATGCAGTCATCACCAAAACATTTGTGAGGGAAATGGAGGAACTGAAAATCCAAAAAGTCTTTGGCATTCTCAGGATTTCCAGCACTTTCCAGTGGAGGTGCTGCCAAGGCCAGGGCAGGGCCAACTGCCCAAAATCCTGCTGCAGAAATTGGGGCTAGAGCAATGCTCCAGACATACAACACTGACCTCCAGCTTGGGCCTTTCAAAACCATATTTTTTCACCAGCAGTTTCCTCATTTCTATCTTCACCTTTCTGCCCCAGAAAGTCAGCAGGAGTGTTGGAGTGTTGCAGTGTTGGAGCATATCAGTGGAACACACAGTAATTTGATATTACCCATTTTCAGGGACGGCTCCTCTCCTTTTGGAGAGTCATTTTTGAAGGCAAATTCTTCTGAAGCAACAGAAAGCATATCCGTGACTGGAGAGCATAGGCCAGTCAATAATATTAATGGTTTATATATTATAACAAATTAAATGCCAGAGTCCTGTGCCTATCACGTGGACATGCTCAGGTTCATGAATAGAAACTGGTCGATTCCCTGGAGTACATGCTGGGATAATAGAACAAATGCATTTGTACTGACAGTCATTGGTAAATGGCTAATCAATCCCTCAGTGCTGCTTAATTAGTGACTGCAGGAGACCCTTTTAATTGGCATCTGATACTTGATTTGAACAGACAAATAAAGTGCCACTCAGCCCTTATTGCCAGTGAACCCTTTTTTCCCCCCCTATTAACTCCACTCTAGCTCCTGAAGACCAGACCAAATTACCAGTCACAGCCTAGCCTGACAGCCTGAAGTATTTTATCATGATTTCAGTGCTGATGTTGCATTGAAACACTGCATATGATCTGCTGGTTGCTCAATATGGTTTACATTAATACAAGTTGTAGACTGTCACTGTTCAGAGAGTAGGTAGTTACAAGGAATGCATTGGTTACATTATAACTGGAATAATTTATTATTGAGCAAGCAAGTTCAACAAGCACTACAAAAATCAATTTATAATTTTTATGCACTTCATCTGGGTTGAAAAACGGTTTTGTTCTCCACTATTTTCTGACTAGACCTCTTCGACAGAAAAAGGGGGAATAAAGCTTTTAAAACTGCAGTTTGGTCAGCAATGCACTCTGGAAATCGAGATTAAAGATGACAGTTTTCAGATGCATAAGTTATGCTTACTTTGTTTTATGGACCTAAGGCCACCACGGTGCCAGGCAGTCCTTTGGCAAAGAAAATCATCCAAAGGTTAAAGAAAGAACCATAGTTTGACAGAGTCAGCCAGAAACAGAGGTGACTTGCATTAGCTGAAAAGCTATTCCACTTCTGTTTACTCCTTCAAATCACTGATTCACAAAAGGTAAGCTGGTGGATATTAAAACTTTCAATAGCAATGGCAGTTTTGGAGGAATTAAACAAGAGCACTAAAATCTTCAGCGGCTGTGCCTGCAATTGCTATGCAAGACACAAACCACACACCTTCCCAGTAGCATGAAATCCAATTAATACAGTCCTGGGAAGGCTCAGTGCTCCAGTTCTGATGAAGATTTAAAGGTGCAATGACAGATTGTAAGAGTTAGCTGAGACTCACACCCTTAAAGACCTTGTTAATACTGGCAAGATTTACTTAGCACGTGTCCAGCTGGTCAAGTTAAAGGGAGAGTTTATCATCCCTGTGGACAGGAGTGTCTGATTTGCATTGCATCACCAGGCCAGGCAGAGGGAGGGAGGCACAGGCATCTGGCAACAGCCTATTCCAGCAAAATTTACCCAGAGTGTGACACTAGGACATCAACCTCAGAAGGGGATCCCACCATCACACACCTCTGAGCTGTTCAGGGAGTAATAAATCTGTCACCAGATTGTCCAAAACCAGACCCACATCAAAACCAGACCCAGCTGCTCAGTTCTGGGTGCCCCTTGTGCTGCATCTACAAATGAACAGTGCACCTGCCAGGGTCCCAGCCTCCTGCCACCACCACTTTACACATTGCTTCACATCACACACACATTTATTAAAAGGGCCTCTGAGTAATCCTTGGCAATGATTAGTTTTGATGAAATCCCCCTGTTCACAATCAGCACTTTGCCTTGTGATTTGTCACTAAACTAGTTTATCATGTTACAGTCACCCTACATTTTCAACTGTGGTGCAGTTTAGAGTTACATGCTGCTATTTGCTGATGATATTTACTTAATTTTTATCATATTCAGCCTCTTGAAATCACACACCCTGGGAGGCTGTTGCACCAGCATCCCAACAGTGGAGAAGGGTGATGAACACAGTGCAAAGCCAGTCACACACAGGACATTTCCTGCTGCTTTCTGCTCTGTGCAAGGTCACAGTCCCCTGTTTGACATGTGCCTCCTTAAGCCAGAGGGAAAGAGCAGGAGAAGACACTGTCTGAAAGAACAAGCAGCTCCACAAAACAGCCCAAACCTATTTTGCAGGTAAAGGAAGAAGTGTATGTGTTGGAGCAGCTTTGAACCCAGAAGCTGGTGGCAGATAATACTCTCACACAAAAGTTCAGGCTTTGCAGGATCATTTATCACCTGTGACTGTGGCTTGCAGTGAGAAAAGTTCAACTTGTGTAAAGCATCAGCACAACTTTCCTTCTGCACAGGAGGGTGACCTCTCAGGGAGTTTTAAGAGTGGATTTTCATTGTTCTACCTATCAAACTACTTAATACAAGCACATATTTCAGAGAGGCTTAAAACATGAAAGATATAGAGGAAGGTTCCAGTTTGAATTAATCAAGCATCTTCCTCCCCCTTTACTATCCATAGGTTTCCTCTTATTCAAATCCACCAAACCTGTAGACTTCAATGTGAGAGGAAATACAGCTTCTTTTAGAAAGGGGAAGGAAGGGATATGATTGTAATTTAGTCAATTTTGATTTCCTTGCTCACCACCAAAGACAACCCCTTTTTTTTTTTTTTTTTTTTTTTTTTTTTTTTTTTTTTGTCTTGGAACATTTCACAGAAGACAGGAGTTGGGCGACAGCAGCAGTGAATAGGAAGCAAGAGAATTTCAAAGAACGGAAAAGTAAACAGAGCTTAAGGAAAACAAGTTATCTTTTAGAAAAAAAGACTATCCCTTTAGAAGAAAGTGATATGAGAAGATTCTGGAGAAAAACAACTACAACTGTATATATCTTTATTTTCAAGTGGAAATTTCTGCTTCCTATTCCAGCCTAGAAGCTGAACCTTTGTCCCTGAAAGCAGAACATTTATGGTTTGGAAACACTGCTGCCTTGCCCAGGGAAATTACAGTTTGGCTGCTCCATGTTTTCACTTCCTTCTGAGGACCATGACCCAGGTGGACACAAACATCAGCAACACCTCAATTTCTCCTCATCACAACCAAGAGGACAAAGTCATTCTTAAAGGAGTGTCCCAGCCATAACTGAGATGAGAAAAATGAGTTCACTACAAAACACTCCCAGAGCTATTCTGTGAAGAGCAGTGATCAGTCAAGAACCTTTAACTCACAGAAGGAGGCATTTCTGCTGACAGGCATCCAGCCAGGCTGCAGAAACACAGCTCTCATCTCCTTGCTGCTCCATCAGCTACATCCAGAGCAAAGGGAATCTGTGTCCATCCAGGTGGCTCTGGCTCTGGCAGGAATAAACCTTCCAGCCACCACAGACACACTTCTGCCAGCTCCAGCCTCCTTGCAGAAGGCACAATTAGAGTTGGGCATTATTTAATGAATGTCACTCCCAAATTCCATCTCTGCCTGCATTCCTTTCCAAATCAGCTCAAGGGTTGTCTCTACAGCTACACCATTTAGATGGCAATGGAGCAACAATATGATCAACACCTGAAGGAAGAACTGACCAGTCTGAAAATGCAATTACTCCAAAGCTGGGCACAGATCTGTACAAATTTCTTCCCCTTCAGATCAGAGAGAACTCTGCTTTCAGATTGTGCAAAGTAATTTCCTCAGCCTAGCTTTCCCCCAGCAGCACAGGGCTGAACCTCCATGTGGGACTCAGATTCAGTCAAAGCAAGAAACTGAGAATTTCTAGCCAGGCAGAGGCCTGGGAAAGAGCTGGAGAAGAATGTAAATAATTCTTTATCTCTCTTGTTTTTCACATTGTTTATAGTTAAGTTCTATCACTGTGCGTCAAGCACCCTGAACCAATGCTGTGGGTTATTTTCACTTCAGAATCAATGGAGTTGGTCCTCACAAAGCTCTGTATAAAAGAGCAGTGTATTTTGAATAAATCAGAGTTTTACTCTCAGCAGCCTTCTGATCTGGGTCTCTTCATTCCTGTCCTGCCTCGACAGCGACACCTCCACAGCAAGATGCAGCTCCAGGATGCACAGGCATGTGTCACAGATTTCATCTGGCTGGCACAGGCTGGGAAGCTTCAGCAGGGCACTGCTGGGACAAACCACTGGATTCCAGCTGGAGCCACGGGTATTTTTTACTCAGCACCTCGGAGATGGCACCTCCACAAGGGCTCTCGGGATCTGAGCTGTTCAGAGGAGAGCTGGCAGCAGGGATGCTGCATCTCTTCGATCTCACCTCTAAATATCACACTAAACTTTGAAGAGCCATGACAGACCAGCACTGCTCTGACACTGAGACATTTCAGCCTTGAAATGCACTTTGCCCTGACAGCTTTAGCCAGGGAAGCTGCAGAGGAGGGAATGATGCTGCATACCAAGAGGGATTTGTCTGTCACAGAATTAGGGTCTATATAATTTAAAGTCATGCATACTTACACTGCCTGGCTTTTGTTGTTATACTTTCCAAGGGCTTTTAAAATGGCTCCAAGAAACATTTAGGGGAAGAAAAATAGGTTGAGATCTGGACTCTCCAAGATATTTTAGCATTAACAGATTAGAAAATTACCCAGGGAGGGTCAGAAATCATTCCCTAAGTAGTCCCAAAGGTAATGAAATAAAACCCACTGAAAGACAAATAGGAACATGAAGGCCTGAATATCACTATTTCTGCTTTAATCAGATTCCTGAGAGATCTAAATCCACTAATGCTAAACAGCAATAAACAATAATAGCACTTACATGGACCTATTCAACTCTGAGGTATTATAGGCACTCATTTATGAATGCATAGCACATCAAAGAGATAGGCACAATTCTTCTGTATCACCAATATTAGCTAAAATTGGAATTTCTGTTCCAGAAGAAATGCACTCGGAGTGTAGATTCCCTTCCAAGCCATAATAATAATTCTAAAAATTTAATTTCATGGGCATTTTTAAACACACTTTGCTTCATTTTAGCTGAAAAATCATGAAAATAATTGATGCCAGTATCAGGTCTGCTCCACAATTTCCAACTTCCCAGCTCTAAAAGTTGATCCTCTTCAGATACTCCAACTCCATTTTTCTTCAAAAATCTAGTTTCACCCAACTGCCACATACTGCAAAGTTGAATTCTGATAAAGCTGCTTTTTCTAGAAGAGAAATGTGCTGGTGAGAAACAGACTGCTGCAGCAGGAAGGACCATGCACAGTTATTCACACAGCACCCCATTTTTAAAAGAAAATACAATCTGATTTTACTCAGATATTATTACACCACGGAAATTTGACAATTCAGACCAACTTCACAAATTAACAAGGATGAAAAAAAAAAACCTTTGGCTGTGTAGGGACCACAGGCAGCAGAGCAGCATGATAGTTTTATCCACAAAAATGTCCACAGACACAGCTACCACAGAGGCTGACTTGGAGTCACCCAGCCGAGATAAAGCCACGCCATGTGTCCCCTATCACAGGGAATTCCTCCTCTCCCAGCACTTGCCCAACACGATGGGTTTGCAGTGATTAGTGCTGGGAGCCATCCACTTCCACCAGGCTGACTCAGGGCTTATTAAAAACACACACACTCACACAAATTAGCCTGTCTTAATTATGTCTTCATCAAAGGCAATCACAGTGCCTGGAACGTTCAGCTCGACACCTTGTGCATCAGAGGAAATGCAATCCTCCAGGCAAAACGTTTACCAAGCTGAATGACCCAGAGCAGTGGGAAACCAGTGTCACATGGAAAATTAAGAGCCCTGGTGTTTCTAAAAGCCTTCCAACAGTGGGGTAAAAAAGCAATCATAATGCATTAGCAGAGGAGGGTATTCACACCTCCCCCGACCCTTTTTTTTTTAAGCTATAAAAGCAAACTCTGCATGAGCAAAGCAGATAAAGCTTGAATGGGCAGGATTAATTAGAAAACAAAATAGTAATGGGAAAAGCTGCTGTGCTTTTTTTTTCCCCTGCAATTTTTAGTTCAGTAAGTGGCCACTTATAAAACCCAAACAAAGCACTCAAAAATCCTGACCGTGGGATGACATCTCCTTGTCTTGTTCTGAGTAATGAACCTATTTTCTTCTTCCTTGGAGATAAGACAACTTTTGACTATGAGAAATATAGGAGAAAGTTTTCTATTATACGTATAGGTCAGCTAGAGAACAGAGGCAGAACATTGCAATACAGCAGTGAGACAAAGTGTGGAAGATAAGTTTTCCAGATGCTCTGCTACACCCTCTTTCTCAGATTCCAGCATTTCAAGGGCAGTTTCTGGAAATGCTTAGAGATAAGAAAAGTCTCTGACTGGAGGTCATTGATTTCATAGATAAAGGAAGGAAAGGATCACAGAGGTGGGGGGAGAAAGGGGAGTAGAGGAAGAAAAAAATGGAAATAAAACTTTTCTGTTCCAGTGCAGGGGTAAGTGAGGATGGGGAGGGAGAAGCTTGGCCACGAGGCACCACGGGCTGTTTGTTCAATCTTGCTGGCACTGAACCTGAAACTTCAGATCTTGGTGCTCCCCTGGTTCAGATCATTGGCTGTTGCCCTGGGAGCAATGGATACAGAGCAAATTTCTCACACTGTGCCCATGTCCTTGGTCCTGCCAGGAGGATTTGAAAGCAAGGTATCAAAGCTGTTTAAGCAACAGATGAGTCAAGGATTTTGTAACACAGAAAGCAAGACTGGGTGACACAAAGGCAGAATTAGAGATGGCTGATTAGCTGTGAGCTGAGAGGCTGTGCCAGGGCATCTCTGTTCCACAAACATCATCCCAGTGTGACACGGTGACACGAGAGATGGGGGAGAATTCTTCAACAGCAGCAAAGAAAGGGAGAAAATTAAATTCCCTGTCACTCGGCTGTAAGTGGTCTAATGAAGTAACAAGCAGATTTCCCAAAGTAAAGCAAGGCATGCCTCTGTCTGAATAAGGACCATTAGACTGGAACGTGAAAGAAGCTTGTGAGCATAAATGCTGAACTGGAATAATCACTTTTTCTAGGGGAAAAAACCAAACCAAAACAATAAAACAACCAAACAAAAGCCACAAAAATAAATGAAACAAACAAAAACACAAACAAACAAACAAACAGAAATCTCACTACAATTTCCTAGCAAAGCATGTTTCCCTGCCCAGGCAGCAGCACTCCCCAGCCCCAGGGCAGCAGCCTGGGCTCAGCAAAGGTCAATCCTCAGCCCAGCCTGGGCTCAGCTCTGTGCAGTGTCCCAGGGAAGGAACCCCTCTTCTTCCAGGGCAGTGCAGGACCACAGCTGTAAACGCTCTCTGGTCTTGAATCAAGTTCTCTTTTCCCAGTGGAGAGATTTTTTTCTGGTGGAGAAACTTCCACAGAACATCTCCAAATTACTCCCTGCGTTAGGGCAATTAGTGGAGTCCAGGGCTGACAGAGCTGGATCCCTTCCAGAGTCCTCCAGTCAACCAAATCCAGCCCTCTACACTTAATTAAAGCACTAATAGGTTTGTTTCATCACCAGGGTGCCCCACCAGCCCAGAGTTTTGCTTCCAAATGACCTAGCCAGAAACCACAGGCATTCAAGCGATCTGTTATTAAGGAGTATTTATCACCAGGCAGGTATTTCAGCTCTCAGAAGTCTGCAAAATGGGGAATTGAAAGCTGCAGCAACCTGTCAGGGCTTGGAGAGAGGTCCTCAAAGCAGGGCTGAGCCTGCAGGACCCCAGTGCCATCACCTCCCTGCCCCAACAGGCTCACCTGGGTCCTGCCCTGGCCCATGCATAGCTCTCATACCAATATATAATATTCATTATATCATACAGAGTATGCAGCTAATTAGAAAATTTTTCATTTACGTGTGAGCAACATGGATTTTTTCCCTGAGAGGCTTATCTCAGTCCTGTTTCTGAGTACATTCACTGACTGCTTGCACACAGAGGCAGTTCCCAATTCACAAACTGCCTGTGGAAGTTTCATTTCCTCCAGCTTGTCTTATTTTCCTCTCACTCAGGGATGCATCTGAATTGGCTCAGGAAGCTACACATGATTCTGGGAAGAGGCACCAAGGACAAGACAAGTTTGGGGAATTCATTGTAACACCAAGTAAGGTTGTAATTTCATTAGTTATCTTCTTGGAACTATTCACACATCAGCAGCTCATGACCCGTGTAAACGAAAACAAAGGGTTCAGTCTCATTTTTCATTCATTTTACTTCAGAGCCTCTACTCTGATCAGTTTACAGTATAAACACTCCAAATTTATTTACAGTGGCACATTTCCAATGTGAAAAAGAAAAAAAAAAAAAAGCAAAACTAACAAAGGAAGAAGTGTCACTTTGGGCCATTTCCAATGCCATGAATTACACAAGGCTGGATTCAGCTGGAGCACATCCCACAAGGATGCATTAATTCCACACACTTCAAACCTAGCAACGTTGAACAGATTTATCAGGAATAGACAATTCAGAATGTATGAGTGATTTAGGACGTTGCAAAGGGGCACATATGCTGAGCCTCTCCTTAACTGGCCAATTTTTTTCAGCTGAGCTATCACTGACTGGGGCATATTTCATCACTGTGGAAACACTCCTTGGAAATAACATTAAAGGAGAATGCTCAATGCCTATGTTAAAGAATCTGTTACAAGTTTCTTTAGAGCAAAAGAGGATTTCAAGTACTGGGAATTTTTTTCTGTAGTCCCCCCAGAAATTAAAAGGCATATTTTTTTACATTTTGAGCTTGAGTAGGGAGCAGCAACAAATGCCTTGGCACCATTTCCATAAAGTCAGTGATTTACTTTATCTTCCTTCTGAGCTTAGGTAACACCCAAAAGGCTGAAGGCCTCCAGCAAATCTAGAAACCTTCAAAAAAAAAAAAAATCTCAATTTTGTCATCTACCTAGATGGCTCCAAGACAACCCTGTTAACAAGACTAAATGACTCTGAGACATTTTAACCCCAAGCCCTTGCATGTGGGCACTTTGATCATGCCCACCATCAGGGTATTGTTTACACCTAATCTTAGCATTTGCCCTTTCTCAAAGCTGAGATAGGTTAGAAAGGATGGAATTGGCTTCCTGTTCACAGCATTTGTCGACCTGAAGAGGTCATTATGATAGACTGCAAGTGCACAAGGTCTCTGCACTGCAGTCTGATTTCCATACAGTTATAGATTTTGTGATTACAGCTGCTCTGTAGAGGTGCATTCAGCTAACAACTGCAGGCAGGTCCCCCATGCAGCCTGGCTGAAAGCAGAGCCTGCTCAGGAGCCTTGGCTCTGCTGTCAGCTCTTTGCTCTGCAGAAACACAGAGCGTTTGCCCATGTGGACAAAGATGAGGTGACTTCATGCTGGAGACCTCCAGCCTCAGCTACACAGCTCCAGCCAGCCCCAAGACATGTAACAAGGCCATAGAAAGGCCCAACAGCATCATTCTGACCAGACACTGTAGCTAAGTTGGACTGTCTTCAACATTTCTACCTCTGTTTACCAGCACTGCCACTAAAATAAAGCACTGCCAGACATTCAGAGTCCACTCTCACCTCCACATGAATACTGAACTGGCTTGTATTTCAGGAAAAAGGATGGGCCTGAATGCCTCAAACTGCATTTTCCTCTCTTATAATGAGATCCATGGGTCTAGTAAGAGATGTCAGCCCCACCTAACACACTGCCCACGTTTTCTCCCATTGTTACTTAGATAAATGTCCACCCCCAAAAAGGTTAAGGCACTAACAGGATGAGACACTGGCCTATATCCTGGTTGCTTGTCACAGTATTTGAACTTGTGTCTTACATGGTATTTTTATTTGCTTGTAAAAAATACTGTAAAAGTAGATTGAGTTTTCCGGGGCGGGGGGCAGTGGGGGGAGGAAATTACAGAGACCAAAGTATTGCCATGGAACATTTTTCCTGGCTGAGAGGAAATTTTAAGGTTTCTGTTCACAAGACTTTTTAAAAAACATCAATGGTTCTCAGAGGAAAGACACAAATCTCCACTTTTATTTGTTAACTTGATTAACTTGATTGGTGCTTTATTTTTCTTTCAAGATTCTGCTGAGTCTGCTTGGCTCATGGCCAAGGGATGCATTTTGCCTCTCTATTTGTATCAAATTAAGAATGGCCATATCCAAGTTGATGTGGAGCAGGCTGGTAGAGAAACAAAATATTAAATAAGCCCATTTCCTTAGCAGCATTTCCTTCTCTGGTACTTCTGAAGCTCTGGTTTTCAGCACCACTCCACGCTGACACAAACTTTCTGCCTCTTGACCTTAATCTGATCTGAGCTGTGCCAACACTAAGTGTCAAATTCAGATGGAGAAAATTGCTCCGAACCTCACCTTTCTTACAGCCTTCCCTGAAGCTGACAATGCTTCATATTGCAGGAGATCATTACCCAGAGGAACCCATGGCATTTAACGTGGATGAGCCAAGCCCCAAAGGACACCTGGACATTTCCAGCCCTGCATTTTTTATTCAAGCAATGACATCCTTAATTAAGGCCAACTGAAATCTTAATCCTGGATGTGCCTGTTGTTAAAAAAAAAAAAAAAAAAAAAAAAAAAAAAAAAAGACCATTATCTCCAAGCAGACAGCGCATCTGATCAGGGTACAAAAGTTTCTGTGCTTAACATAAAACCTTTGGTAGGAATGGAGATGGTATTTCTCTGCTCCTAGAGAAATTAATTAGTGCTCAGAGCTGTGTTCAAACACCTTTCCCTAATGCAGCAGAAAGCAGCTACTGCTTCACACTGAACTTCTCCTAAGCCTGAGATCTGTAATGTCTGTTTCTGTAACTTAACAGAGTCAAAGATAAATCCCTTCTCAGAAGGAGAAAAAACAATTGCCAAAACACAAAGGGGTTTAATTAAGAAACAACTCCACATTTATCAGTAGTGGTATGAACATGTAAAAGCACACAGGGAGTTCTTAAGAGTCTCAGGAACGAGGACTTGCCTTTGACAGGTTTGTGGTTAGTTCTGTTCTCATCAGAGATGAGCAGGAGCTGCCAACACCCACTCAGTCCCAGTGGTGAAAACCAGGAGGAACCTCACGTGATCCAACATGTTTTTTAAGAGAATTCATGTGCTTATTTTTTGATTTAAACCTTCTGTGGATCAGCTTCAGTTTGGGGTGTGAGGTTTGCACACATTTGTCTTGAGAGCCTGAGGTGCTGTTAATCCATTTACACAAGCCTGATCGACTGTTAATTACTGCAGTCTAAACAACTGGGAATAACATGAACCAGATCCATAGTTACCCTCTTCACATTAGCTAGGCAATACCTGGCCCAGCACCACCAGCCTAACAAAAGATCATGGTTTTTTATCATTTCAGAGGTATTGCTCACAAACTCATACTTGCATACAGATGGTTGCAGTACAAGCCACAGAAGGAGGAAAATTAACAGGGGTGCAACAACGCTGATGCAAATCTTCCATTTGCATCCATTTTGCCACTGTGAAACAGGTGTTCTGCTGGGCTTCCCCACTGGATATGCAACTCACTAATTACCAGATTTGTCTCAGGACCACTGGCACTAATTAACACTGCAGTCTAATTAATCAGAAATTTAAATTCCACTGAAGAGCTTTTGAGCTATTTTTGTTAGGCACAATGGAGGACATTTTTTGTTGTTTAGTTTGGCTCTTTTGACAGTTGTTTTTGCTTTGAACTAGTAGCAAGATTAATAGGTTTGATATGAGTAGAATTGATCACTTCCTATTAAACACCTTTTTGTCTTTATGTGTTTTTTTAAACAGACATTGTTCTTACCAAGCTCAAACACATACCCTTACCTTGCCTTTGATTTTATTCTCAAAACACTGGTTTTTTCATATGACATTAATCAATATGGTAACTGTTGCTTGCCATACAAGCTTCCACCTCCTACTATGACCAGGCTGGGCTTAACCAAGGAGTCATCCTGCCACAGATTCTGAAGACTGAAGTGTCTGCAATTCCCTCCTGGTCAATATTAATTTCAGTCCCATGGGAGAGAAACATCCATTTTTTTTCTTTTACCAATGCAATGATTTTTGGAAAATGTGAAGAAATATAAGTACTGATTGCTAATTACACTGGCACAATAACAGATGATAAATGCTATCTGCTTTAAGTAATCCTCCTTCCCTACTGTTACTCCTCTATAGGTTTATCATAATCCTTAGCCCTACAATCTATGATTAAGGTGCTTCATTAGTTCATTTAAGTAGTGCAAAGTACAAAAAGTCAAACACAACATCATTTTGAGAAATTCCAGCATAGTTAGGTCACACAGTGTTTCACCAGGCCAGGACAACCCCTCAGTCCCCATCCAGCAGGACATCAAACCTCTGGGGATGCCCTGCCTGATTTTCTGGCCCAGCAGGAGCAGGAGTGGTTAGTTTTGGAAAGCACAGACACACCAGCTAAAACCCAGGGACTCTGCCAGATGAAAGCCAGGGACAGAAACCCTGCAGTTCTGGTTCTTCTGGAAGGTCTGGGTCACTGAATGCTTGAGCAGCTGAGGCAAAGGGAGCCACAGGTGCTGCAATATCACACCTAAAGTGGGGTGGGGAGAGTACCACAGGCAGGGCTTAATCCTGACACTTTGCTGGGTCAAAACAAACAGAAGTTAACCATTGTCTTGCTGGCTTCCACCTGGGGTAACATGGCAAGTCCTGACTGGCTGCACACTTTGGAAAACTTTCACTGATTTAAGAGATTAAAATCTAAACACATTTGAACAGGCAACAACTCGCAGAAAAGGAGCCCTCTGCGTGAGCAGGAGGAGGCACAAACAGCAAACCTCCCTGTGCCTGTGCCCCAAGCCACCTGCACAGAGAAAAGCCAACTCCAGAGAAGCTGCAGCAGCTGAACTGCACCAGTTCCTCCCCCAGGTACAGCCTGACCCAGATGCTTTTACACTTGTACAAAAAGAACATCATGCAGGCCTTGTACCCCTCTGAAAACCAAGGCATGTTTTCCACCTCCCATTACACATCCATGCATCGCTGCATTTGCATTCCGGGGTTTTGTGTGGAAGGAAGAGGGGCTTTGCAATCATCCTGCTGATTACACCTACAGCTGGTGAAAATTAGGGACAGCCAGATGGTGTCTCACCAATTGTTCTGCAGCTGGCCACAGCGAAGGCAGCTGGGGGAGACAAATGCTCCCACCACACTCATCACAGAGAACAGCACAGAAAAAAGAAATAGATCTCCATAGAGCAGAACTCCAACTCATTGTTTGAAAAAAAATACAGGATGAGGAAAATTGTTTTGTGTAATTGCCAGAGGAGAAAGAGGGGGAAAAATACCACCAACATAGAAATTCAGTGGTATTATCAAAGCAGCGCAGCAAAGCTGAAATGAATGTGGTCGATTCCCAAGGCATGGAAGTGAGGGATGGCCAGGCACGTGTGGTCCTTGTGAGGCTGCACACTGACACCTGCAAGCTCCATTTCCTGTCCCCTGAACTGCTCAGATCATTCCCTCCCTACAGCACACACCACGGAGGACAGATGCAGCTCTGAGGCTCTGAAAAACCCATTTTTGAGCAAACACATGCTGGCTGGCAGAGAACCATCCATTAACACAAGCAGTGAGGGGATACCAGGGGCTACAATGGAATTCTGCTCTATTGCCTACCTAAAAAAGCCCAGGCTTTGGATTTCATTTTCTGTGACACACACAGACCTGTCCTTGACTGTCACAGACACCACAGGCGGCAGTGAGCCACCCTCCCACCTGAATGAACCAAACAAGGAATCTCCATCTCAAGCTTTCCATAATGCTCAAGCACCAGCTGACTTTAAGATGGGAACTGTCATTCTGATGATTTCACAGATGATTTGGAAAGGCAATTCCCTAAAAGGTCACTGATTTGTCTCTCTACACCTTTAGCTTCAATGCATCCAGGGCTCTTCAGCTGCTGAATCCATTCCCAGAGCACTTTCCATTACATCTCTCCAGCCAGTCATGCCTTTAGCCTTACAACCCTAAGCTGATATTCCCATAGCCCTGGATAAATTGTGCTTCTGAGCTCTGATTTCTTATTCCAGAGCTGTGATGGCAACAAGTACACCAACAATTGTCTACAACAGTTGTGCAAATCTTACTATTCTCATTCCCCTCTCACTTCAGCAGAGTCTTTTAAACTGCTCATGAGCACTCAGGAGCATTTACACACCTGCTGAATCTTCACTGTGTCAAATAATTGGTTGGGGAAAAAAGACCCCAAACATGATTTCAGTCTATGGCAGATTCAAAGTCACCAACATTCTTCCAGCATGACAACACAACACTGAATGAAGCCTCTTGTCTGTGATAGAAATTGCATAAAATTGCAAATGAAGCATTTGAAATGCTCATTTTCTTGAGGAGGAAAACCAGAGCGATCTCCAGAGACGTGGTGACAAACCACCACAGTTCTGCCATCATGCCACACGATCAGGCATTTGTTCTCTTGTGACACTCCATCTTCTCAATGCACTCGGAGTTTCTGGTTTGTTTTTGTTTTTGTTTTTTTTTTTTTTTTTGCAAACAAGTAACTACTCAACACTACTACAGAGCTTCTGCATTTCATCCCAAAGGCTTCACCATCTAAATGACAAGGAAAGGGAATCCTGTGCATGCAGATTAGGCAGCTGTGCCCTGCAGAGCCAGCCAGCATGAGGCTGAGGGTCTCATCATGACCAGAGTTCATGAAGCTTCACAGACTGGCTGCTCAAGCAGGGGCAACCTCATTGCTTGTGCATCTCACCCCAGAAAGAGGGAACATACTCAGGTTATTTGGGAAAGGCAAATGTGGCCACTGACACTTTGGCTGCTCAAGGGGCTTTTCAGTGCACAGCTTGAAGAATATCATGCCCCAACTCAATTTAGCCTGACATTTAAATCAGAGGTCCTGGTAGGCAAGTATCTAATAAAAGCAGTATTTTGACATTGAACAGTATATGAGAAGGAAAATTGTCTATCAACAGCAGAAAAATTATTAGATTCCCCATGCTTGTCTACATCTTCTTTGAAGACAGATTTCTCCACTAGAGAGAACAGAGGGACATACATTAGTCTCTTTTTTTTAAAATAAGCTCAAACTTAGAATGTGCTGAGTGTTTTTATTGAATGGTTATCAAGGGTATAATTGTGTGGGGTTTAGCTAAAGGAGGAGGAAGAGAAATAGGTCAAACTTTTGTGCTTTAATAGTATCATAATGATTACTTTTGTTTAATTAATATTGCTACACATCTCTGTAATGAACTTGCAAGGACAAAACATAATACCTCATGAACTTTTCCCCCTAAGCTTCAAGAATTGTACCACATTAACTGTGGTACCATATCAATAATGATCAAGAAGGAAAAATAGAGATAGAGTTACATATATATATATAAAAGTTTCATGCAAGAAACTTTAACACTGTAAAGTCATACCTTTCTACAGATGATGATTCACTCATTAAATCTAGAAACATTTCCAGACACTGAAGCAGAATAACGTGTCTGTGTGGGTATGGGGTAACTGGAAAACTCCTTTGATTGATAGCTGGAAATGTTAAGATTCTATGTTAAGAACATACACTTATGATCAGAGCTGAAAAGACTTGCCAATTTCCCCAGAAACTTAATGACCACGTTTTGCCTGAGTTTGATTGATTTACCTATAAATCAAAAGGATTTCCTATAAATCACCAGTTTGGTGAGCTGAAGGGGGAACAAACCTATTTCCTAAGCAGGTCCCTTACAGTGCAGCACAGTGCCCATATTCCTTCTCCCTGAGAGAACCCCCAGGGCAGCCAGCATGTCTGTGTGCAGCTGAACCACACACTGCTGGCTCTTGCAGTGTGCACTGGGAAGGTAGGGAAATGCATATATTGTGTACACATAGATAGATTTCTCATTTTAAATTGAGGTGGGTAGATAGAGAAACACAATAAGCAAATAAATGAAGTAGCAGAAAAGAAACCCAGACTAAATTGGTACTGGGACTGCGTGGCTGCTGCTCTGGGCTCTGCTTTCAGCTCACCACATCCCCAGGCTGCTCTCAGCCCACGCTGCATCCTGCCACATCCACCAACTCCACGTGGACCAGCTCCTCAGCTGGTACAAGCTGGCACTGCTCCAATGACTTAATCAGAATTTTGCTAATTAGCACCAGCACACGACTGATGGCTTTCTGCCTGAGAAGATGTGAACGTTTTTCCTGCCTGCTGGCCTGTGAAAGCTTCTGCTAGCATGGGGTGATCTTTTCTGATGTGGTGGAAGCACAGCTGTGTGCTGCATTTGCATTCCTGGAGAGGACTCCAGCGGTTCCTTCCACCCCAAGGAGAGCCCCTCGAAGGATGCAGTCCTGGATGTCAGCCAGGGCACTGCGACCACACAGGGCAGCTGGAAAAGTGTGGGAATGCAGGGCTTCCCTCTGGCTGCCCTGGCTGCCCTGGGACCCTGGCAGGGGTCAGGAACCCCCTGGACAGAGCCCCCAGAGACACTGGCTGTGATCTCTGTCCATGGAAAAGAGTTTTCAATCTTACAGGATGAATTACCAGCTCTGAGTGTTTGATAAGAGTAATAATTAAGTGTGGCACAGGTGCAAAAGTAAAATTTTAGGATTCTAGATTAGGGGTCCAAAGGGGACAAGATGGAGGAAATTGGGTGTGTCTTGTCCTTTTTCTCCTTCTTCATGCCCTCCATGTTTCACTGTGGTGTTGGCATTTTTCTGTTGGTTTAGGCTGGGGACACACTGTTCAACGTAGGTGACAGATATTGGCACGTTATTGTAAATCCAGCACAGGTAGTTTGTGGTATTTAATGTTTGTAACATCCCACTGAGGGCAGAGCCCCACACGCTGCCCTGCAGGACAGAGCTGCGGCAGGGCAGCAGAACACGTTAGAGATAAACAGAATAAACAACCTTGAAACCAGCACAGATGAATTATGGCTTCTTCTTTGGCAGCGGGGCAGAAAGACAGAGACTTTTACAATCTCAGAATCATCAATACCCACAGATTCTGACAGAAAAGTGCATTCCTGCCACCCTGCCAGAGGAAACGAGCCCTGCTGGCCATCGGTGTGGGGCTGTGCTGAGCCAAGCAGTGCCCCCATTCCAGTGACAAGCCAGCATACCTGCAGGGCAATTAACAGCTTCCCAATTAACTCTGGGAAGGCAATGAACAGGGACAGGGGACAGCACTTCACTCTCTCTCTGAGGGGGCTGTGTGCACACCAGCAGATTTAATTCTCCTGCCACCCCAGCAGGATTTATTTGTGATATTTGTGACAAGAGGCACCTGCACAGTGCAACAGGGATGGAATCCAGTTGCACCACACACAGGCTCTGCCTCCAAAAGCACAACACACAAATGACACGGTGACAGATGAGGCATTTGTTAGTGAGGCATGGACAGGTTAAGTGATGTGACCAAGGTTGCACTAACAGCTGAGCATGTTACCCTTTATCCATCATGGGTAAGCTTGAAATGCATTCCCAGATGGAAACAGACAATAAAAACAGAGTCAGTACTCCAGGAAGCCTAGGTTAAACTGGAGTCACTCAGATTTGCAGAACTGACTAGAAAAGCTCATCAATTTTACTAAGTGAGCATTTCATTAGATATAAAGAAGATGGACAATAATGGGCAGGAAATTAACAGAATAAAAGCAGTCCAAGATCATATAAAATTACAGCCTGATTGGTGTCCAATAAAATGCAACATTCAGAGAATGGTAAAGGCACTGCCACTAATTAACTAAAGGTGTTTGATCACATCATTACTCTGATAGACTCCAGGTTGTAGTTGGAACTGTGCTGGTGTTAAGAGCTGAGGCAGTGGAGAAGGCAGCACAGATCTTTCAGCTGACCTGACAGTACAGTGCTCCCACTCCCATCTTCAGCTGCTATTCCTTCCAATGCTGCCAAATGTTAAACAGACCCCAGAAGCAAAGAGCTCAGCAGTTAATGTGGTACAATTTACAGTAGGAGCTTCACCTATGTAAAATACAGCTTTGTCACCAGCCTCAGCTGCACGGGTTTCATACAGAAGACACAGAGGCTACTCTGACTCCCACAGTTATAACTCAGCAGAAGAGCTGGAGTAATATTTTATTATGAGAGGCTGCAGGCTTATTTATTTATCCAGTTTGTGCACCAAGCAGGGGCTAAGACGAGGATGCAGCCTTTCCCTCAGGCTCACACATGTGTGAACAGCTCCCTCCCAGGGAGGGAATGGAGCCTTGCTGAGGAGAACAATCCAGCACTGCAGGAAGCAAGGGAAGGATGCTGTGGGAATACAGGATAGCACTTTTCCCAAATGCCTCTCTTTAACATTCAACTGAGAACCAGTATCAATCCAGAATTACATTTAATGGCTTGATAAGGCTGTCAGAAAAAATCCCTGAGCCAACAGGATTTTAACCTCTCTCCATCTTGGAGCAAGCACAAAATGTGAGAGCAAATGTGGCTAGAGAGGTGTTTTATGGATGGGTTTCGTATTTGCTTTATGAGGAATCTTTTTACCTGGGACAACAGGGTGTACAAAGGGTACAGTTGCACAGGTGCCTGACCTAGAGCATTGAGACATTGCATGGGATGCTGAGATTTGTGTCAGGGACCACTTCAATTCACACAGGTTATCATTGTCCTCAAGGGGCCACTCTTGAATCCTGGAGTGAGTAACATGCAAGGGAATCAGCACAGGCAAGCATTGGATTCACCTAAGTATTCCCTCCTAGAGAACTTCCATAACCCCACAGGCTGGTTTCATGGCAGCTCTGCAGAACAACTGTGCTTAAGGAAGACATTTCCTGTGCTTGCTTTCTGGAGCAACTGGTGCAGTTGCAGCAGGGCCCTGGGGAGGGTATGAAGGGGATAAGGAATGAGAGGTTGCCTTTCAAAGATCTAACACTCTGGCCTCTTCCCCAACACCCACTGTAGAGCTGCTCCCAGCGAGCTCTCCCCTGCTGAATGGCATTCCCCAGGTCACTAGCACACACCAGGACAATGTGCCTTTGGCAAGGAGAAGGTCTGCCAATTAAAGTGTCTCTACAGCAGCCCTTTCCCCTCACCAGGACTTACTGCTTGTGGAGTTAACTGTCCATTTGCAGCTTCCAAATGAAAGTTGTCAGCTGTGTAAATACTGTTGTTCCCATGGGAGCCAAGTTCCCAAGCCCTGTTCCAAATAGCAGAGAGGATGGGAAATCTGACAAACTCAATTCTTTGTAGGCTCCCTCTGAAGTGTTTCTGCAAATGACAGTCTGGAGCATCCTTCCAGGCTTTACATTTTCCTTCCTTCCTGCATCTGCAGGCAGCACATGCTCAGCAGCTGTGCCCCCACCTTCTTCCCAGTGCCAGCTCCTGGCATCAGGAAATGCCAGCTCCTGGAAATATACTTCTTTGAACTCCACTACAACCAGGACAAGATTCAATGTGACACACAAAAAAAACTGAGCGCTTGTTTTTTAGGCCTGGCTGTAATTTAAATCTCACGAGCTGCAAGATCACCTGGGGGTTCTAAAATTACTTGTGTACAGGTGAGAAAAAGGTTCATTTATTTTCTGGCACTTTCTCCTGGAGAGCTGGGTAGCATCTGCGAAAGGCAGCGATTTCATTTTGATTAACGAGAAAGGTTTGCTGAGCACATATGGAACAAACCCAAAACCACAGCGAGCACAACTGCTGGGCTCACTGCTACCCAACACAGCCCAGGAGGGCAGGGAACTGGCCCCACAGCCAGACATGGGCATGTCTGGGCAGTTCTATGTGTCCAAAAGGACTCACAGTCCCTGAACCCAGCAGCCACAGAGCTTTTAGGACCACAAGGACAGGCTCGATCTCCAGAAGGAAGAAGGCACCATAATTACAGAGGATTTTGGCCTGTTTTAATCAGGGTGGGGCCAGTTTATGCCAATTGTCATTAACCCAGCACTTCCCCTGCTGCTGGAGGTAAATCAGGTATGGGTTATAACTTCCATATCAAGCACTGGCTTCTACTTAAAACAGACACACTGGTGACAGCTGGACAGATGAGATCAGGCTGGTGTTGAGGCTCTAAGAGGCATCCCTACCAAGGCTTCCTCCTTGGCTACCCACTTTCTCAGGTTTTCTAGTTCATTCTTCTTTTGTCTAAAAATTATTGCTTGTTGTTTCTTTGAAAAATCCACTTTTTCAAAGTAGTTTTTTCTACCTTCTTCCATCACTGTTTCTGAGTTTCAGCTCACATGCTATTTCTAACTTGCTCCCACACAGCTCCGGCTCCATCCACCTTCCCTAGAATTTTACATTTGAATCGTGTCCTCTCTTAGTTTCCTTTCTTCTAATGAATTCAAGCCTAATTTTCTTAACCTCTCCACATGGCTCTAAACCATTGAGACCTTTTATCCTGCTAGTAACTCTGTCCTGCACCTTTTATAATTCTTCAATATGCCTTTTGTAATAAGAAGAAACTGCTAAATGTAAAAGCCTCTTTTCTGGCAAACTGAGAGATTAGAAACAATAGGTCTGCCATGAGAATTTTTCTATTTCCTCTCTGTGAGGACAGACAGACACCTGCTTGCAGCCTGAGTAGACCCCAAAGTATCAATCCTGAGCAGGGGCAAAATGGGAGCAGCAGATCTGTAGGGGATTCCTTCTGCTTCCTCATTGACTCACACTGCACAGACTGCAGCTGCTTCTTGCCCTGCTAACAGAACAGTAAAACATCTGATGCCCACTGCAATAAATATTTCACTCAAAAGACTTTCAGCACTATTGCACAGTGCAAGTATCTTGCAGGCTGGGACAGAGCAAGTTCCTTTCAACAGTTTTACCAATTCACTTCTTTCTTGACCTAGAGAGATGGGGTCAAGCATTTCATTCTGTGAGCATGTCTATCAGCCTCCTCATCTATTTCTTGGCAGCACAATACCACTGTAAATTCACGAGAGAGATCAATCTAAAGACAGCAAAGATCAGCATCTTTAAATCCTGGGTGTCACCTGTAGAGTGGTCTACAGGTTTATTCATCCCTAAAATAACTGCCCCAAGCAAAGCCCCGGGAGCCGCCCGGAGGAGTTACTGCAGTGTCACAATTCATGGGTGACAAACAAAGCAGTTCACAGAAACTCCTGAAAGACTTTGTCAGGCATCTTCATCCTGCCAAGTTAAGAGAATATGAAAGAGACAGAGCTTTTCCCTCCTCATCTTCATTAACCCAGGAGAAACACTCTGCAGTGACATGCTGCCAGCTGTCATCACATTCTGCCTGTTAGTCCTCACAGCAGGAGAAGCAGCAGTGGCTCTAGATTAGAAATGCCTCTAACCTCGAGAAACAAGTCTGATGCAAATCTCTGAATTACTTTGACTCTTCTGAATTACTAAAGCACTTAAGTTCAGCTCCTAATTCCCCATCTAATTCATAATTTGTAAAACCTGGAAGTAGACACACAATGCTAAATTTTAACCAACCTTGGAAGTCAAATCTGGATCTGAGCTTCTGCTAGAAAGGTTCAGAGCAGTTAGAAGCTCCATGAAAAACATTTGCAGTAACAGTAACCCATGCTGCTAAGCTACCTTTTAGTATTATCTGATGATTTTACAAATTAAGAAAATACAGTAATTATATCAAATCATTAAAATATTTTTTTCCTCATTTCCTCCTTGTTTCCAAGGTGTACTCAGAGAAAAGACAGTGCCCCAGTGGTAGAAGCTGCTTTCAAGCCCACCCTCCTCCTGCTCATCAGCTCAGCAAGCCAGAGTGAGCAGGCTGCTGAGGCCAGTAGGAAAATAAACCCTGAAAATACAACACCTGCAGGAACATTTTGATTTGATTTTTTTTTTCTTTTAGTTCCACCAAAACTTTAAAAAAATCGTACTGTTTCTTCTACCAAGCAATGAGCAGTTCCTGCATTTTCAGCAGCTTCCTTTGGTGGAGGGCACAGCCTGGTAGAACACAAGGACATGAAATGAAATATTAGGGATTCCTCCCAGAATAACTGAAACCCATTACATTCCATGAGACTTCTGCATTTCATTTAGACTAAAATAAAACAAAGGCTGTGTGTCTTTCCTGAGATTTTCTTTCCACTAAAGGACTGAGACTCTCAGGAGGCTTCTCTGGGCAGAATTCTCTGGATCAGAAATGCACTGAAGCACCCACATATTAAGAGGGGGTTGGATGAACCCAGTGACTTCACATCAAAAAAGAGCAATGAGAATTGCCCAAGAATTTTCCAGTGGCCCTTGACAGTCCTCGAGTGTCAGGCTAGAATCATGAGTGTATAAACATGGGTGAAAAAATAGAAATATTTGATCAAGTTTAACTGGGCGAACTTCTGTCAGGAAAAGCACCAGGAGCACCCTGTGTTTGTTCAGTACTGTTGTAAAATTGCTTCAGAATCTCCTAAAGCTTTCTGCCTGCAGTTTCTCCTGGGTAAAAGAGGTCTGGCTCAGCATGGGGTGCTAACAGTGCCTGGGAGATTTAATGCTGCATTTCAGTACCAGCCCAGGGAGCAAGCAGTGAAACTCCCTCATTAAACTGCTCTGAGATAAATCAGTGCTAAACTGTAATTGCAATTTGCTTTTCAAGAACACCCATTTCTCAGAAGTCTATAAAAGTTCAAGCTGAACATCAACGAAGCCAAATTTTACTCTTTAGCCCCTTTGTTTTTTGGATTTGAACTACTGACGATTACCTTCCTTATATACCCTGACATTTATGAGATCTATGGGCAATGTGTTGTGTGCCTTTTGGCAGGAGCACAGCATTATTCACACCAGAGATACCACTGTCTGTAATAACTCAGTGAGGGGAAGGTGTAAGCATGGCAGCCTGGCCTATCTGCAAAGAAAAATAACATTTTCCTCTTCTATGCTACAAAAAAAAAAAAAAAAAAAAAAAAAAAAAAAAAAAAAAGAAAAATGTGGTGTTTTTTTTTTTTTCCATTCACATCTGAAAAGGGAGCTTTGGGAGACAAAGGTCTCATTTAGAGTTCCATACCCTCTGAGGAGATGGAGAATAATCTCAGAGGCATGAAGGGTAGAAAAAAAAAATTAAAATTACAGTTAGCTCTTTCTGTCTAATCCTGTCATTCCCTATCACAGCCAGACACACCTGCCCTGTGTTTCTGGGATCACATCTCATTAGCCTGGGGTTACACATGCCTGGGCTAATCAGTGCTCTGCAGAGAGCCCATTTGAAGAAGGGAGCTATTTGGAAGCCCATTTCCCAAGCAGATGTGAACAGTTTTCTCCCAAAGCTCACAATGCAATGATGTCCTTGGCATTTCCTTCCTCACCAAACAGATGACAGATGCCCCCAGGAAGAGAGCCTCTCTGCAAAGCAGACCTGGCCAGGCACAGCCTGATCAACCAGCAGGGTCTGCTGCCTTCCCTGGCAGCAATCTGGCATCGTCTGCCCTTGGGAGCAGTTTCATCAAGAGCCAATTCTGCTCTGGCTGTGCCAGCCCTGGGACAGACATCTGGGCTATTTACCAGCATGGAAACAGGGAGAGCTCTCCTGGTGGGAAACTGCAGCTTCCAAAAGAGAAGTGCAGCTCCACGGGGAGCTGAGAAATGAGAGCCGCATGGTGGAGTCCCATTTTGGAAAAGAGACTCTGGGGAACATTTCAGCGGAAAAAACATATGGCTCTCCTTTCATATCAAGTTCTTGCCACTCTGGAGTGCCAGAAAAGGGAGCTGTGCAGTTAGCACAGTGAGCAACTCTTGCAGAAATGATGTGGGGCTTTAGAAGTGTACATATTGCTGCAGTGCATGTAAGGACAGAAAGTGACACTGGGAAAGAAAAAGGATGGTTAATTGGATTGAGATGGCATTTGGAGAGAATAATTAGTCAACACAAGGTAAATTTCACTGCTGGCATTACTGCATTCCTTAGCAGTGGCAATTTTGTCACTTTGGACAACAGAATTTACTTTTGGGAGTGTCACCATCCAGTTCTACTGTACTTCGAGATTACTTCTGGGAACTTCTTTTTTCTAGAACACAAACTGTATATGTCTTCCTTTTCAGCCCATTGTTTCCCTTCTCCATTTGTGCCTTAGCAAACTTACTAGGACAAGAGCCTAGTGATGCTTTGAGCTTATTCTCAGTGCACATCCAGTCAGTCCTTTCTGAATATGTACTCCTCATTTTCCAAGTTTAATTGTGAGAACTTTTTAAATTGTGAGTATGCAAAGAAAATGGACTGTTGCTATAGTGCAAATAAATCAGCCAGCTGTGTCAAAAAAACTTGGTTTCTATCTGCATTAACTCTACTATGTGCCTATAAAAGAGTTCAAACCAATGAATCCCACTTAGAATTTAAAAATAAGAGGGTGGGGGAGGGCAGGGAGAGATATTTCTTTTAGCACTGACTTTCTGATTGCTAAAGAAGTGTTGCAGAATTGCTCCGTGCCATGGTGAATATTTTAATGGGCACCCTCTAGTTTGTACTGCAGAGAATTTCATCTCTAGGATGTTAAAAGCTAAATTGCATAGCAAGACAGCAGAAGCTGGGAGATCACAGAGGAGTTCCAGATCTGTTTGGGTTTTGTCTAGCACAATGGAGCAGCATTTTTCACTTCTGCTCAATATTTGTCATCCATTAAATCTGCTTAGGAGGTTAGTCCAGCAGTTCACACACACTCCATCTGGTTTCACAGAATGCTGTATCCCTTGGTGACTGGTAAAGCCAAAGAAATCAAACAAGTGACTAGACTGTGGTTTCAAACAGTGCAGAAACACATGGAATGCTGAGTTACATCCATTTAAGCCTACCCTCTGCAACAGAGTGCAAAATGGCAATGAGTGGTTTATGATGCAAGAACTGAAATTATGTATTTGCAGCTCCCCTGTAACAACCCAAAGACACTTTTACCTTTCCTGAAGAATTATAATCCCTTGATGTACCAGTCTCAGGGCCTCTCACTGAGGATTCCCTCGCAGCATTTGGCCCTTGTTCAGCAAGGCTGCACAAACCAAGCAGGAGGGAACACACTGCCAGGGGGGCAATGCACAGGCCTGCCTGTGTTTTAATTATGGAGAAGAGAACAAGTTATTCTGAGAAATGATGGCAGACTCACTGATGATTTCTTTGATGGAAGCCTGTCCTGGTGAATGGAGTGTCTTTCAGTACAGTGGAAATAATGAGCTCCCTAGTGTAGGCTCAGCTGTTTTTAAGAAACCATTTTCTTTCTGCTCCACAGTTATCAGCCAAGCTACACCAATCCTTTCAAACATGGCTCAGGGTAAAACAAGGAAATGCATGGCAGTCCAGCCTATCATTATGGACAACAAAACACACTGTGCCAAGCAACACTTCACTCTCTGATTCAGAAATCCCACAGTTTGATCAACAAGGCTCTTTACAGTCACAGCAGCCCAGGTTTCACACACATACACAGGATTCAGCCCCAGCATCAGCTTCATTAACCTTCAAATTCACCCAACACTTTCCCCTGGACACTGAGCCCCTGCCTTGGCCATGACTCCACCAGGGCACCTTCAGCTGAGGCTTTATACTTTAAATTTTTCTGCTGGATTCCCAAATCCATCACAGCTCAACTCTCAGCCAGAGTTCCAGCCTTCCCACAATTTATTTAGTGTTTCCCTTCTCTCCAGGGACCATTAGGCCCTACTGGCTCAGATTTCTTTGGAAATACTTTACTAGGCAGCTCTCAAGAAATAATATTTGACCCCAGCCTGCGTTAAAGCATGAAGACATCAAAAGTTTCATATGACACACAGCTCCATGTATCCACGTTTCCCACAGATGCCAGGTTAAGGACATCATCTCTGGTTCAAGGGTTGAGTACTTGTTATCCTAAAAATCAGATTTCTCCATCAACAGGCCCAGTGTAACCCAGAGCAAAGGTGACACTGGAGGAACAAAGAGACCAACACCAATGCCAGGGCAATGTTTCTTACAAGTGGCAAAATTATAAGCAGACAGGAGGAGAAATTATTAAGCATCGAAACGAATACTGACCAGAATAAAACAGCATAAGAAAATGAACATAACATTCTAATTATGAGAAGGAATTAACTTTCAGCAACAACATAGCCTTAATTAACCCCTACAAAGAACATGCAGTGGTAAAATAAAACAAAAGTAAAAACTGCAAATCAGAAATTAAGTAATATTTTCCTCAAGATAATAGGTGGGTTTGCCCCCTCTTCCTTTACAGGTCCTTAAATATAATATACTCCCTGAAATTATTCCAAACCTAATTCTCCTTTTGAATGAATCAGCATTGATGCAGTAACTTCAAAAGCAGATGTACAAACCAGAGACCTAATGCTGAAACTTAAATGGGGGAGGATGAAAGAAAAGGTCTTCTCTACCATTATTTATCTTTCATGAGCAATCCCTGAGTCCTGCAAATTTATTCATTATTTGAAAGCATTTCCCAAATAGGCAGTGTGAATAATTTCCAGACTTTGGGCAGTTGACTAAAATGTCCATTTCAGCAGATGCAATTCAAGATTGGCACTTTTACAGCACATTTCTCCTCCTGCCTCACCACCGGAAATATCTCAGCAGGGCTCTAATGAATGACAAGGAGAGAGGCAGTGCACATCCAGCACAAGCTGCTGTGTTTTCAGGAAATGGGGAATACTCTTCAGGGAAACCAGACACAAAGATGGATTTCTTATACACTGTAAGCATCCTTGAATATCATAAGCAAATTATTAATGAGCATAATTGAGAGGGATGTGGTGAATTGAGCTGCATCTTTCAGTCAGAGCTGGGACCCTCTGGCAAAGGCCTGGCCTCTGTATGTGAATCACTGAGTAGAGCTCATTAGCCTGAGTTCTAATAAAAGGTAAGATTAGATTATTAAGTTCTTAATTAACTATAAATCTCTTTCACAATTCTCTGCTTCTGAAGTACACAAATTTTACAAAGAGGTGGCCAAAAGCAGAGAAATCCTTTAAGACTGACAGCTGTGCTTGGTGCACCTGCAGGACCACAGCTCTGCATCCCCCAGGGACAGTAACTCCAGGAAAAACCTGGGTGCAGAGCTGCACTTCTCCCCTGCACGGCTGCTCCTGTCCAGAAACCAGGAGGATGCAAAATTTACCATAATAAACCCATGAGTCAAAACCTGACTCAGATTTCCCATGAGCCAAAATGTGCTGGTATTTAAAAAAAAAGGAAGGAGGGCCCATGTACCAGGCTGCCTTCAGCTGCCACTCACCAAAGATGGATGCATTCATTTATTTCAGGGAAAACCTCCTACAGCCCGCGCCCTTGGCAGATTGCCCTAGAGATCACAACTTTGAAATTACTACTTGGCCTGGATCTTTTGAACCAAGTCAGCCTGATTCACTGAAAGTCATCAAAATTTGGAGAAACTAATAAACCATACCAGATGGGTTTGGTCATTTCAGCTCCATGTGCTGGTTTTCACAAGTATGAAACTCTTAGAGGAGGATTTCTCCCTCTAACCAAGCCAGTGCTGTGGAATCATGCTCATCCAGCAGCACCTTGGCACAAAAATCTCTCCCAACATTGAAGAGATCACCAGAACCTCTTTGCTGGTCAATACTTGGGCCATCCTCATTTTGAATGGGAAGAAATTGGCATTGTACTGACTAACTCTGAGGGCACAACATGCCAACACAACACCCAACACGCCCTGTGTGTTGTAAATCCCCCTTCTCGCTCGCTTTGTGGCAACAATTCCACTGCTCAACAATTTGAGTGTCTCTGCTCACAAACCAGACCAGAGCCCACGTGCAAACCCAGCGTTCACCTGAATTTTTTTTCACTCAGTGAAGACCGATCACCTCCCTGACAACACGAGTCACTCCAGTTTGATGGATTACAATCCCCACCGTGGGCAGAAGCGGATTTAGCTCAGGTACAACACAAGTGCAGCCACTCAGGGCAGCTCCACAGGACACCGAGTGCTCCTGACAGCCGCGGGGTCGTTCCGACACGCGGCTCAGGCGCCGGCCGCGTCTGCCAGCTGGAGAATAACCACGGGGGGAGCCTGACAAATCAGCCTGGGCTGCCTCAAATTGGACTGGACTGACTCCCTCTCTCCCACGCCGAGGACAACGGCAGAAATTTGAGCCGCACGTTCCGCAATGGAACTGGAAGTGGAGATGAAATGGGCTCCCAGGGGCCTGGGTAGTTGATGCACTCGGACTCGGCGCTCCTTCCCAGCTGTCACTCAGGCAGTGCCTGCTGCTGAGTGCAGATAAAAGTCGTTTTTTCGTATCCAAAGACTCCTTGATTGCTGTTAGAGAGCCTGATCCAGGCTGTGAGGACGAGGGAGAGGCAGAGATGTGAAAATAGAGGAGTGCCTCACTCCCTGCATGTATTGTTTTAATTTATTTGTTTACCACTATCCAAACCTGTGTCAATTAGCAATAAATTTAAATTACTTCTTGTTGAATCGAGTCTGTTTTGCCCATGATGGTAATGACCATTTGTCTCGATTACAAGACTTTCTATCCTATTTTCTCCCTACCACCATCCTGCTGAGGGGGAGTGAGAGAACAGCCCTGGCAGCCAGCCAAGGGTTGACCCACCACTGGAATATAACAAAATCTACTGCATATTCTCATGTATTTCAGATAAGGGGATTTAGATGAAGGCTTTGTAAAACTGGGGAAAACAAGAGAGACAGCAGCAGAGTGCACTGGAGAAATTTCCATCTCAAGACATCAAGATGTTTTACAGAGATCAAAAAGCACATTATATCTGGTTTTATGGGAGTCTACAGGAGCAAAAATAAGAAGAGAATAACAGCTTCCTAGGCCCCACCCAGTCATGTTTGTAACATACATGGCAATACTGCTGCTAATACACATGAGGACTAGGAACAATAAAAGTTAACACATCTGGCATTTCCTTGACAGACTGGCAGGAGGGAAATACAGGTCTAACATCTGGTTTGGGGTTAGGGTTCCCTGGTACCCAGCTGATGGGAAGCACAGCCAGGACACACTTGTGTGGAATGAAATTGTCCACAGCTCAGTCTTCAGAGGCATTTACAAACCTCTCCTTTGTCAAAGCAAACCAATTCTGTACATTTTGCAAAGCTTCAGCACTGTGTAATGGAAAGTAGACTGAAAAGAAAAATAAAAGCCAAAATATAAACCCTGTGAAAGAGAGGAAATTTTGCTGTGTGAAACAGAAGGGGGTTTATGTTAGAAAATGGTTTGAGGGGAAGAGGTGCATTAATCTTACATAGGATGCACAAGTAGTGGGAGCAGCAGAGGGTCCACAGTGTCAATGGAAAACAATGTTAATACCTGAGATATGTATATTTTGTGTCCTGACAAAGTGTAATGTTCCATGGGATATAAAGACAAATGAAGGAAGAGCTACACCAAGGTCCACCAATAAAGTGAGCATGGAAGAAGCACAAACATCGCTGGGCTAGAGGGAAAAACTGAAGTTCAGAGTAGCAAAGGGTGGTTAGCAGAGCTGATGCTCAGTAAATTCATTGGCACAGCTGACATGCACTGCACTGTCAGGTTCAGTAATCTAGATGGAGAATGTGATGATATCAAACTGGGATCCTGAGCACTGGAGAGGTCCATGCAGTGAAAGAGACACCCAGGCAACGAGGCAATGAGGCAATGAGGCAGCTGCCTCCTGGTCCCCCATTCTGGCATGCTGAGAGCCAGGGGCATTGCTGCTGTCACTAAAATACCTCACTTTAAGGAGTGCACTGCCTGGCTCTGCCTGGGGCTGTGCTGGGTTTGCTGGCCAGGATCCCATCCCTGCTTTGATTTCTTCAGCCCTTGGTTGGGCTAAGACACAACATGATGAAAGACCTGCAGTCTGCAAGAGAGACAGAAGCACAAGGCATCAAAGCACTGCTCCCACCTGGCTCTGCAGGAATGAGGCATTTCTGTTCAGCAAAATCAGAGCTTCAGAAATGTTTTCTTCCATTTTCTAAAAGGAAAATTCTGCTTTTTAACTACAGTATTTTCAGTCTGCTCTGTGGAGAGGAACTGCTGTGCTCAGACCTTTGCCTTTCTCTAACCAAGGATTCCTATCACCCAGAGCTGCAGCATCAAGGAAGCCATGGAAATCTTTTGAAAGGTAATACTGCACTTTTAAAGCCTTGAAACATGCTGAGAAGGAAGCAGGTCACCTTTCACCAGTGGTGAAAGTGATGATAGTGGTCATCTATCACCAGTGTGAGCTATGTTCCCTGCAAGGGAGGCAATTCTGTGGGCACAGGCTCCTGTGTCCTTGTGTCTGTTTCTAAAACAGCTACAATGCAGATGCCAGAAAGACATTTCTCTGGAGCAGCCACCATGTTATAAAATTTGCTTTGTTGTAGGAAACCAGGTCCACCCTAGGAGCCTGCAATTGAGCTTGAAGACTTTCTCCTGTCTGTGCTGCTCTGTACCACCATGCAGCAGTGACTGCTTGCACAGTTTGTTCCTATTGCTGCAGGAGCTTCTGAGCAAAAGAGAGCTGAGCCCATTAACTTAATTCTTCTCTTACCCAGCCCCATCTGATCCTCCCTCCCACTCCACCTCTGACATCACTCCCCTCAAGCTCAAATTTGCAGGTGTAATTCCTATGGAGCTTTATCAATAGCTATCAGCTCACTCCTATGAATTTCTAAGTCTTCCATTGACTTCTAAGGCAACAGGAATCATCACAATTTCTCTCCTTTTATATATTTATATATATATATATATATATATATATATATATATATATATATATATTTCTCCTGTCACTCTGCAAATGCTTCAACTGGCCCCAGCTCCATGCCTTCACTGTTCCTGAGTTGAATCCTTTAGAAGTTGTTGATTGTGACTACAGATCTCCTGGCACATAACCAAATTTCTTCTTTACAGTGTTAAAGTCTGCCCAGCTGCCAACCCCCCTTTTCAGGTACACATAAATAAACGAGCTGCTGAGAGCATTTTCAGCCTGTTATCACTGTATTGGGTGTTCCACACAGAGAAAACTGGAGCAGCTACAAGTCACACTCTTTTATTTAATATGTATCAATGCCAACCAGTATCTAATGGACATAATGATTGAATACTGACAGGCATATTTCTCCAGCCTAGTTCTCCTTTGGCAATAGTGGCTGACCAAGATTGATGACTCTAATACCAGAGCAGGCAGTTTGTTTGTTTCTTCTATAGGCTTCATTTTTCAAATAGCCTCAGATTCCCCTTCCCTCTCTCCCAAAGAAAAAGGGAATGGAAAATTGCAGTGACTGCTGAGATACCTGAACAAGTGCTGCTGCTGTCTCCTCAGGCCAGCAAACCACAAAGGTCAGGTTCACTAACGTGCCAACTGGGTTTATTCTGCCATAATTCACAGGGTTTTACATCAGTATCAAACTGGAGTGTCACAGTGACACATGCAGCTCCCCGGGTGAGGATTCAGCCACTGGAGTGGAACAAAACCTCAGCAGTCTGGGCAGATCACAACAGGCACATTTCACAGCACTCCTCAAGTGCCCACACAAGATTCCAGACACTTCTCAGGAATCAGCAGCACAAACAAAATGAACAAAAGAGACTCCACCAGCAAGGCATGGGTTGCTTTTTACATTCTTGAGGAATCAGCAGCAGATGCCAAGGACATCAGAGCAGCGAGGAAACATTGATGTGCCGAGCTAAGCTAGGAGCCATTTTACAGCAGGGAGCAAGGCTGCAGTGTACGTGGCTCAAAAATAAGATAATTAAAGTTTGTCTTGCCTAAGGACAATCCACTGGGAGGCAAAGTGCACAGCTGCATGCTCTTACCTAAAGAACAGAAAATGGAAGAAGGCTCTAAAACAGAAACTTGTTGGCATGTTCTGCTCTTAAAGGAGAAACCCAGAAATAATTTGTATTTGTAGATCAGCTCTCCTGTGTTTTTATCAAGAATGCTGTGCACTTAGCCTACTGCTTAGTTCTCTTGTTCTATCACTTGCATTTTTATATGCTTTTTACAGAGAAGTCACCCGTGTTTTGTGGCACATTAGAAAAATTAAGATGCAGGTTTTGCTCCTTAATGGCACAAGGAACCCACACAAGGAAGATGCTCAAGGAATGTGGCAATACACAGAGAGGCAGAATTTCCTGTAACCCATAACCAGAAACCACCACTCTCTAAAATTTCCTGGGCCTTATTTCCATGAGGTCTTAGGCAGCAGCAGTACTTGTACTTCATTGTACTTCACAGCAAAAGCAAAATGCAGTCGTAGAGATGAGTCCCCAAAGGGATCTTTGCTCATCCTTAGCCTAGAGAGCTCCTCACTAGTCTATTACACTGTTCCTAATTTGAAACAAGGTGTGCTATACAGGAAAGGTTAAACAGGACTGATCAGCAGGAGAAAGTGCATTTTACACACCACAGATCTACACTACAATGACCCCATACTCTTCTCACAAATCCTGTCCTGAATGAAGCATCACCACACACTCACACACCCAAAAAAGCTCACAAAGTATCTCTGCAGCTGCATCTTCAAATACAGACCTCTTTAAGGTCTGTATTTGAAGATATTCCCGTGTCTTGTCTCTTCCCCTTTAAGGGGGCAAGAGACAAGACAGATTTCACTCATTCTTGAGGACCTTGAGCCATGTTTCTCAGTCATAAATCCCCAACACCATTACCAACACTTTTCATTCAACCCTCTGATTGTGCCCATTTCTTTGTCGCAGTTTCCCCCCTAGTTCCACCAATAATTATTGAAAAGTCCTTGAAAAGCCCACAAGCCTGTAATCATAAACTACAGATTAGGCAAAGGTGATTTAAAACACCTGGACCGAGTGCAAGGACATTTGGTAAATGTCAATTAGAAAACACAAGAGCCACCAAAAAAAAAAAAAAAAAATCCCAGATTTTATTGCTCTGAAGCACCTTTTGCACTCTGTAATACCCAAATCTAACTCATCCTCTTCTCACTTTATTGGGAGGTTTTTCTCAGAGCAGAGGTGCCTTTGAGCAAAGGGAGATCAGCCAGGAACAAAGTCTTACTGGTAAAGAGTCTGCGAGGTTAAGTGCTCGAAAAAAGGGGCAGCAAAGTAGGAGATACACCATGAAAATATAAATACTCAGAGTACATTATGCAGACACTGGAAATAAAACCGAAGCAAGCTCTCACTGTGTTTTTTAGTGCTGTAGTTGTCAGGGTGCTCCAGTGAACAGCTCCATGATGAACATTCTCCTGTGACCTCCACAGACACACAGGTGCATTCTTACATAACCTTCTTCATATATAGATGAATCCTGAATTTTAAGGTTTGAAACCAAACTAGCAACTATGTTAAAAACCAGGCTAAAACATTCTTAGAACTATGAATTTAAATATCAGATAAAAAACCTATTGTCCCAGAATCCACAGCATTTGCACCTCAGGGATCACTTGTATCTGTAAGATTCTGGTTTTCTTTTCAGCTTGGAACTTAAAAAAAAAAAAAAGAAAAAAAAAAAGTATTTTCTTTCACATTGTAATAAAAGACAGTCACAAAACACCGCAGCTTCTAGAGAGTTTTGTATATCATGAATTTAAACTAATTCTTAATTATTAATGTGAATAACATGTGCCAAGGGCAGAAAAGATATTAAACAATTTAATAAGCCTATTTTTAATTTATAACCTGCATCAGGCAAAACTTTGCCTGGATGTGCTCCTTCTCCAGGTGCATCCAAGAATTTATTACTAGCAAAACATTACAGTAAACAGCCCAGTGCTGTACAACACAGACAATCAGCATCTACAGTACTTGATAAAAATACAACATAGCAAGAATACAGACTCACAAATCACTGAGCAGAGTGACTTGGATGATGTCCTGCAGTGCTCTGGTCAAAAGCAAATGCATGAAAACAGACTGAAGAACTGAATTCTGTCAGCTGAGGTAGGAGTGAGGAAGTGAGAGGACTCAGAGCAGCACAACACTCCCAGGGAGCAAACTGAAAACAGAGTTTTAGTATTTGAACCATTTCACATTAAGCAAAGGCTGGGCCCTTACCGATGTGTTTCAGTTTCTTCAATTAAAATTTCCAAACAAGGAAATGCAGTCAAGGAATACAGACAAAATAAAGAAATCCTGCTGCTCATCAAAGGCACACACTCATGGGTTTTTTTCTTCCTTCATAAATGCCTGGCTCAAATTCAAGATGTGCTTTCCTCAGAGAAGTGTGGAAGCCTCTAACATTTCTTGTCCATTGATATTTGGTTTGCACACACATATCTGACACACAAGCAAGCCTGACACATTTCTGTGTGGGTAATTCACAAGAGTAATTCTGCATCATTTATGCTCCTCTTTGCTTTTACAGGAGCAGCACTAAAGCATTGTTGAGTAACAGACCCTGCCCAGTCCTGCAGTGTCTAAAACTCACCAAATCCCTCACAATCCTGTTAAGGCAAAGAGGTTCAAATGATCATAAACACAATAAAGGGTAAAGAGCCACTATGAAATGCATGTAAAGGGACATCATGCAGGTAAGGTGGTAATTACTGGTATAGATCACAACTTAAAATCACTTCAACCTACACTTTCTTTGAAAAATAAATATGTATCAGCAGACCTCCAAACTCTGCTCAATACACTGAAATTATCAGGAATTGCATTAGTTCTAATAGATGCCACAGAAGTGGGTCTTGAAGATACAGCTCTCATAAAATAAGACTTTTTCCCTCAAAAAGCTGCTTTATATTTGAAATCATTTGCAAAACATGGGGGATTCAACACAAATTCCAGCATCCCAGATCTCCAGGTCCTGAGAGATGCCTCACTGTTTGCCTCTCACTTGGTACAACAAACTCTGACATATTCTAGTCCCTGCCCAATGTGGTTCAGCAGGCTTGCCCTCTGCACACCAGGGCAGGTGGTGCACGTCCCTGGGAACTGTAACTCATGCAATAAATGCTTTCTTTGAGGTCCTTGGAAGCACTGTAACTATTCCTGGGATATTTTCTGCCAGCCCTTGCTAAATGATCCATATCCTCTGCTGCAGCTACACAACAATTGATTTTTCTGTTCTTTCTAAGCACTGTCCCGTTGCCAACATATATTTCTCATTTAAGTTCCTGGAGCATTTTGTTGCCTCTCCAGCTTAATCTTGCCTTTCCATAAACTTACTTTATGAGCCTCCCCATCTGTTTCTGAGATGTGTGTGCATGTTGGGTGTATCTCTCTCTCCAGCTATTACCCAGACCAGGTGTATGTCTGCTGACTGCACTGCATGCACATGCAGCCTGTCAGGAAAATGAGATTCTGAACTGCTTCACTGCTGGTCCTGCTCCCTGTTTCATACCTGTGACCACAATGAATCATGTTGGGACACCCTGAATCACAGCCTGCAGCTCTCTCCCTGGTGCTACACAGACTGTTTTGAGATTACAAGCTCTTTGTGTGCATTAGGACTCAATTTCTGACCCATTCCTATTGTGAATTTTATGCTGATAGTAAAGCAGGTTGTTAGCATCACATTCCTTCTCATCTGTTTGCCAAAAACCTTTATTTAGTACTGAAATAGTGAGTGAGGAATCACTGCACTGCCCAACCCTCCTGCCTGATATCAGTACCCTGGGGAGCTGCATCTGACACAATTAAATAAAGGTCAGTCCTAACTGGGTTTGGCCCTCAATAAAATGGATTATCCACCTCTTTGAAAGGAAAAAAAAATTAATAAGCGTCCATAGCACTAACAAAGAGCCCCATATTGACATGTCCCAGGGTTTGAAACCAGCCCTGCTGTGCAGGCGTGGGCAGCAGCTCAGTAAGTGCAAGCACAGTTACTCAGGAACTGGAGCAAGACCAGCTTGCAAGGGCTGCTTTGTTACAGAAAAAAGCACAGGATGCAACCCCACAGCTTATTTTAATGTTCTTGGGATGGCTTTGGGGACTGAGGTTAGCCAAAGACAGCAGCAGTCAGGTATTTTCTGCTCGAACTACTGGTCCCACAGGCAGGGCTCTGTGCCTGCAACCATCCCATCACATGCTCACAGCACTGTGCTTGTCATGTTCCTGGCTAGGGTTTAAAAAGAGAGTACAGAAAGCTGTTGTTTCACAGAGCTATCACCCAACATCATGAAGCAGGATGCAGAATGCATTCCCAGCTGATTCATTCTGCAGGCAAGCCAAGGGTTAAAACACCTCACCAGATTTTGTGTCTTTTCCTGCCCTTTGGTGAATTTTCATAACAGAGGATGTGTTTCTCTTCTCAGGTCCTCAGCTGGGAATTTCACCTCACTGAACTGCTGCTGTTGTGGGGACCTATGACCTCCAGCATGCCTCCAGGCCCTCCTGCTCTTCTCTTACAGCACACCACAGCTGTAGCTTGTGATCTTTATTTCAGGTCTTAAAGTTGTGCAGGGAAGTATTTTGTTCTTTATCACTGTGGGAAGCCGTGGAGGATGGATTCTTTCAGACACTGCATTTACCCCCACCCCCAGCTCTTCCCAAACTTGCCTTTCCACAGGTTGAAAGCTTCTCTAAGTTGGAGTAAAGAGCTGAAAAGAAAACCCATTTCCTCTGAGAGTTTGCAGACCAGCCTGTTTTTCTGGAAGTGAACATTTCTCTCCCTGCAGATGAAACATCAGGATGACCAGTAAATGTAATTTAATCATCAGGGGAAGACATATTACAGCTCAAAAGCACCCCTGTACTTGGAGGAAGGGTCAGGTGCCCACTTCACCAGATGTAAGCAGAGTGAGGTTAAAGTGTCAGGGAAGACACTTTCCAATGAGTACCTGTAGAAAAGTACTCCTGGAAGTACTGAAACTATCATTAAACACAGCACAGGGTTCAAGTGCTGGAGACCCCATTTAAGTTCAAGTATTCCATGCTTCAAAACAAAGAAATTTCCTGCCCTACAAAGGGCAAGATCCAGCCTGTGCCTGGCATTCAATGCAAGTGTTCTTAAGTGAGCATTTCTGGATCCACCTATGCTCATATTTATTTTTTCTTTAAAGTTTACTCTAAAGCAGAGAAAGAACTTGCAGCCAAGTGTCTTTACTTTGCTACAAGATAGATTTTCCAAAGACCTTCTGCCATTGCCACAGCCCCTGTGCCAGGCCACGTGTCCCCCAGAGATGGGGGATGACAGAAAGTGATGGGGGAGCATCTCTGACATTGCTCAGATGGAAAAGCCAGGGAGCAAATGGAAAAGGCAGAGAAGGCCATCAAACTAAAACGTTTGTTTTGCTGTTGTTTTTCTCCCCCCACCCCCAGCAAATTAAATAAAAAGTCTAAAGACTACAGCTTGCATAATTTAACATGCCTGTAAACATGGAACATGCATAATTGATGTTAAACAACATGCTAATCACCTCATAATGTGAAGAGAGGGACAACCTACCCTCAGTTTATGTATAAGTAACAAGATGGAAGCCTGCTGAGCTCTGTATAATAGGTTCCCCCCCCCACCCTTGCATTTGTGTCTCAGCATGATGGTAAACCACAGCTTAGGCAGGAAAGCTAATGTATTATTTATGCCAAGCTTTGAACTGAAATGCTTTTCCCTGTGTTATATAAATATATATATTACTCCTTCAAACACAGTGATTGATTCTGGCAGGTCACTGTGAGAACACCTTCCCTGCTACAATGGGAAGGAGCTGCCGTGCAGGGAACTCCAGCAGCAGCGAGGAGCTGCTCCCTCTGCACAGACACAGTCCCAGGCCTGTTCCCATTCCTGCAGCTGCCTTGGGGACTCCACAGAGGCCCAAAGAGTTGTACAAATGCTGCCAGCACAGGGGAGCACTGCCAGAGAAGCCTGCATGGGTGTCCCGTGGTGCTTCACCTCTGCCACTTGACATTGCTGAACGCACTGGGGAGCGAAGGGCCCTGCTCCAGCCAGGGCACAGCAGGTGCTGCAGGGAAGCCAGAAAGTGCACCAGGATGCTGAGAGCAGGGACAGAGCTCCTGGTGACTTCAGAAGGAACATGGATGAGCTTAGTAAATTTAACAGGAATTTTATCGCATTTTGTTTTCAAACAATAATGCAGCTGGGGGTTGAGTAGAGCAAACAGGTATTGAGCAGAGAACAGCAGAGAATCCACAAGTGCCTTCCATCTAGCTAACCCCATACATAGGGCTTTTGCCTTGTCAGAGGTCTGGCTTTAATTAAAATCCATCTTAAATAATCTATATGGCATTTCATTAGATGTATGCTGAGCTAGACTGTCAGTGCAAATACATGTACCCAGTGTATGAGCTGAGGAGCTGAAGTCACAACAGGGCATTTTGGGTTCTCCTTTTTAGAATCTGCGGTTTAAAGATGGAACACCAAATAATCTTTAACCTTGCCCCAGGCAGACCAGCTCTCTCCCATGCAATATGTTAGCCAGATAATTAAAAGACTACAGATAGCCACAAACAGATGCAAGGCATTTTGTTTTAATGCCAGAGCTGTTTCACCAGTGGCAATTTAGAAATTTGACATGAGTTCCAGCATGCCCAAATTGTGCTCTCAGCTGAAAAAGAGGTAAATATTTAATGCTGGAAGGAGTAAATAAAAAAAAAAGAGAGAAATAAAAGGTTGTATGAAGTAAGAGATATAAGCCCTAAAGGAGGCAGCCAATACAGCCAGGATCAGCTGTACTGAAAAAAAGTGGCTTTTCCATCTCTGAATAGAAATCATCCCTTTAGAGTGATGGCAGTACTGCTGGAAAGCTAAATGTGCAAACTAACTCCAGGCTCTTCCCACTGCCCACTGTGCTCATCTATATTGGGGTGAATCTCCTTTAACTTGGTTCACGTGAACACTCAGTGTTGTATTTTTACTGATGTGAGGAATTCTGGTGCAGCTGGGTTCCAAGGCTCCTCTTGCACGGCCCTGTGAGGATGTGACCACCAGAGAGGGCTCTGGGAGGAGCAGGGGCAGCCCTGGCCCTGCAGAGGCACAGCAAAGCCCTGCACTCAGGGAAAGGAGCAGGGCGAGCACGCAGGAGGGGAGGATGGGTCACAGGGAGGGAGCTGGGTGTGAGGATTCCATCCCTGGCAATGAAATCCAGCTCCCAGGCAGATGGGGCTGAGTTTGTTTACGAGCCTGGGCTGTGCTATCCACTCAGTCCATCTGGCTGCCTCTGAGGGGGAGTCCTGCCAGCAGATAGCCTGGAAGGACCATGCTGCTCCAGCTTCCATTTATTTCATCATTCCATGTTAATCAGCGTGCTCTCCAGCCTGGTGGGGAGGGTATTGTGGAGAGGAAACACTAAGCTATGAAATGCAGCACTCTCTTCCTGATTAATGCTAATGACTAAAAAAATTAGAGTCTCTTGAGCAAACCCTGCCAAATTTCTGCAGTCTCTGCAAAGGCTCACTTGTACAAAGATTACTTCACAGCCCTCTTACCACTTGCTGCTGCCTTATCATAGCTGTAAATTGAATTAACACATCCAGAGCCCTGCAGCACTGCCAAGGGATTTAGAGGTCTCAAGATCAACAGGAGTCTTCTTCTGAACTCTGATCCTGACCATAACCACACTGATGCTGCTGAGGGAAGATACAACACTGGACATCCTGCTACAAAGTGATGAGAGCCTTCAGGAGATTGTTCCCAGAGACACACTAACAAGTGCCCGAGAAAAAAAACCGAACCAAACCAGCAAATCCTGGTTGCCATCAGTTGCTGACAAGCTGTAATGAACAAGGGGTACCCTGGCTCTTATTTATCCACCAAATGAGATGATGGAGGGCCACCACAAAGACAGAGCCATGTACTAAACATCTGTATATGCAGAGAGTATTTCATATTATTCCAAACAAGTTTTCATGGTTCAAAAACACCTGGTATAATCACCAATAATGAAACTTAGTGAAGGCACCCAAAACACATCCTCAGCACTGGTGGCACAATTTTGTTAGTCGTATTTCTCTTAAGTGATGCAGGCATAATATCCCAAATTAAACAGAAGGAATGAACTGAACTGTTCTACATTTGATGTGAAAACTGCTTCTCGGTTCAGAGGGGAAAATCAAAACAGAACAAGAACCTAAGGAGGGTAAAGGTGCTGATTTTTGCTTTTCCTTCAGCAGAGCTGGCTGTGCCCCCTGTGGAGCAGCAGAATTACCCCATGGAAGAGGCGAGTCCAGCACACGGAGAGTCCGCGGGACAGCACCGTCATCTAGCGGGCATCCGAGGGAGCAGTGCCACAGCTCCTGCCTGGGACAGCCCGGGAGGGACACCCTGGGAGGGACACCCCGGGAGGGACAGCCCGGAGGGACACCCAGCTCGGTCCCCAGCCCGGTCCCCGGGGCAGAGCCACCGGAGCGCCCCTCTGCCCCCGCCCCGGGCAGCCAGCCGCTCCCTCCGGACTGCCGCACCCACCCTCAGGCTTCAGGGATGGAGCTGTGTCTGCCACAGCCTCACCTACTCACGCTCACATAGTTCTTTTTGGCAATCAATAGAAAGATTCGTTTTGAATAAGGGTGAAGAGTTCAGGCAGGAAATTCATTGCACACATATCCAGAGGTTTTTTTCTAATTAAAGCTGCCACAGTACAGCAACATTAGAGATCACCTATCAGTACTACTGCCCTCTTCAAAGTAAACCTTCCTAATAAAGCCAGAACAAGGAACTTTTAGTGACACTGATCCATCACTAAATTATCTTCTGGGAGAAAACACTAAAACCACCACAGTTAGTAAATACTCCTGAATCAGAGTGTTAAGGTCTGGATCCAGGTGTCATTCTGTTTGTTGATCACCATCAGCTTTTCTCCAGCCCTGTTCCTAAGGCAATATTGTCACCAGGCCCTGCCTTTAGGCTAATAAGCATTGGAGCTGCCCCCTGTCTTGGCTGAGGGAAACATGAGCAAAGCAATGAATTTTTACCACAGTTTTGTCCTTCTTTTATAATCCCTCTCAGTGGCAGAGCCTGGATGAGGACAGAGCTAGGACTGGGAGTGTCCTGTGGGAGTTATAACAATTCTCAGTCTCTGATGTGCTGCTTGAGGTTCCTGTTTTAAAGTTGAGCCTCTGCTGTCAAGACATCTGCCTGGTTTTGAGTTGTGGGATTTTTCTTCCACATTCCCATTCTTCCCATTGTTCTCACAGCCCCTCTTTCCATTTTCCCTCACCAAAATTTCCCTTTATAACACAGTTTTCCCCTCCTCCAGAGATATTAACCCACTTCATTTGCTGCCTGCTGGGTAACAAGATAAAAGGGCTCCACTTGTGTCAATTTAAACTCTCTCTTAATAAAGGGAACCAGAGCATTTATGCAGCAACTATTTACCTCATTACATGCTGTTGTAGCCAGGTATGTGCTCCAAGTTTAAAGCAAGCAGCTAAAATCCATTTTCTGTTTCTAAGAGAGGGAGTGAAAGCAATTCCTAATGAGACTGTACAGTCTCCATTCCCAGCAGAGGACAAAGCTGCATTTAACAGTAGGAACAGCACAAGAAAAGGTGGAGTCCTAATTCCAAAGCAGACCTGCACAACACAAATTAAACAGCCAAGATTAAGTGTGCCACATTGGGATCACCACGTTTGCTATGATGAATATGTTGTACAATTCTCATCAGATCCTGGGGGAATTAAAGCTGCAGGAAGGTCAGACACGCTGTCATTGCTGCCAGAGCATTCCATTCTCACCGCACACAGAGAAGAGCAGAACACTCCATCCTCTGAGTTCTACCTTTTGCCAAATAACTGACTCTCATTACCTAAATTGATGCACTGATACCTTCAAAAAAAAAATGCTTTACTTGAAGTTTCACCTTTTTTTTAGTTGAAATCTATGAATGCAGTCAGAGAAGGCATTTTTCTTCTCTTTCCTCTGTGTAAGAGTTCTTTCTCCTAGATAAATACTTCTGCTCTCATCAGATAAATCTGGTGCTGGAAATTCCATAGACATTGATTTTACTCTCACTTTGACTCAAAGAAGCTAAAGCAACAACAAGTATTATTTCAGCTTTGTAGTGTACAGGCATTCATTTAGCCACAGAGCAAAAAGTGTTTCTAAGCTTATCACAGCCTCAACTAATCTGAAGTTATCATCCCAAAAAGCAGCAACAACAAAACAAACCTGAAGAACAAGCACTCAGCTTGTAGTATTTTTTTAAATGGGTAGATGGCAGTGATTCAAAATCAGAAGTTGGATTTCTAACATAAGAATAGCCAAGGAAAACCCTCAATATGCATTAAACTATTCTCACGTAAGATTATCCCAGAAGTCTCACATGGTGCCACTAGATGTCATTCGTGGACTTTCAGTTGAAACAATTGTTTGGGTTTTATTTTTTCCTCTAGTTGTTATGCCAGTTGCCACAAAGAATGAAGACCTTGCCGTGATTCCACATCTTAATTTAATATGATAGTTCCACAAGAATATATTTGGCTTAATGTTTATGGGAGAAGACACATGCCAAATTCCTCCACTATGAGACAGGAACTGGTCTGCTCATAATTCAACCCAGTATATAATCTTTATAAAAGGAACACAGGCTTCAAGAACTTCTTGTTTAAATATTGATCTTATCCTCAGCATTGTTTAATCTCTCTGAAAATATTAGAGGAAAGCAGTGCTTTATTGTGGGGATGTTCTGTTTATTTGAGGGTTTTTTGGTCATCTCTTATTTGCCAAAGCTGGAGGTGTAAATGAAATTATGTTTCTGAAGGTCTTGTTATTTAAGGAAATTCTGATGGACACAATGTGCACAACTACCCACATTTTAAAATGCTTACAATTTCCACTTGTGAAGGGGGAGCAACACGAGGGGTGGAATTGGGAGGCATTAAGCAGCAGGGTAAAAGAGGAGCAGGACTGCAGAGGGAACAGAGCACAGCAAGCAGACCAGAACAGGACACCAGAATCAAAGGGAATTTGAGAAAAAACTTTTCAGATTGCCAGCACCAGGCAGCTCAGGAGAGGCACCTACACATGGCCATAGTGAACACCATGCCAGAACTGGTGTACATTCAGAAACAAGAAGTCTTTTGGGGTCAGATCCAGACCATGGTGCTCAACACTGCAGACATCATTATTCCAAGGCCAGGGCTATAGACAGCCCCCTAACACACAGGGATTTATATTTTTTGCTGTGAAGGTTACTTAGATGCTTGAGTAAATCCATCTGACCCTTTTTCAAGGTTGATTAATCAAAACACTGGATAAACATTCCCTTGCTAGCAGCAAGTGCACTTAGGCAGGCAGCGCTGTGCCCCCCGAGCTGATCCCAGCAGGGAAGGTCACTGCAGCACAGGCACAGCCTCCCTCAGCCCAGGCAGCAGCTCTGGCAGGACCAGGATGGATTTCTCTGGGTCCAGATTGAAGGCACTCGAGATGGTATTCCAAGTTCAGACTCAGGTGTTTATTATTTCTTATCTATGTTACAGTCTCACTGCCGTGAGTTCAGCAGCTTTTTCATTACAAAATGGCCAACTAACTCTTGTTACAGGGTCTTTTAAAACTACACTACCCAATTAAGAAAGGATACTTGGATTATTTTCACTTTTAACCCAGTAAATGATCCCCTGAAATCTGCAATGTGGACTTTTCTGTCCAAATACAAAACACCACCCAAACCCATGGAGAAGAAGAAGGTGAAGAAGGAGGAGGAAGAAGGTAACGAAAAACAACCTGTCTCCACCCTAAAACCTCCATCTTGCTTCATATTTATTTCTATAGTCTAAAACCCCAAACTCTAAGTTTTCCACTCCATGATATTATACACTTTTAACCAACCACACACTCGCAATCCCAGTGCTATTAATCAATTTTAAAAGCCTCTTCCACTACCTCAGATCAAATGCAGTGTTCTCTGTGGGTCCGTGCCTTTAAGCACAGAAAGTTTAAAATTCTCAGCATCCAAGATTCCAACAGAGCAGGGCTCAGAGAAGCAGAGCTTTCCATCCTGGCAGGATCATCCCAGCCCCTCACCACTTTGCAGTTCCCCTGCACTCAGTTCTTTCAGGGAGAGGGGCACAGAGCTGTCCCAGATGCCAGCTCCTCCAGCTGGGGGCTCTTCCCTGGGGTCCTTTGAGCCTTTCTGCAGCCAGGCAGGAGTTCACTGATCACAGCCCTCCCTGTTTGTCCCTGAGCAGAGTGCAATAACCAGGATGCATGGCTTAAACTGCTTTCCTCCCACTGATGTGCAGAGGGAGGAGGGTTCCCTTTGCCAGAGCATGCCTGGTGGCTGCCAAAGAGCAGATGCACTCCTGTCACCTGAAACCCATCACATTTGTTCTGGTCATCACAACACCCACCTCCTGTTCCACTTCTCACAGGATCTCTCATGTTTAAGCATGTGGAAGTGATGATCTCAAGACCAATACTCTCACCAAGAAAGGAAAAATATTGAAAACATAAAAATTCTAATCTCATCAGGAAAGAAGAAAAAAGAGCAACCTGCACAAGCAATAGACTCACAAGAGAAAGCTGAGCACAATCTTTACACAGGGAAATAACCACAGGGTAATAAACAGATCTAAAAATGCAATTTGTGTAGAAAGAGAACAGTTTTTTTACTAAAGGAAAAACATGTGTAACACTGAATTTGAAATAATCCATCCAGCATCCATGAAAGATCCCATTCTAGCACTTACTCTCTTGAGGCACATTCAGAAGTGAAAAACTCATGTAGGGATTATTTCATTTACTGCAAGCTACAGCCATCAGCCATGGGAAGCCTGGTGGCCACTGACCAGTAGCACCACAGAGAAGTTCAAGAGGAACAGAACAAGGATATTTCTCTGGACATGAAGTCACCAAACTCAAAACCAGCACATTCTGTAGCTGAAGAAGCTGCAGCCATCCTCAGGATGGACACCCAGCTATAATAACAGCTCAGCACCTGCCTGCTCTCAGTCTTGACTCAGTCTTTTTTATCATAGGAAGCTGCTTCCTATATAAGCAATCAACTTGACAAACAACCCAGATGTTCCCACCCTCCTGCACTACAGCAGCTACATAAACTATGAGGTCCTTCAGCTTCAGCATTCCTTCTCCTGACCAAGAAATAGGCCATCTGCAGTTGGAATTTGGGACACAGCATTCCATACCTGCCTCAGAGGCTGCCAGCACGTCCCAGTTCTGTTTTGGTGCCACGAGTACAAGGGGCAGAGCAGCCTCACTGCCTGATTAAAGCAGCCTTGATTTATGCAGTCGACTACAATAAATAGATTTGTAGCAACACAACACAACCATGTTACAAGGGGGAGCTGGGGATGAGTTCAGGACAGGTGTTCTGCAGAATTTATAATCCACATCTGTATTGTGAAGCAGCAGGCAGCTTATTTAAAATGACAAGGCTGGGGAGAGTCTGAACAGTCCTCCTTTCCTTTCGAATTTTTTTTTAAATACAGAGAGGCTGGTGGGGAGAAGCCCAGGCAGCATTTGCAGCGAGCCAGTGGTCCCACTGCAGTTCTAACATGCTTAACACAGGGGAAAACATCTTAAGGGAGTGAGTGGTAATGGGCCATGAAGCATATGGCAGTGTTGTGGCATCTCAAGAGCCATATGCACAGGCCTACAAACTGTTGGGATGTGATACACTACAGATAATATCCGTGATAAATTATTCACTTAACCAAAAATTGTACATCAACCCTCAACAGCTGGTAAAAGCTGGATCCTTGCCCAGTACATTAAGGAAGTTTGCTTCCTCAAAGCTCTACTGTTCTTTAGGGGATTTGAATTATGCATGTTACCATGAAAGCTAATGCTGTACATATGCATTCAAAGTTATTATTAACCTCATCAGGCAGAGAAGGAGTGGAGCAGGCAGCTGTTTTTCTAGCTCATGTGCTTAGGATGTGGTGATGTTTTAAAGGACTTGCTGAGAGCAAGGATGTAGGAGAGTTGATTTTCCCCTTAGAGCAGCTTGACAGTAGCCAGTTCAGCCTGAAGGGTCTCTGGGGTGGTCACTGACAGAGCCAAGCCTGCTCTGCAGTATTTTTATACTAGAAGAACTAAAAAGTAACATTTTTTGGTGATCCACATTATAGCGGTGCTGTGCCTTCCATTTAGGGTTCTTAAAATGCTTCCCAGGCACGTGGGGGACAGGTCCCCAACAGCAGAGCTGTTACTTTTAGTGACAACCCCAAACTCTCCTGCACCTGCCAGAGCCCCCTGCTTGAAGTGGAACCACTGCAGGGTCTGATCTCATGTGGGCTGACCAAGCTGTCTTTGCTGGCAATTATACCAGCAAGTAAGGACCTGAATCTTAAAACTTCAGCACACAAAAATCAGCTTTTTCTCTGCCATGTGTAATATCCAGGGTTTTTCCCAGCCACCAGTTCATCAGTCCTTCCTTTCTCAGCCTCCCCCAGCCCCTGGGACCACTTTCCCCCATCTGCTTTAGGGAATTGTCTCCTCATGACAATACTGTATATTTTCCCTCAAGCATCCGAATTCACCAGGCTCCCACCTTCAACGTTTACATTTCATTATACAAATTCTGAGTTGAATTTGTTATTACAGATGTAAAAACAAATCAAGAAGCTTCAAAAACCTCTCCTTGTCCCCATCCCAAATCCATTGGAGAAGCCTGACTTGCCATTAACAAGACTTTGATTTTTTTTTTTTTTTCTATGCAGCTTTAAGGCTACATCTTCAAATGCTGCCTGCAGGACTGACATTTTCCTCTTCACCCCAAACAGCAGGAGCAAGGCTGTGGCATGAACTGCAAATGGAGAGCCTGGGACAGTAAAGGTAGCACCATTATCCCCTGCTTGGCATACACATGCTCCTGGCATTCATTTTTTGAAGCACCCCCAGTCTTTCATTTTTCTCCCTTTCAAATATTTTGCTCTGCCAAGAGATTCAAAGCCAGGCTCTCTGGATAAATGGCCAGCTGGTGCTACAGCACAGAGTATCATGGGCTGGAAATGGGTTTGGAGAACAGTTTGGGGGCAGTTTACATCCCCTGGCCAAATGAGAATGGGGAGGCAGACCAGACATGCTGCTGGGACTGCAGTGAGATTTTGCAGCATTAACTGAGCTATTCTAGCAGCTGCTGGATAGAGCAATAATCTTTGAACGTGACTTCTTGGTCTCTTCTTCCAGAAAGACAAGCTAATTAAAAAGGGGTTACAGAGAGATTATGTGGACCAAGGGGAGATTTCTGAAAGGCATAAAGAGCAGCTCAGCAGCCAGATCTCCTCAAAAATCAACGTGAATTAGGAAACTAACTCCCACTTGTCCTTTGAAAAGCTCTGCTTGCAGCTTTTAAAGCTTGTCCTCTGGTCAAAAATAAATAAATAAATTCCAATTTCTGCTAGCAAAGCTGTGCATCACCTGAGACAGATTTCTGATCCCTTAGAGGATCAGTGCACACACACTGTGCAGCAATTTTTGGTAGTTCTGCTCTGTTCTCCCGTTCCTCAGATGATCAGTTGTGTAAACACAACCCATCGACCCTGGCTCCACGTTCAGCCAAAGGTGCTTGGTAAATGAGGCCAGCACACCCCTGGTGCTGTGCTGCACACAGGAGCAGCACTCACTGGCTGTGGAGACACAGGGATTAAATCAAAGTGTCCCCAGGTCTTCTGGAGACACAAGAGGAAGGAAAAAACACCAAAGTGAGAACAAGGCTCACCCTCCTCCCCAACAGCCCCAGCTGGCAGCAGCAGCTCTTTGCTGCAGGCTCTTCTCCAGGGCACCCTGGGAGGAACCAGCGAGCTGCTGCCAGAGCCAGCATCTCAGCTTGAATGTCAGTGTCATTTACACAGCAAATGTCACTTCAAGCTAACACCAGAAGGAGCTTGTCGGGGTAATTCACCAAGAAGCAGCAACAGCAACTCAGCAGCTCTTTCCTCCCATACATACATAAAAAACATATCTACCTAAAATTGGACTTAGACTGTGAAAGGTTTTCCAGTGATGACATCAGAGTGATGAGTTTGATTTTACAGCACCAAAATCAACATGATACAATCGTGTGCCACAAGCCTGACATGATTTAGACACTTCTGAAGATTCAGGCAGTTTACACCCAGTATTGGCTCAGCCTCTGGCAGCTCTGCTCAGGTAAGAATCACAGAATCACTGAATAATGAGGTTGGAAAAGACCTCTAAGATCAAGTCCAACCTATGCCCTAACACCACAACCAGACCATAGCACCAAGTCCCAAGTCCAGTCTTTTTTTAAACATATCCAGAGATTGTGATTCCACCACCTCCCTAGGAAGACAATTCAGTATTTTATTATTCTTTCAGTGAAAATTTTTTTCCTAATATCCAACCTAAGGGCCCAGCTCTGCCTGTTCTTCTCCGGCTGGATAAACTTGTCCATAGCTGGACTGAGGACTGTTAGCACATTCTGCACTGATCACTGACAAGCCAGCACAAGTGACAGCCAGTCCCTGCTAGCCTGGATTTTGCTGAGAGTTGGGGACAGGACAGTTTCTCTCCAGCAGATTTCTGCTGCCTCCGCCAAATGCCAGAGCTGCACCTCAGCACCTTAAATCAGTTGCTAGCCTGGTGCCACCACAGCACACAGAGTCACTCTTCCTGCAGAGATTGCAGCAGACACTCACACCAGTGCTTGTGACAAGGGCAGGGGAGCCCAGCAGAGAGACTCCATCCTCCAGCCCGCAGAGGAGCTGCAGGGAGCACAGCACAGCCCATTTCCCCTGCAGGCTGAGGGAAGGGAAGCTGCCACTGTGCCTGGGGAAGCCATTTCGGGTGCTTATGGGGCTGTCTCAAACCACAGAGCTGGGGATAAAGGTGTTACAGCATTTCATACAGAAAGAATCTTACACTTGTCATTACCTCATCTCTAGAGCCACTAAAATCATGGGGTGTTTTTCAGGATATGCCTTGCTCCTCTCAAAATCCTTCCTGCAAGTTACCTGGGACATGCAGAGCAAGCACAAGGGCAGGCTTGGGAACAACTACAGAAAAATTGCTCATCACCAGACAATAAGGTTCGGTGACTACAAATTCATTTAGTTACTCTACCACAACCCACGTGCCTGACACGTGCAAACAAAACATCCACCTGTTGAATGGAATTACCTGTGGTGATGTGCAATATATTTTTATAATGTAAAACACAGATTGGAGTCTTCATTTCCTCCTTCCTTGACAGAATGCAGCTGCACAGAATAGAGACATAACACGGGAGCCTCGTGAATCCAGAGCTAAGCTGCGGGAGACCAGGAGCAAATAAATATTTCACAAAGTGTTAGCACAAGACACGACAGCATAAATAAGTGTGAGGATAATGGCTCTGAATGCAATTTGGCTTAAGTCATCTGTGCCTTCAGAAATAGAAAGATGATTTATTTCAAGCCTGAACGACCTGAGAGGGAAGCAGTGGGGGTTTTCCTGGGTTATTTATTTATTTTTAATCATTATCTTTGACCTTTCTGCAGGCAGCAAAGGGAGCAGGGGTGGTGGGTCGCTGGTGCAATATGTAGGTTAGCACTGGAAGTATTTCTCAGGGGTCTGAGAGATACATGAAGTTAGTTGAGGTGATCAGAGCAGTCCCTAAAGCCCCTTTTGCTGGAACCTGTTAACTGTGTGCCTGTGCTGAGAGCCCATGCTGTGGCCACAGCTGATGAAAGCTCTTACATTTAATAGCTCTCAATGGACATTTCTTCCTCCAATTCATCCAATTGCTTTTTGACCCACAAAAACTCAGCACCTCCCACCCCTGTGGCAGTGTCAGCACACTCTGTGAGGAAGAATGTCCTTTTTAATTAGGGCCCACCATCTAATCCCCCTTAAATCACACCCTAGAAGAGTAAATGCATGGTCACTCCCTACTCAGTTTTCTTGTATCACTCAGGATTTTACAGTCCCTGGTGATGTTCTCTTTGGTTATTTCTTTCCTAGGAGGAGACTCCTGGCCCTTTTCTAGGTCTACTGAGCCCTGCTTGAGTCAGAGCAGGGCCCAAACCCAACACACTTGTCCTGCAGCAGATGTGCCACACACTCAAACAGTGGCAGAACAAAGCTGGACATGTCAGAGCCTAAAATGAACCAAGCTGCTGGAGTGAGGAACACAACAGCTCAAACAAAAGTTTGCTGAAACAGCGCCCTAGATCTGACTCACTCCAAGATCCAAGCCTAGGTCAGAGGGCTTGGCAATTACAGCAGAGAAAAAGCATCTTAAATGTATTTTTTATCTCAAGGCATTCCCTGGTTTTGCTGTTATTTTTTTTTAATATTGCCACAACTAATACAGAATTATGCAACATAAAAACAAAGGTGAATCTTTTGCTGTTCTAAGGCCTTCATCAAGCATTAGCCCTTAATCTGAAACACTGGAAATAAAGTAATGAACCAAATACAAAACTCTGGCATTCACAAAATTTAAATTAACACAAACTTTGATCGGGGCAGCTCATGAAGCAGAGTATTTCAGGGGATCACTCCCAGATAAGCACGCTGGGGGTCCCAGCTGCACGCAGAACTGCCAGGCACCACAAGAACAGATCTGTGCCTTGCACATCGCTGCAGGCTGAGCTTTCCACAAACCCTCTGGAGCCTGGTGGTGCTTCCAGGCAGTGCCAGCCCTTCCCAGCCGCAGAGGAGCCGCTCCCTTTCCCACTGCAGGAGCTGGAATTTCCCCTCTGGGATTTCGGGCTGCAAGAGGCGTGCTGGGGCTGGCAGGCTGCCACCCTGTGCCACACAGAGCTGGTGGCACCCAGCCAGGGGCAGAGCTGTGCTGGCACCTCCATGGTACCAGCACAGCAGGGAAGGGTGAAAGGCACGTTTGGGTGAGAGGGAAGGGCTGTGCACAGCCTGAAGGACAGTGCTGTTCACCCTTCTCTCTGGCCCTCATCCCCATCACTTGCTGCTGGAGGATGGCCCCACTGGGGAATGCTGCCCTGGCAGCTCCTTCTAGATGCTCCTAATGCTGCAATAGGAGGCAGGTTTGAGGAAGGAGTGCACAGATAATTATTTCCTCCTCTGAAATCCCTGCTGGATTTGGCAATCCTGCAGCAAAAGCCTCAGCAAGAGCCAAGCAGAGGCCAGCCCTTGTTTGGTATTCCTGCTTTGAGGGACTGGCAATAACAAATCCAATCCCTAAACAACCCCTGACTGGAGAAAAAGGCAAAAAGAAACAGAAGCTGCACTCCTAGAAGGGCAATATGTGTTTGGAGAGCGTGGCTCCCAGCCACAAAGGCAGCCTGCACTGCTGTCCCAGCAGGCAGAGTGGGCAGCTGGCCCTCTGCAGAAGGGCTGAAACGCTCTGTGACAGCAAAGCAGGCACTGACTGCCAGCTCTGTGCCCACAGATGGATCTGTGCACACCCTGCAGCTCTGGCAGCATGTGGCAGGGCCATGGAAACACCTGCCAGGACATGGGGACAGCAGCCAGGAGGCAATGCCACTCCTTTGGCACTTGACAGCCATCCTGGGGGGCTGGAGCCCAGCACAGCAGCCCCAGGCAGGGCAGGGGATGCACTGACACAAAGGAGAAGGCTTTCCCTGCCTCAGCTCCCCCTTCTCTGCGAGCAGAAGGAGCAGCTGATCCCCAGCAGCTGTAAACCAGCCCAGCCTCTCTGATTTCCACAGACTGGAGCAGCTCCTGGGCATTCCAGCTCCAGCCTAATTGAATCCAGCCCATCAGAGCGGGGCTGGATGCAGGACACAGCAAACAGCCCTCTGCTGCCCAGGCAGCGGCGTCAGGCCAAGGCTGGATATCCTGACAGCCCTGCCCTGCAGCGAGCACAGGCTGGCTCCAGCCCAGCAGCCCAGAGCACAGCAGGCTTGCAAATGTGACTCAGGAAAAGTGATGGCCATGTTCTCAGCTGGTATAACCTGGCTTTACTCTGCTGATGTGTGTGGAGCAGCAGCTATTCAGTGCAGCTGACAATCTAATCAAATTGCCCTGCTTTGGCCTGAGAGAAGGTGCACAGCTCCCAGCCACCGGGTGTAGCCACATGGGTCAAGGCCATGAACACACATATGGGGAAAAAAGCAAACTCTCTCCAAAAGAAATTGTCAAATCTTTAGTGAGAATACTGTCCAACCCATTGTCTGGTTCAGTTAAATTAAAAAGATGCTATAAAAGACTCATACTTACCAAGGATTTTTTTTTAGCACTTCCCCCTCCATCTCTGCTTGTGCCTCCTTCCCCAAAATAAATCTCATCTCATGTACACATGCCCTACATGCAGATACTCACACTCCACAAAGCAGTTTTATGAAGAGAACTCAGTTACACCCAGGTAAGGTTCATGTAGAGAAAGAGCTCCACCCAGGGAAGGATGTGATCCAAGATTAATTAGCCCTACTACCTGACTACCCAGTCTTTTTAAATGGTACAACCTACCAATCTATCAACCAATTGTTTAATAGGACAATTAAAAATAAAAAACTACAGAAAAACCTACTAGATCAAATAACATTCAATACCCAAAATTAGCTGCATTACAAATATTGTTTCATCCAGTGTCGTGATTTATTGGTCTCCTCCCCCTGAGAGCTTCTACTGACCTCAGATTCACCTCAATGAATCTTGATTTTTGAATGAAAACAGCAGTCAATATTATTTACTTCCTATTGACTTCATCCTCAACAGCACAAGGAGAAGACTGAACTATTCCTGACCCCCTGTCTCAGTTCTAATCACAGTGCTGAGATCCCAGGCCCCATCTCTGAGGTCAGGGAGAGCAGTGACAGCCAGCACTGACCCCACCGTGAGGTGATGGACAACTCCCACATCCAGCAGGTTTGTTTATGCAGAGAGGCAATGGAATCCCTTAAATCTCATGACCACTTCTGTGTGACAAGAACTTCAGTTTGAAAAAAAAAAAAACTGATCCTGCTCCTGGCTAGTCACATCTGTTAAATCTACCATCAGGGAGCAGCAGCTTTAAACCACGATATGAAGCCTTGCCATGAGCATCTGGCAAATTTACACAGCAGGAGTGATTCAATTGCATTCCAAGGTTACTGCTGGTGTTTATTTACACCTTTCCTGATGATCCTGTGGTTTTAAATGAAAAGGCTTCCATGTGCTACTCCTCACCCCATAGGCCTTCCATCACCAGTTTGGCAGTCAGGTGTCTCTCAGATGGTCAAAGTCACAGGCTGGCTTAGCTGTTGAGGGAAACTCAAACTCTCCCATCACCCCTAATGAACAGTCAGAGCCTTTCCAGTGCCAGGTTTATTCTCTGCCTGGAGGATTATCTGCAAACAGACAGTCCTTGATTCACACACGGTGGATCCTAGGGAATGCATCAGGCTCCCTTGGAAACTCAACCCTTGTATTTACCAACAATTTCCTGATCTATTAGTCATGATTTGGTTCTTAACTTTATTAGACTCCCTCCTTCAAATTCAGCTTGCTCTTTGCCTGACAAACCCAACCACTGCACTGGAGATGAGCTGTGCTCAGCACCCTCCCTGTTCCCATCACAGATGTTTCGTGCCCTGCCACAGCACCTCAAGCAAGGCCTTGGCAAGCAGAGTCCTTCTGCATTCCCTACTCACCTAAACCATGGCTCCTGCTCTCAGCCTCCCCAGTTCTGCTGTCATTTCCCAAAACTGAGCTCCCACCTTGCTCAGGCTGCCTCTAAGCCACCTCTGTGGGTTTCCTCTTCTGACCCACCTGCCTCTGTAGAACTTTGTGTCTAGACACATTATCAGTCTCTCTTTACAACAACAAGCACTAAACTGAGCTTACATCCTTCATTCTTGCTGCCATGAGCTGCAGGCAAAGCAAATGTCACTGGCAGGGAATGTGGGCAAGTCCCATGTGGCCAGCAAAGCCAGTTGTGACAACAGAAACCAACCTGCATCAGCAGGCACCAGCTAAAATAGGCCAATTGCCTACAATTTTTTTTCCCCTTGGTACATTCAGGCTCAGGGAAGCAGTTCCAGGTTACCCCTCATTAGGCAGATGTTCTTTAAATGATTTATGCTTCTATCAAGCTTGATATCCCCACAGAAGATTGTTAGTGAAAAGCTCTGTGTAATCATTTATAGTGGGATTTATGATGTTTAACTTGGGAACTCTCTGCAGGCCCTCTAACAGGATGGAGGTGGGCTGTGGGCAGTAAAAGGTCAGTCCCAAAGGAAGCCAAACACGATGCTAAGAGGAAACTAGAATAGGGCTCTGAAGGGCTTTGTTCACATTAGAGGGGAAGCAGCACAGACTTTAATCATCCTTCCAAAGGCATGCACATGTGAGGAACACAGGAGCCGGGCAAGATTTTGCCTCAGATTTTCAAGGTTGGTGGTAAATGTGGTTTTAGACTGGTTATTTGGCTTAATCTTGCCCTTGTTTCTTTCTTTGTTTATATTAAGTTGCCTCAGTTACAGTCCTGTATCAAGCAAGCAGTCATGCAAATGTTTTTGTTTGGTTAGGGCTTTTAAATGTTGTAAACTTATTGTCAGGCAAAAAACATACCCAATCTAAAAAAAAATGCACCAAGAGATGGGCTAAATAGTGAGTAGCTCATTACACCAGACTTTGGTTCCCTCTAGTATACTCAGAGGTGAGAAGAGCTGTTAAAGTCATCTCAGGGACATCTGCTAAACACCAGGACATTCTGGAATTAAATTTCCAGTTTTAGTCATCTTTTTTACACCCCTGTTTCATCCAGAACTGGGAGGTAAAGTGCTAGAACACACCCAAAAGAAAACACAAGAAAAGCTCGATAACTCCAGAAGGAATTACTTACAGGCTCCTGGGAACATCCCGAACTTTTCTGCTTTGCAGTGCAGCCCCCTCGGTGCTTGGATAATTCAGCTGGTTGGGTTTTACCCACCCAGGCTAAGCTGAACCACCTGGAAGTGCTGCTCCTGGAATCTCCCAGTGATTATTGGCACCTGAGCCACCCTTTCTGCAGGTGTCTGAGCTAATGTAACCCTGCCAGACCCCAGAGCCAATGGGCATGGACAGCATCACTGGGCAGGCTGGGAATGTGCTAAAAAACCCTAAATGACAGCTCATCTAAGCAAAGAGCATTATCCCAAAGTAACTGGGGGAAGGAGCAATCATTCCTGGCATTCTCCCCCCCCCCCCCTCCTGGCATACCCACAAAGGCTCTGCAGGGCTCTGCTGAGCTCAGTTACCTGCTTGCTGTCTTTTCTTCACCTGCAACACGAGGTTTTGTTTAAAATCCTGCTTCTAGAGCACAATGTGAATGCTCTCACAGGACTGGAGAGTTTACAGATCTTTTACTGGTTTTATGCAAAGCAGCCATGGGACACATTGCTCACAGCTCATCATGCAGCAAGGGATGTTTCCCACCCCAGAGAGGGGCAGGCAGGGCAGTCTGGACATCCCACAGTGGTGGGATGGAGCAGCAGCAGCTCCAGCAGCCCAACCCCTGCTCAGCACCCCCAGCTCAGGCTCTGCTGTGAGGGCAGGCCATTAACAGAGCTCCACCTGCAAACCTGGCTTCCCCACAAACTCCACAGACACCCTGAGAAAAGCCTCGCTGCTTCCTTCCCACCCACTTGTCCCCCAGGCCAGCTCTGCTGGAAAATCCCATCCTCCCTCCCACGCAGCACAGAGCAGGGGTTTGACAGTTCCTGGAAGAAAATGTTTTAACCACACACTTGCACCTGCAGCCTGGCCCTGTGTGTCACAGAATCTGGAATTAAGCAGCACAGCTATTGTAAAAATGAGTTACAGCACAAGCTCCTTCATCTCAGTCATCACAAGGGCTATATCCCACTCCTGTTTTGGTACCAGATGGCTCAAGGTCTATTTTTCAACAAGTGCTGTCTGCTACACTTGCAGCAAGTCCTTTGAGTTACAAGGCAAATCTCTTCCCTTAATATCTTTTTCATCCTTTCCCCCTCCCCTCTTTGAGATCACAAGTACATCTTTTCTTAAGAAACAGAAAAAAAATCTATTATTCTTCAAAGGCCCAGTTGTGTCCTTCATTTACTGAAGTAGTCAAAGAATATTATGGGTCATTTTGTCACCATGGAAACCACAAATAGACCTTCAGGGTTTTGGAGAGGTGATATTATTTTGGAGAGGCTGTGCAGGGCTCTCTGACAGAAAATAATAGGGATGGCAAATCAAGAAGACCTTTTATACAGACTGTGTGAAATGCAAAGGGTATCAAACATCATTTCTCTGCCACCGAAGACTACTCCAGGCAGCAGTTTAATATGGTATCCTCTGACAGCTGAGCCCAAATGGAAAATTAATGAGGCAGCATGATATATGAGTCTTTTTAAATCTCATAACCAGCCTCCTTTATAGAATAAAAATGGCTAAATCAGTTTAATATTAGTGGAGAGCTTCTCTGTGTGTCTTTCTTCTGAGCCTTGTCAGTGCAGTGCTGAAGAGACAGTTTTGGTTTATTGACTGTGTAAGTCTAGCTGTTCTCAAGTTTTGGACTGTCTAAATCAAAAGAATTCTGAGCTTTATTGGTTTATCAAATACAGTAAAGATATGAAAGCCAAAGGAGCACCTGGGATCTCAGAGGGGCCACATCCTGCCATTCAGGAGCCCTGAATGCCCTGTGCTGGTGGCCTGGGACAGCAGCTCCTGCTCTGCCTCCTGCCAGCAGGGCTTTCCCAGTCCCACTCATCAGAACATCCCCCAAACTTGTCATTTCTGTCATGAAAAGAGGGACTTGTGCACAGTGAGAGTGCAGGCTGCTCTGAGAAAAGAGCAGAAAACAGGAGGATGCCCTGAACTGAATGTAACCACCCCAGGCTCAGCCCTGCCCATGCAGCTCTCTCCTCTCCCACACTGCTCCACCAAAATCCTTTGGGTGGTGGCCTTCTTCTTTTGCAAGGGAAACTCCTAGCAGCATAAATAACTAAACCCATGCAATTCTCAGGCCTGAAGACCCTTTCTGTTGGCATTCTGGCTACCACAGTCTCACAACTCAGTCCAGGCTAAAGACCTACAGAGATTAGAGCAAAAGAAATTTCAAACAGAGTTTATACAAAATTATGTCCTATCCTACCTGGTGATGGATGAATTCTAACCCTACTGGGTACCCTGACACTTCCAAGGTTGCTGCTACTCCGAACTAGAACAAAACCCTTAAAATCACAAGTCATTCTGCAGAACAGAAATTTCAAAATGTTTCTGTTTATAAACAAGCAACCACTTCACTGAAACACTGAAAAAAACAGCTCAAACAAAACAAAGGAGTCAAAACAAACACTCCAAAGTTTTCTGTCAAAACATGCTTAGATGAAGGTGAAATAGAAACCTTCATGCAGAACATTTCTGCTGCAGAAGAAAAAAGAGCTTCCTTTAGAAAACTGCTTTATAAAAGATACTAACTCCGGCAGCTTTCTCCATAGAAGGGTGGAAGCAGATCCTGGCACACTGTGGCTCAGAAATTGTGCTTTCCCTGTCACCTCTCAGCTCTTACAGTGTCTTTATTTCTGGGCACCTTCAGCACCCAGGCCCCCAATAAAACACAGTGCCCTAAAGACTGGAACTTCACCACATGAAAGCAGAGGGATCAACACAAGTTAGACAAATACCACTTTGCTAAAAGTGGGGAATAGAGCATCAGCCAAGCTTCAGTAGTTTCAAAAATGCCCACTTCGCTATGTTTAAGAAGGATAATGAGGGAGAAACAGGGATATAAGATTTTAAAAATAATATTTTGTGATTTACCTCACTCTCCAGCACTTTTGAAAGAGTGAATGCTTTGCTTTTCAACAGTGCTAAAAGCTCACACTGCAACCAGTGTTTGGTTCACAACAGATGACCCAACCCCTCCAGCACTTTGTGGAACCTCCTACACCTGTGCAGGCAGAACCAATTTCCACCCTCACAAATGCAGTTTTCCAACAGCATTAGGAACGTGGGTGCTGTAAGGTTGCCACAGTGGATGTTGAATTAGAAATACACAAAAAGTAGCAGAGAGAAATGTCAGTGTGAAAGCAGGACTGCAGCTGCACTAACATCCCAGGTAGCAGAAACATGGGAGATGAATTCTGGTGTATTTCCTGTGACTTACATGAAGATCCCAATCTGTTTCATTTCTCTAATGAACAGCATGATAGTATCAGTAAATGTATTTATTGGCATAATATCATCTCCGTTCCTATTTCATCAAGGCTTCACTCAGAGGGTGGGAAGACAAGAAGGTAATTTAATATTTCACGTGAAAAAAAGTTCACTGCCCAAAGCAAACAGTAAAAGTGGAATAATCTGTGGTTGTTTCCTTTATCATCTGATGCTGTGTTGGTTTTGCTCAAGTTGTAAATGGCTGTTTTGTTCCAAGCCCTCCTGCTCTCAGCACCAGTGGCTGCACACAGGCTGAGCTAAGATTCTGCCTGCTTTAGCCATCCCCAACAAGCAGCACCACATCCCCAGAGCAGGGCTCTGGCTGGCTTGAAATACTACCCAGTGTCAGCAGGAACACAGCAGCCCAGTGTTTAACTTCTTACTCCAATAAGGACTTGGAGACCTTTCTTTCCCTAGGCTCCCTAAATGCTTTATAAACATTTATAAACAGGCAGAGTGAAAAATCAATGCAGAGATACTGTGGGGAGGAAGAGATAGCAAGGAAAGGAAAGACAAACTCAATGAAAAATGAAATAGTGCCCATATATTTGCTACCAGCAGACTTACTGTTCCAGGGCTTTTTCCTCACTCCTCCCTGTCCCAGACTTTCTGTGCAGGAGGCAAAAAAGCAGGCATTTTGTTCTGATCAGCTGCAACGTGGTTTTAATAATGGGAGCATTTTCTCTCCTTCCTTGAACTAAGATTAGGTTTGGAAACTCAGAGATGCTTTGAGAGTTCTGTAAATAATCCCAGGCTGGAGCTCTGAGCTGCAGTGGTCACTGCTCACAGCCTCCCTGGAGCCCTGGGGTGGACACTGGGATCCCACCCCCCATTTCAGAGCTTTTTGGGGAGAGGATGAACACAGACACGTGTGGGGAAGCTGAGTGGGGGGATGAGCAGTGCCAGGGTCTGGGTGAAATCAGTAGAGCTGTACAGACATAAAATTGAGATGAGATCAACCAGACCCAACTGCAGTCTCATTCTGCTGCCTGCATTGCTCAGGTGAATTCAGAGACTTTTAAAAAATTATTAAATGTAATTACTCAGCCATACAAGCTCAGAGTTTCTGCCTAGCATAGAAAAGACATGGTCTTGCCCTGCCATGCTGCTGGGAACTTCACTTTTGCCTTCACCAGGATCAGCAGCAGAGCCTGACACAAGAACATTTGCTGGGAGCAGGCTGGGTGCACCTTGCCCAGGTGCTGTGTTTTCTGTAGCCTAATCCAAACACTGTTATCTCCTTTACCCTGGCAGACTACTAATAACAAGTTTATACAGTTCATCTTAAACAAATATTGGGAAAGTCAGTCCTTACAAGGTCTGCTAAATTGCAGAGACGTCTGTGCAATTGCAGTTGATGACACAGTGTTGAATTATACAAAGGAAGGGGTCAGTGCCAGTCTATTTCTCAGAGCAGATTGCATGGAGGTCTCATTTAACACTGCCAACTCTGAACATGTGCACTGTATAAAGCAGAGCTTTTATGGTCCTATCAAAGGTCCCTAATTTGGCTCTAGGAGCCATCTGCTGATTTAATAGAGGATCTGGATTGTTAGGTTGGGTTTGGATTTTTAGTTGGTGGTTTTTTTTTTTTTTTTCATTTGTTTAAACACCTAAAGCTTAGGCATTTAATAGAGAAAAATATTGCAATAAGTTAATCCTCTGTGCAGTAAAAAAGAAGAAAATGAATGCGTTCAGCTTTGTTTAATTTTGTCTCCTAAGCAACCAACATATTGGATATTGTGGGTACCAAACCTTAAGTCTGTGAAATTCATTAAATTAGCCCTTCCAAGACTGATGCAACCATATTATTAAGAAATTTTAGATGAATTACACTGTCAAGACTGTTAAGTATCACCTTGTGCTTTTATCAGCCACTAATCAGGACTGAAACAGAATGTTAATGCCCATCTTACTTTAGCTAAAAAAACAGAGATAATACACACAATGTGTATCTATATTTAGATAACAGGCCCAACACCCACTATGCACATTACCCCTCTATTTCTCCATGCAGATCTGTGTGATCATTAAAAGCCCCCTGATGCCAGAATAAGGAACCTTGAAAGGGTATTTCACCTCCTAAGCCCCGTGGGGCTGGTGACATTTCCATTTATCTTCCAAGGTAACAATCTCAGGAGCCTGCTCCAGGAGGAGCACAGTGAGAGATGTGGGCTCAGCCACAGCCCCAGAGCTCCATCTCTCCACACAGATGATTTGCTGGGAATTTATTAAAAAGCCTGGGCTGACACAAACCAGCACAGGACCCATTTTGAACAGAAGGGCCAGAGCAAACCAAGGATTACACAGGATCATTCCAACAGCTCAGGCTTTACAAACACCAGGGATAACCCCATGAGGTGCTCCCCAAACCCATCCTCCATCCCTCCCTGCCTCCCTCAGGAGCAAGGCCATCAGCTTTCCAGCAGCAGAGCAGAGTGAAGGCTTCATCTGATGCAAAATTAATGCAGTGCCACTGAAATCAGCCCACCCTCACTGGGGCCCCAATTCAATCACATTCCCTCATTTATGAAGAGTCTTGAACAAACATTTTATGTAAAGGTCTCCAATTTTTCATTTCAAGGGCTGTGAATCTCACAGGCAATGCAGAGAGCACAGAAACTGGGCAGAGGTAATTTCCTTTAACTGGGCTGCACCTCAGCTCCCTGGGGATTTCAGGGCAAGAACTGAGTCAGCAGCTGAGCACTTCCCCGAGACATTTTGGATGAAATCAAGGGCAGTTTCAGCACTCACATGTTGAAGCAAGATTATGAATGATCACTGGACGTGACAATTTACCTTGCCACCAGGATTTCTCCAAGATTTACTTTTTGCCCTTTATTCATGCAGTTGTTTGCAGGTGAAACACATTCATCTGTTTTACTTCCCTGATTCAAAGTAATGGAGAGGAGCACAAATAAGCAATCAAGCAAACTAATCCACCCCCCCCCCCAAAAAAAAAAAAAAATAGAGACCTAAACCTAAATTTTTTGTGCTATAGCAATAAAGATGAGAAAAAGAACAATTTACCAACCAATTTACTGGAAAACCATGGTACATCCCTGCTGCTGCATAATGGAAAATGCTTTAAAAATGGGTTTCCAGATTTCTCACTTGTGGTGAGCTGTGAGCACATGGGGATTTAATATCATGGGCAAAACTGTTAATTAGACAAGAAGAAGTCCGCCTTGAGTTCATAATATCTTGTGATCCAATGTGATTCCTTGTCATTCCCAATCCTTGGTTCAGACAGACCTGAAGCATTTCTGAAGCCCATCTTGTCCAGCATCTGAACACATCTTAGTTCAAGGAAGAGGAATTAAATTAGTGATGAATTACACCCTGATAGAAAGCAATCCTTCTGATGTTCATTCAAACACAGCCTCTCCCACTGCAGTCAGCTGGGGCAGCCACAGCCTTAATAACCATTAGTTATCCCTTAAGCCATCATCTAGTGGGGCAGCAGCAGATCCCTGACTCACAGAATACGCCTGGAATCCTGAAGCCAAAGACTTACTGCTGGATTTTGTGTGATGGCAGAGATTGCCCCCTTAGAGCTCAGATGGACACGGCTCAGAGACAAGCCCATCCCAAAAACCCTGGAGTGCTTTTCCTTGTGGTGGTGTGAATTGCAAAGATCATGAACTGGACCTGTCCCCAAGAAGAAAAAGGGTGAGTGAGTACAGGGACAAAATACCAACAGAACTCCAATTCCTGCAATTAGCAGACTGCAAGAATAAAGACAGGAAGAGGTGGGAAATAAGAGAAGAATGAAGCCTTAGCCTGGGAGCTGGGCCTGTAGGTGTACAGGGATAGACAGAGAAAGCCTGATGCAAAACCTGGCACTGCAGTCTGGCACTCTGATTGACCTCTTGGAGGAGATAACTCAAGAGTCTCTCTGTTTTTGTTCTCTTTAAATACATGTACAGTCTGCTCCAGCTGCTTGGCTCCAGTGTGAGCTCGTGGTGCCAAGCCAGACATATTTGGCTTTGATACAGCATTGGCTCAGCCTTCAAATAAACCACTGCTGTATTGCCATTAGGAAACAGGAGCTGCTGAGTGATTTCATGGAGAGGTCTCAGAGCTGCAGTCGGGGCTGGGGCACAGCCCAGCCCAGTCCTGGGGCTGAACGTGACCAGGAGCAGCAGCTGCTGGGGAGAAACCTCCCCTTCCCAACATCTGCTGTTTATTCCTCAGTCTCACACCATCAGTGACAAACAGAGCAAGCGCTGCTGGGACACTCTGGATCTCAAACTGACAGCCTGTTACAATTTGAGTATGTTCTAATTTATCACAGGGGTTTTAGGACAATGCTGCCCCAGCCTCGGGTTGGAAACGCTAAACCTGAGGTGTTGGATGAGCTACACAGGAGCTCTGCTAATTCATTCACTCAGTTAAACTTGGCTCCTCCTGCAAGGCCAGGATTAGCAGCCAGGCTGAGCAGAGTGATGGCAAGGAGGCTCCTCTTGCCACCACAGGACTTGGGATTTGCATTGTGGCCATGGTCCTCTCCCTTTCTTGGCAGGGTCACACTTTCAACACTGCTGACACAACAATCCCCTTCTGCTTGCTTTGTGCCAGATCTGAAATTTGCTGTCAGCACCAGCCAGCTGCAAGAACCCATCAGGCTCGGGGTCTCGAGGAAAGTGAGTCCCTCCTGCCATCCCATGTGGCCATTCTCTGTTTTCTGGTTTTGCACCACTCACCCCAGGGCATGGCCATGGTGGGAGATGAGAAACTTGTGGGGTTTGACTGCAGCAGCACTGCTGGGGCAGGGTACACAGGCAAGCAGCAGCACAACAGGATTGAGTCAGAAATACCTGCCAGAAGCCAACAGTGATCTTGTTTCATCTGCTGACAGAAACTCTGACAACTGTGTATAATCTGCCTGACTTTCTCTAGCCCAAATAGAAGTAGTTTAGCTTTTACAGGAGTTGGCACTAGAGAACAGAAATTTGACTAGACAAAACAGTGACCAGGAAGACTCCTCACCCTCATTCTTCCCATCTCTCCAGCATAGCAGAACCAGAAAAGCAAACACATCCAGCAGACTGGTCCCCTGAAGATGGGGAATGAAAGAAGGGAGACAGAGATAGAGACTTTGTTCTATTTTTAAACACTTGAGAATGGCTCCAGAACTACTGAGAATGGCATTGAAAGCACTCCGATAGGAAAAAAAAATCACCCAAGTACACATCCAAACTCCAGCTGGCACCACCACAGGCTTTGCCCTCCACCAGACGAGGCAGGGATGTTTTCTTTCCCTCTCCATGGGCTGGCTCATGTCCCCAGCCTGGTGCCTGCCCCTCCCCATGGCCTCACCTCTGTGCCCCACACAGCAGCACAGCTCGGTTTGCCCCAGCTGCTGTCCCCTTCCTCATTTGCCTCCAAGCCTTGAGAGCATTCCCATTCCTGCTGCAGATTCCCAGCAAGCTGCAGGACAGAGGAAAATAGGGGGAAGAAATGTGTGAGCAGCAGAAGCCCTGAAAGGATGGATGTCACTGCTCTGAACTGCAAAGGATGTGCTTGCTGGAAGCCCAGAGCAAAAATCCAGAGTGATGTCAAAGGATTCAGCGTTTACTCACTCTCCTGAGCTCCCAACATTTTCACAACAGTCTGGCAAACTTTAGGAGAAACTTATTTAAGATGTGAGAGTAGGCTTTTCCAATCATATTCTGGGATTTATGCAGGGTTGGGAACTAAAAGTTACAGCTGAGTTATGGATTTCATCAAAGAATTTTCTATTGAAATAAAAAAATCAAATAACTATCCAGATGCTAATGGAAAGCAGGTGTTGGGCTTTAAACACGAAAGCATTTACTGATTTAGCCACATTAATATTATGGTTGAGACATACTGTACTGATTACAGCTTTAATTTAATAAAAGTCAGTGGTGCAGAGCATCATATCCTTTATTTACACATGGCACCCTTCCTCTGCAGAATGAAACCAGAAAAAATAAAAGGACTTTGACTATGTGAAATTCACCTCAGATTAAAGAAAGCTCTGCAAAGTTTAAGGTTTCAATAAACAACACTGTGTGCTGCTGAATTAATGGCAGCACTGTATTGGGGGGGTTCATATCAATAAATACCAAGGTTCTGATTTGGTAATCCTGCACTGCCCCTTCCCCATCAGAGCTGATGGTTCCTTTTGCCCTTTTTCTCACACAATTATTGTACAATTTCATTTCAAAGGACTTTGGGACCTTCTGGTCTTGCCCAAAGCAATGCTGACTGCAGCCACAGCCTGAGTTTCTTGGGACAGTTTCTTCAACAGGAACAAACTGCTCAGCTCAGGGGTTTCCAGCCACTGGGAGTGACTGTCAGCACCTGCATTCCCCACCTCCATTCATTTTTCCCTTCTGTTTTAGGAGGAACAGGGCCAGAATCACGTTCAAAGCAAACTTGGTGTTTGTGGAACACACTGCACTGCTTGCTTAGGTCAAGAGGAAAATGCAAAGGCCAAAAAATTAAACGAAAAGGGAAAAATTTCTGCAAAATTAGGGAGAAAGGTGTCATGAAAGCCTGATGCAGTGGATTTAAAAAAAGAAAAAAGCCTCAAAAAAACTTAGAAGCCCTGGCCAACTTTACAACAGAATAGAGGAAGAAACCGAGAACACAAAAATTATTTGAAAAGAAAAGCAGCCAAGCAGTGCCACGGTGTGAGTTTAATCCACAGCACCTTTCTCAGCGTGTAATGAACCCCCAAACAGAGCTGCCACTTGGGAGCAGGCCCTGGATCCCCCCAGAGATGGCCAGAGCTGATCCCAGAGCAGCTCCACAGGGTCACCCTGCCAGGGAGGGAGGGAAGGCTGATGGCCACTCCGAAGAGCCTCTGGAAAGCAGTGTTTGCACAGCCCCTAAGAACAATAGCAATAACATTCTATTGTCTCCGGGTTTTAGAGCCACTAAGACTAATGAGTTCATTTATAGCCCTGATGGAAGTAATTAAATCTGAAAATCAAAGCACAACATTCTTGTTTAGTGCTCTTTGAAACCAATATTCTAATGGAATGCTATCAGCAGCTAATTGAAGCACTAATCTTGCCCAGGGTTGGGCCCATTGCCCAGATGGCTCATACATCATTTTCTAGTCTGGCAAGCAACATATTGCACTGGCTGGATGAAGCTGAGATTAGATATAGCTATAGGATACGACGGAAGCACAAGAATTTTTCCAATCAATATTTTGATAAAATTGATATTTAAAGTCAGTCTGCCAATAAACTTCTCGCTGAAGTACAAGGACACATCCTTGGCTTTATAAATAAAAAAATTCTGCTGCCTTATGCAAATAAAAGCTCCTATCAACTGGGTAGTAATAGCAATACAGAAACATTAGCAAGATAAATGCCCCGTGAGAGCCATGAGGACAACAGGGAAGCTAAAGAGCTTAATCTTCCTCCTAGAGCTGAACCACTTAACAAATAAAAGTCACATTTTTCTGCTGCAACATGTCCTTTCTTGAAGTTTTTGCATATTGCATGCTCTGTCAGGGAGAGGAGGGCAGGAGGGTGCAATGGTGTGTAAGGCACAGCTGACAGGGATGTCTGAGGAGGCAGCAGGATTCTTGTCATGAGATTAATGAGCTTGGGGTGCAACATTCTGCTTTTCTCAGAACTGCAAGTTAAAAGTTAAAAGTATCAGGAGCCACGTTATCAAATCTCATGTCCAAGCAATATAATTCCTATGTTTTCCTGGCAGCTGTTAATTCCTTTGTGAAATTCGGTAATAGGACAGATTTGGCATTTTAGTTATTCAGCAGCTCTGGCCTCTATTATCAACTTTTCCTACATTTTTCTTGTTTCAGCTGCGTGGTGTTTAGGCAGCAGAGCCTCCCTGGTGTCACTCAGCAGAACTCAGAGGAGCAGAGCCAGCCCAGGGTGGGCTCCTGAGGCACAGGGGAGCAGGGGGGCAATGAAGCAGGGTAACTGCAGAACATCCTTAAGGAGCCCAGTGATCTGTGTCTGCACTCTGAAAATGCTGCCTGAACTCCAGCCTCCAGCCATGAATTAAGGACGGCTCTCAGCACTGCACAAATCCTGGAGTTTGTGGGCAGCACAAATGCTGTTCTGCTTCTGTGCTTGAGCTTGCTGCTCACACAAACTTTTGAAACTGAAGAATTGTCTGTGCCAGCACCCGGTCCTCTCTATAAAGCATGAATTATCTCAGGAATATCCTGGTTTAGTGATATTTTTGCTGCTGGCTGGTTAGATAGAGTGTTTTGAAAAAATACGTATTTTTTTAAATATCAGATGAGATACAGTTTAATTTCAGTAAGAGTCCAAATGCAGCATTATCTGGAGACCTAGCAGGAGGCAGCATGATACAAAACTCTGACTTGAGAAGACAAGAATCTGACTTGACAGTGGTAAAAGTGAGAGAACTAAACATCCATGCTCATCTGTAACTTTCTTTTGAATATGTAGATCAAATACTTTGTATTTTTGGCCCTTCACCCTTAATACTAAATTTTTGGTTTTACTTTGCAATTTAAGCTTTACACTTACAGTTAAGCATTAGTATTTTCCCAAGGTATCTAAATTAAAAGCATAATTATTCAGAATTCCCTCAATGACAGGGAAAGAGAGAGGCAGCTTCTAAGGACTGCTCAGCCCATCTGAGATCTGAGTTGCTGCTCTCTCTGCCTCCCTTTGTTCCTCCACTGAGTCTAGGAGTGGGCTAGCACAGGAGTTTCCCAGCTTACATATCACTGATTATTTGTTCAATTCCAGGTGAACTGGAAAACAGAGGTTAAATATGATTCCTGACCCTTAAAAGCTCAACAACAAGTAGGTGAAAAGTAAAGGCATGCTCATCCTGCTGCTTCAAGAGCCCTACTAAAAAGGAACATTTCTGGTGCAGTCAGGCTCCTGGGAAGCCCTCTTCAACAGGCATAAAAGCAACCCAAAAATCAGCTGTCTGAAGATGTCAGAGATCCATTGCTTTTAATGGCAAAACACATAATTGTCTCTCCTCTAGTCCAAAATGTTGTTACCAGGACACATTTCCTATTGCCTTCTTGTTACCATCTCCATTTAAGTTCTTAATTAGGCAGGATCATTCCACCCATGCACAGAGGAAAAAAAAAAGAAAAAAAACAAAAAACCCATAGGCAATATTTTAACTAATAATTAAAAGGCTCAGTGAGGGATCCTTTGGCACAACTCAATACAAAAAATATTAAAGCATGTCTTGAAATGTGCCACGTGAGGTGTGAGAGGTGCAGTGGCAGGAGCCAGGGCAGGAGGGGGCAGGGGAAGGGATGGGGCTGCTGAGGTGGATGTTAAGTGATGTTCAGCAGCTCGGTGATAGCTGCTAAGAATAATGAACCTGACCTTGTCAAAGGCCGTCATTATTGATAATAACAAAGTTCAACAGCATTATTATAGGATTTTACAACCGCTAACCTTTATTGCTGGAGGGCTAATTGTGACCTTTCTTGTGTCTCCTTCACACCTAATTAGGTTTCTGTTGTAAAGAGATAAAAGAGTGTTTGTATCAGTGGGGCATCTTTTTCTGCAGCTGAATGAATTCATGAAAGACTGAGATTGTTAAGTGAGAGAGAGAGAGAGAGAGAAGAGGAAATACAGAAAAAGGCAGGAGGCATTAATAGACTTTAGAATAAAATCCTGACAGATTCAAATTGATTCTGCTGCCTGAGAAAATTGAGTGCGGAGGGAATTAGATTTATGCACTGTTAAATGTAACTGCCTGGCAGTATCCATACAGAAAGCTGTTAAAATGGTAATCTTTAGAGATGTATGAAAATTGTGTGTGAATAGACCAATGAACCATCACTCAGAGCATGTCTCTTCTAGCCAAATAACACAAGACAGTGTTATTATTATTAATAATGTATTACAAACACTATGCATTATGTATGTAATTTAATCACAGTATCTAAATGTATAAACAACAGCACGGGCACATGGTAACTTTTTTATGCTTGTGGTTCTATATTCCCTTTTTCTCTTTGAGGACCCCCTGAGGATGCTGCTGGTGACCAGCTGTGCCAGGGGACTTCGTGGAGAGCCCAGCTGGGTGTGAGGGGCTGTGGAGGTGTCCAGGGGTGCTGGTCCTGCAGCCTGGACTCAGGACAAGACAGCAGCAAAAGGCCTGGAAAGGGGCTCCTTTCATCCAGGGAGGCTGTGGGCAGACAGCCCAAGTACCTCTGACCTGGTTTTTTGTTGTTTGAATCTTCTCAGCTTGGCTGGTGAACCTTCTAAAGGCTAATTTCCAGCAAGGGGCACAGAGCACACCAGCGTGGGTTACTGGGAGTTTTGAGTTGCTGTCAAGGAGGCTAGGAATAAGTTTCTAATAAACATATCCATGGCTCAGACTGAGGGGAAAAATCAAGCTAGAAATAACCTCTTGATTCCCCCATTTGAATTCAGATGTGTGGTTCTTATGTCAAGATTATCCCTGGCATCAAAGCAACTTTGAGTGAGACAATGTTCTCACTGATGGCAGGGACAATCTGATTGAATCAAACTGATTGATCTTTCACGATCTGATTTAGATTAGATGCTGTCATAGGCTCTTTCTATGACTCTAATGGTGGTAAGTTTGCTCTACCCACATCTGGAAGTGCACTTGCTGCAGTAATTGAGCTATTGCAGAACAGAGAGTGTTCTCTTTGGTTCTGGCTTCTTCCCATCAAGCACAGGGGGCTGTGAAAAGTTGTAAATCCAGAAATACTTCCAGGTGAGCCACAGTGTTACTTCCTTTGGATCTCTCTGGAGCCAAGTTTGAGCTCCTCAAGTCTTCACACACTTTATTCTATTAAGAAAATGCTGTTTCTACACAGAACATTAATGCACTAAAGTTTTGCAAAGCAGCATTGCCATTTCCCAGGTTCAAACCATTAGCCTGTATCCAGTGCAAGGCCTTGCCAAAGACACACACGGGTGTAAGGAATGGAAGTAACACAAATTAAAACTCTAAACCTGCAGAGAAAAGCCACTCCTGCCCAGCTCCCAGCCTACCCTGCAGTCAGGCTGTTTATATCCTCCTCTGGGAGATAAGATACCTTATCTACTGCATCTGGTTCCATGCCAGAAACTCCAGAGTCAACACACTCCATCAGGCTTCCTGAAGCTGCTAGGAGAGAATCAGGGCTAGACCATCCACCCTTTGCCAGATAAGGAAAGAGCTTAATAAGCAAACAGAGAAAGAATTTTGTTTTCAAACATCTTGGAGGGAGCTACTAAGTGCATATTATAAACATAGGAAAATATCAAAAACTCTTAATGATTCCCTACATCAAAAATATCCAAAATGCTTTCCTGGTTAAAAAGTTGGATGAGCTGATAGATGTCTGTCTTTAAGTGCTATAGACTTGACTAAAGAGATATTTTCATGCACATTTGTGGAAAAACTTTCAGAAGAATACAGAAACTAGGGTTCTAAGTACTCAGAATTACTGGGATTTTCCTCATGGGGATTTTTTCACTCTTGTTATAGATAGATGTGAGGTATTTTCTGCAACTGCCCTGAGTACACCTTGGGGAAGCAGAGGCATCCTGAAAGAGGCACATCTGGATGAAAACAAGCCACAGAAGAGAGCTTTTGGGTTTAGTGTTTCATTTTTGCAGCTGGGTATCACAGACCCCTGATTTTATTTGTCTTGTTAATAATACAGAGCAGAAAAACCTGCTTAACAAAAGAATTAATGAGCATTTAGAGCAATTTTTTTGGTAGCAGGTTTCATTCTAGTGAAGACTGTAGGTTGGCTCTCTCAGAAGTGGAGGAACATTGGGGCACAATACCCTGAGCAGACACTTGGACTGCTGCTGAATATATGGGGAATAAACTCTCCTTTTCTCCCTTGCATGTTCCTCCTGGATTTTGGTGAGGAATTGTGCAGTGCTGCCTGCTCATGACTCCACCTCAAATCGACAGGAAAAGCAAGTGCTCTGGGAATGTACTGAAACTGCTTAAATAGGAATATGCAATAACATGTTGACAAAAACATATGAGGAAAATATTCCTGGGTATATTGCTCTGCAGAGATGAGTATGCTAGCAAAAGCAAGTGTTTTATTTATCAGACCAGCTCATTTTCAGACTAGCTTTCTATAACAAAAGAGTTTAATAATAATGTTGAAGGCAAGAAAGATGCCTATAAATAGGAGCAAGACCTATCTATGGAACTTTTTCATGAAACTTTATTGGCAAAAGAAATAGCACTTGGCAAATTCTTTATTGCTGTCCTGCCTGCACTAACTTAATGTGAAAGTAGGTAGCAGAATCAAGAAAAGATGTCTTTTATGTGTTCACAATCCCTTTTCTTCAGGCTTGTCTACCCAAAAGGATGGCTACTGGTCCTGTGTTACCCTTCTTGGTCCATGCTTGGGTTTGGGGACAGTAACAGCCCTGCTTCCCAACACCAGCTGTTCCCATCCTCACCCAAGCACCTCTGTCCCTAGATCAGGGATAACTGGACACTCCAGCCAAGCAAAAGGCAGTATTTTCTTCAGAGAAAAAAAGAAAAACAACTCAGCTCAGAGTTTTCTCCCACCTCAGTGACCCACCCACCAAGGCTCTGCCTCTGGATGAGGTTCCCAGCAAGTGTGGCTCATGAAGGATGCAGCTTCCCTGTGGATAGAAGGCTCTGGCCCAAGCCATCCACTATTTCTGTATTTAGAAAAACCTTGGACACACAGGGCCTCTCAAAATGAACAACCCATTCATTCCCCTTCATCCGTTCAGGTGGCCTTTGCTGTGTCTATTAACCACCAAATCTCCAGCCTATCTAAAATGCAATCTGCCTTCCATGACATTAAAGATTTTATCTCTGTGCCTCAGCACACACTGCTCTGTGAAAAGGACAGGGATTTCACTCTGGGCATTTCAAATGTTACATATAGAACATTTGGCATTTCAGGTGAAAAAATGTTTTTTACAAAGGAATGGTCGTTCTGCAATTATTTTCCATCTTAATAATTTCATTGGTGTTTATTATCCATCGATTATCAAACATTGCTGACAAGTATCTTCTTTTTAATGACTTATGACTAACACTTATTTTACGTGGGATACTTCAGATTGCAAAGGCTTTTGTCTCTCCTTCCTTTTCAACCCCTCCCTCTTTAAATCTTTGCAGTGCCTGAAATAAAAGAGCAGCATGCCCAGCCTGAGATTCCTCAGAAAGAATCCAGAGCTGCATTTCTTTTCCTGGCTGCTGTGCATGTTTATGTGGACATCTGAGAAAGATTATAAATATCTCTATCTTTTAGTTATTTGGCTTCCTAGAACCATACAGGAATATTTCTAGTTGGTGCCACTGCACATCTCT